>NC_064872.1:17018226-17329567 GCF_943734695.1 Anopheles maculipalpis | reverse complement strand
GCCGTCCAAGGTGTTGTGAAAAGATGTAGGTAGCTGATTCCAAGAGTATATTTCTTCTTCTTTTGTCACGACCCTACTTAAGTCTTGATACGCCACAGTCTATGATTGGATTCTATGATGGCTTCAAAAGTTGTGAACCACTGTAAATTAAACCTAAATCTCGGTAAAGAAAAAAAAAATCTTTACGTCGATCGTTCTTCGTTTTTCTGTTTAATCGAAACTAATCGGAGGGTGGCTCAAAATTGAGCCACATAGGATCGATCAGTGCAAAAAAAAAAAAAAAAATGGGAAGCGAAACGGATCCGATCGACGTACGGCAGATAAGGTGAAGATGTCCGGTCGATCGTGCGATGGAATTGATTCGTCCTCCCATCCAACACCCTACACCACCGTGTGTTCTAATAATGCCCGAGCCGTTTTTAATGGATATCATCGAAAACTGGAGTCCACCGTCCGACCGAGGCATCCTCTCGTTCTGCAGCGATCGCGAAAACTAATCGACGGTCTGCAATCACTGTTCGCTACTAAATAAAACGAAGCCACGAACGAAGGAGCGTAATATAACAGGAACAAAAAAGTGGCAAAACCAAAAGGAAAGCGCTTTCTACTTCTTTACGCAATAGATTTGGAACCGTTTTCCTCGTGGACTTTATTTGCTAGCACTTGCTTGGTGCGAACCGTGAGAATAAAATCACTTGCCTGTTGTGATTTTCTCATCGTTTTTCTTTTCCTTTTTTCTTTTTGTTTGCTTTGGATTGCAGTTCACTTTTTACATGCGATTTTTCACTTCTTTTATTTCACACTTGGCGTATCAACGTCACTTGCAATCGTACGGTGCACACCGAAACGCACTCAACGCCACCGATACATTGGCCGATTTGGTATGCAAAACGCCGGCAACAATCGTTTAACACTTGCCACTGCCGGACCGGGGGCCGCCGGTACACGATCGCGAATCGATCCGGGGCCTGGTGTCGTCAAGACGTCCATCTCACGCACCTGCAAGACGTACTGGCACGACTATCTCACCGCGCAATGCCAAACACGGGTGTTGGTTTATCTCGGCACAGCCCGGCATCTCTTATCGGGCTACGAACCGTCCGGGCGAGAGAAGGGATGACGATTATAAGATCTTTATCTCCCGTTTTCATCGCTTCATGCTTCTTCTGCTTGCCGTTTGCAGCCTGCCAAAGGCTAGAGAAATATTAATATAGAGCCGTATCGCTTTTCTGGGCTGGCTGGACACCCTCCATCCGGTTCTGGTGTGGACCTTCCCCGCGCTGTAACACCGCATCGTAAACCTGCCGAAGATGCCGCGTGTGAGTTTTATGAGTTCTCGGGAACTGTTTACCCGTCACTTCTCGATGAACTGGTGCGCGTGACGTTAAATTTATTTACACAGAGCCGCACACACGGCGTACTTTCAGCTTCCTTTCCGTCTGTGAGTGGTTGTAGTGTGTGGTGTGCCAGCTCCGGCCACCAACCTGGCAGAGGACACTGTTGCAATGTGGTTTGTACGCTTCCGGTAGCAAGGTGTAGGGTTTAGTTCTATTTTTGGCTGAAATTGGTCATTGTTGGAGGGGTTGCGGTGGACATCTTGACAGCATCCGATCGGAAACAGATTCATCAGTCGATGGAAAAGTGTATATTTGAATAAGAATTGTTGAAGGGCAATGTTAATGGAGATGTTGTTGGACATCAAGGGAGCGAGTTCAATTGTGTAACTGTGTCATGAAAACATTTGAATCTGTTTTTATATTTCACCAATTCTTGCGCATTTTCTTGTCTTTTTTTCATGCAAAGAATATTCAAACTATGATTATAAATTTATTTATTTATAATTAATTTAGATGGTCGATATTATATTGTAAACGCTGCTTGTGACGACTGAATTCTATTAACAAAATGACAAGGAATTTCCTCCTAATTCTTAGCCTTATCACAGGCATCTAAACTATGTCAAGTTTCTAAAATATTATAATTTTTAGTAAAATATATTTAGAATCATTAATGACAGTTGCTTCAGCTCTTTCTATTCTGCTTGCTTTCTATGCTTTAACGACCTCTAAGGTCACGCCGGCAATCGAAAATGGCTTACTAGACTGCGGAAACCACGTAGTTGGATAGTCAGTCCTCAATGCGAGGGAAACTGTCCGGATGGGATTTTAATCCCGGTCCTGCCGTGGGAAGTCCTGCACCTCTGTCGCCAATACCACCGGGTCTTCCCTCCACCGAGTCCTTCAATTAGTTTAAGCAATAATCGGCATCATCTTAGGTTATTATCATAGATATGTCTTCAAAAATATGATTTTTTGGTAGTTTTGCAATGGGAAATTTATTCCTGGGATTAAATTAGAATTACATCAATTGAATAATGTAATTTTTAAGTCTAAACTCCAGCGAAATCGATAACGAATTTAAGAAACAATTTAAATGTATCATATAATTTTTAATATTGTAATGAATCATTTGTCAAAACAATGAAATAAATTTTTTAAAAATCTATTTTATATCTTTGTTGGATGGTGTGGCAAAAAAGGGAAGTGCTTACATTTTTACAGTTTAGTTCCCATCGATATGGCCCAAACTAAACAACCGAAAGTCAGCGAAAACATTGCTACAAAAAAAAAAAAACTATGGTTGATTTTTTTTGTTTGCTCAAACATTCCTCATGTATTCATGAGCTTTTTCATTCAATGATGGAAAGGCAAAATAAAAAACCGATGCCTTCCAACATTCACATTCTACTCCAGATTTATCCCACACGTAACACACGGGATCGTAACAGAGTTGCGAAACAAAAGCTTCTGAAATGCTTAAAATATATTTTATCCCACATCAACTCGCATCATTTCGTCTCTATGGATGCTGAACTGCATTGCCTTCAACCCTAAAGGTACTTTTTTATGTGTGTATGTGTGTGTGACTTTTTGCGATGCATTTACTTTTTTTCTGCTAAACTTTATCGCCATACAGGCAACAAGCATTCCACGAGGAAAGAAATCACTGATCACTGACAAAAATTAATTCACAATCCGCAAAAGAATTCTCATCATCCCATCAGTTTTCAGCGACGACAACGACGACGACGATGAACTGCCGTTTTTTTAACTTCTCAAAGGCAATTTTCTCATACCTCTCTGCGACGCAAGAAAAACCACCAAGACTGTCCACTGCAGCTCATTTCGTTTTCTTTGATTCATCGCTAAAAACTGGGGAGGAATATTTCGGTGAGTTTTTCAGGTTTTTTTTTATCACTATCCATCAGGTCTGAGCCGAATAACTTTTTAAGGTGATTTTTACCGTAAAACAAGACGGCACTAGAACAACAACAAAAAAGGCGTACCACAAAATATAGCACACGGGCTGGCCAAAAATCACGGCTTGGAGCAAAAATAATGAGACTAAAAACGCGAACCGCAGTTTAATGTGTTCTCGGCATTTGGTCGATGCGATGGTTTTTGGTTAGCCACTCACTTAATTCAGCAAAAACTATGAAATTTTCCGTTTTATAAAAGCCACCGGTTGATAAAAACGGCTCACAGAACTGCAGCCGTACATATTTTCACCCTGTTTCGTCCATCGTTTTTTTTTATGCTTGCTGCTTCCATGTGCCACGGCTTCGTTCGTCGCCCTTGCGACGTGATTATCCTGACCGGAGTGATGGAATACGGCGGGGCGAAAAAACAAAAAAAAAACCCAAATTTCCAAAATGGACAGCCAAAAAGATCCCAACCCAACCAGTGACAGGATGTTTGCGAATGGCAAATATTCCGGTAGAAGAGCCATTCGACACCGACAGGGAATCAGTCGATCGGTGAAGTTTTTCTCCGCCCGATCGAATGCTTTGCTTGTTTGTACGCCCTTTAAGGGCTGACCCGTCACTGGGCAGTGGTACGGCGTGGCTCGTTTTTCCTTTCACTTCTGTCACCGTACGAACCCTTTTCCACCTCATCATCTTTGAAAGGATCTTTCTTGCTTGGGTCAGCGATTTCTAGTGGGTGATCATCGGGCGTACGTGGGACACGGCGATCAACAAAACGCGCTAAACGCGTTCCACAAAAACACAACAGCTAAGCGTCGTTGCACTTAAATTGTTTTTCGGTTTGATGGGACTTTTCTTAGCCGATGTATCGGTCCGTTTTTTTTAGGGTTTTTATGTGCCCTTTCGCAAGGATTGGAAGAATAGTCTTGGGATTGGAAGATCGGAGGATGAAACGGATCACTTTTCCGTACCCCGTTTGTCTTTATGCGCTGTTCCATATTCGAACGCGTGGACCTTATCGCTTTGCACTGTGCAATTGACTGCTTTTTGTGTGACAAGTTTCAAGCCAAAAAACTTTAACGAAAATCCTTTCAAAAAGCGTATTATTCATTGAGAGTCACTTTCTTTTTTTTTGTATCAGTGTTAAACATTATTTTACGCAACTTATGATTCACGTCCCGGTGTAGATCCCGGTCGAAACGTGATGAGGTGTGCTGATGGTTCCGATTTTCCACAAGTCCACAAACCGTTTGTTTTGTATCAGCGAGATGTCTACTTCCATAGTCCCAAAAACCAGTGTCTGTGCTGCCGAGATCGAGTCCTTAAAGTAATGTTTTGAATAAACCAATGCTTCCAATATCGACGCACTACACAAGGCTGTCCCTGTGCACAGGAGGGACAACAGCAGACGATCGCGAACGATCCGGAGGGCAAAAGATTTATTGGTAGTTAAAATAAACGAAGCGATTCACATCCCCCAAAACATCGACTGGGAGAATGGAGCCCCGTTTAATGCACGATTTCGGCTCGTTAAAAATTATGGATCTTTAATCGGTTGCCGGATGACATCGTTTCATTACGATGTGGTGAATCGGTGGCGAGATGGTGGACTGCATCAGCTGCATCGGTTGCCAGTAAGCATCCAGAACTCTGATCATATCACTTTCACTTTCCCTTGCGCAGAGATACCCTTAGCATAGTTGTATTTGCAGCTTTATTTATTTCTACAATGATCACAATCATACGTACGATGTTTAGGAAGCTGACAAGCCCTAGGGACGGACTCTCAGCTTCTGGTGAGAGCAGCCTTAAAAATGTGTCTCAGTTGATCTCGTGGAACGAGACAACGAAGTTCCCATACCGTGTCATAAATCCTTCACACCAACAGCCCACCACCCCTTCATCGTCACTCCCTTTCTTCTGCTTCTCCTCCATCCATCGAAAGAATCCAAATAGCCTAGTAAAGGTGATTTCCGGCCTTTACGGGGGATGATGGTATGCGGAACGTGATAAACCACGCACCGAGACGAAAACGCACGTAGATGAGATGATGATGATTTTTACTATCAAACAACGACATACACACGCACACACACATTCGGACGCACGTACCAGCAGACAGAACAGACACGGGCTGTGTGACGGCCAAGGTGCATTATATGACCCGTTTCGTTGATCCTCTTTTTTATCTTCAATTTACTGTCCCCCTCGTGCAAGCATAACTCGACTGTTGACGTGTGAGCCAACAGAAATGTGGGGTTTTTTTTTTCTTTAAAGGTGTTTACAGCATTTTTTATGGTAAGTAGCTCGAGTGAGAGAGTAGCTTTCGGTGTACTGTTTGAGTATAAAACATCCATTAAGGATGGGGTTTTAAAAATGTTATCCCGTAATCGATTAGATCGTGCGCCGAGAGTGCATCCGAGGAGATGCATATGAATATCTTGTTCGGTTCCGATCGTTAGGGTTTTGGGATCGTGCAACGGGTGAATTGGGTGGGATGATATGGGTTGACCCTTTTAGCATGTTTTATGATTTTTGCTTACGATTGCGTGGCGACTGTTAAGTTTAAGTAATAAACAATAACTCAAGGCAAAGGAATAAGTTTTGATGCAAAAATTGATTGATGAGCATTTTGACCTAAAGTTGATCAACTGAAACAGGGAGAGAGCAAATCGCTTGCAATTCTTCTTGTTTTGTAGTTCTACACGAGGTTCAAACTTAAGGCAAAATAGAGAACTATTTTGCCTTAAGTATTGTACAGTGTCAAGTCTTGAGGATTCATCTCCAAAGAACTACTGAGAGTCCTGAAAGCTGATCGTTATTTGATTGTATTTACCATGCGAACCCTCAACAGTCTCTGAAACTGGCGATAGCCGAATACATAATATTCTAATCAGTTTCAATATTCTTCATATTGGAATATAGATAAATGTCGTTCGAACTCTCAAACCTGTACATCGCGAACAGATTCTCGTCTGAAAAACGGCATTAATGTGCAGCGTACCAAAGGAGTAGATCGCTATAAGTTCACAGGTTAATTGAAGTCCTTTCCCACACAATTTTGAAGTTCATCATCGCTTAATACTAGCGATCGGATCTCAACAAACTGGACAATCTCTCTCATCATTGAAGCAATCTACCTCGTGTCGTCGAATAATCTTGTGTTTTAGCGCAAGTCTACGCTATGATGACCGTTTTTATTGGAAATACCATCGACACTTTGGAGCGGCCCGGTGGTGTAGGTGACAGCGATGAAGGTTTTCAAACGGCAGGATCGGGGTTCAAATCCCATCCGGGACCGTCTTCCAGTAAGTGAGGACTGACTTGACTATACAACTACGTGGTATCGGGAAGTCTAGTAAGCCTTTCGATGGCGGCGTGTTTTTTTAGAAGAGAAGGTCGTTAAGCTAAGAAGAAGACCATCGACACCGTGTTTAATGCTTACCAAGTAAAACCATAACTTTAACTGTCAGAGCTTCGTTTCAAAGCATTATTTTATGTAATACTCAACTCTAACAAAATATTCCATTCATTTATTCGAACATCTGCTATGAAACGATCGCTACTCCAGATGTTAATTTCCAACTGCTGCACAGTATCTTCAATGACTTAATTACCTTGACACTATCTTTTATTCCAAAGAAAATGAACAGCTTTCCTTCACCGCACAGAGCACTGTTACTGTCAGCACCACGCATTCATTCATCTTTTTTTTTTTCTCCAATGTCCCGATACCGTTGCATTCCATTCTTTACTTCATTCCCGGGCATCTATTTCACTTCCCCCTCGTGGTTGTTTTTCCCACTTCCAAGGATCCAACGAGAGCTGAACAAACCTTCTCAAACCCAAGACGGTCTTTCCCTCTTCTCCCGATTAGTTCGAATCAGTTCCGCTTTCTTCGATTTCTTTAGATTCTTTATTCTACCACAATGCGAACAGGGCAGAGGATGTACAATAGAGGGTGCGAGTGGGACCGATGTCTAAAAAGTCAGAGGAAAAAAAAAAACGCACCACTGAAATGATATGAAATAAAGCAAAAGCGAAACAAAACGATATGAATCCGTTCGATGCGCCGATTCTTCGATCGGTTTTTTTTCCCCTCCTATATATTATTTCCATTTTTTGTTCCCTTCTGTCTGTCTACGTTGACCGACCGCTCCGCGTATCATCCCCTTTGCTCTTCGGCCGGACATTCCCGGTCACGCTGATTTTAAAACCAACGTCGATGTTATTTATATTCATCGAAATAGACATGTTACACAGCGGGTGTTAATTATATTAACAACAGTTCGAACAATAGGTACTGGCATCGTCGAGGAGGTCTTTCAGGTCCCGGACACAAATGCTTGTGCCGCCCCCGAGGGCTCATCGGCATGTGGTCTCTTCATTCTGGGCATTCGGCTGGCGAAGCAGATGATGATGGTAGCTGAGCTGGTCACCGAAAAGCGCATCATCTTCATCACCGCCTTGAAGGTGCACAACAGGGGCTTAAAATGTCTCACACGTCGCCGAATGCCTGAGCTTTGGAGCGCGTGGTTTTGTTTCTTTTCAGCCCGGCAGCCACACAACGGAAGCTCGCGTCGTGGTTTGGTGGCTGCTGTTGTGTGCGAAATTGCGTCCGAACGGACCAAGTTGCAACTTCCGCCGCTGGCGTTGACAGGGCAGGACATGTGGGTATGTGTGTCTGTGTGTGTGTGTGCGTGTTTTTCTTGCCATGTCTTTGCGACCAGCAGCAGACCACATACGGTGCAAGGTGGCTTTGTGGCTGTGATCATTAGGAAGAATTCACACATCTTCCCTGTCAACCCCGGATTGCGGATGCACTTTCAGGCTGGAGGTTGTGGTTTTGTAAGGTTCCTCATCTGAATAGATCCCGATCTGTTTGTGACTTAGCACTGAAGATGATCTAGACGTAACTATTCAATAAGTATTGCGGGACAACAAAGAAAAAAAAAAGGAAATCTCTGCTTCATGACCAACCGGTCACCCGGACTGTCAGACAAAGTGTGGTACACGTATACACTTAATGATGGAGTAAATTGACTGTGAAAAAATATTATAAATGATACGATCGTGAAATGCACTTTTGCGCTCTCCCAATCACCGGGATTAAGAGAAGCGAACAGCGAAGAAGCAGTCTAGCATTCTCTTGGGCAGGATGCTTCGGGCGACCAGCTTCCTACTACCACTGCGGAGATAATACGTACCCGTGGTATGTCGGTTTTTGTGGTTAAGTTGTCTGCTTGCACGAGGGAGGCCTTGATGGTTTTGTCACTTTGCCACCTCAGTTGGGGAGCTCGTTATGCTTCTCCGCGTGTCAACGGGAGGAATCAATCTTACCGACCTGGTCGCTGGAGCCAGCGCGAAGCCACAATAATGCGATAATTTATTATGTCGCTTTGATTGGCAGCTGGCAATGAGGAATCTCGCTCGTTCTGCCAACTGTCTTTTTCCCGCCAAGAGTTGTATTGCATTTTTGAATGCATAAAGCATTTTAGACGAGGTGCCCTCGTGCGCATCGAGTAAAGAAGGGTTTGGTGTTCTATTTTCAGGAAGCTGGACCTAATTTTCACTAGAAATCCGTACGGTGCCCCTCATACTGTTCCGACACCGAAAATTGTCGGCTCGAGTTCAAAGCATTAGCGCCGGGAAAAGCCAACGGTGGAAAGGTGCAATGGGGTGTTGGTGGTGGTAAATTGAAAGTACATAAAATCAGCCCCCTAATTGGCAGTTTAAAAAGGTTAATTGACCATTAAAACAGCAAGGAATGGATTGCGCACACGCAACGGCAACAACACCAGGCACACACACACGATCGCCACAAGTGAAAAGCGTTGCAATGTACAGCGGAGGGGTGGAAAATCAGGATGGGGCTAGGGTTGAGGAGGACTTGGGGAAAGAATTTGGTTAGCGCGTTTTTGCTAGGCACTAAAATTGAAACACACACCCAGGGCGTGCTTCATTGCTTTGATGTTGTTGACTAGGATTTTGGAATTGAAGCGTTGGCGGGCTAGTTTATGCAGTCGATCAAATACGCGGAGGATCGAATTGTACGGAACGTAGTTGGGAACCTGTTCTAGCAAATGATACGAATTGTTTAGACTAGCTCGCTTATTGGTGAGATGTTTATAGCTAAATTTATTAATCCATATTTTTACCACCGAAAACACAATTTTCGTTCAAGATGGTGCATAAATTAGCTTATTTATTTGAATGGTGTGGCATGCTAAATAAATTCGGCCTCAAATGAATTCTCTTTTTAACACACAGCACCTGTTTAATCTCATGGCTTTAAAATGTTGTCCGTAAAAAATGTCGGTAGTTAGCAAATTCTTGTGGCAAATAATATTTTCCAAATAAATATCTACCCCAGTGAGCAGTTCATCTCACCCGAAGCATCTCACCGGGTGAAGCAAAATGAACACGCTCTCACCGCACCATCACGGAGAGCGAGAGCGAGAGAAATCGTGTTGGTCGTGTTTCACGCTCAAACGCAAACGCCTCACAAGCGAGATGGAGCCACTAAAGGTGGAGCTTAATTGATTGTGCTTTCCACGAATCGAACGAATACGCAAGGAAATCAAACACGTTTTCGCGCAGTTTCGTGTTTTCGTTTACATGCACAATAAAAAAAAAACAACGATAATTGTGTTCTTTTTTTCCCCCTGTGATGGAATTTCTTAATGCGTTTTAAACGACAAAAAATGTCTGTGGCTCATTTGCACACAGTTTAGTTGGAAAGAGCTTAAAATTTGCTACATTTAAGCGTAGATGCGCGGTTTGCAACAGGTTGGTCCGCTATTAGTATCACATCGTGTTAGTGTGCAAATTGGCGATAATCACACGGCCCCACACAGAGAGCCGGAGCCTGAAGCTGCATCCAATGCAACGTGTGAGGTCGACCGTCAGCATAAGCAGCAACGGCTGCACGATTAGGTTGGGTGATAATGCAGACGGAACAGGCTGTCGGCAGTTAAAATACTGCGTATGTTTATTCAAATATGATACAGAGCAAACTAATTTATTCGTTGTAACCAAAAAAAAAAAACTTGTTTTAGGTAAGAAAAAGCCTTAAAAATTTGCAGTTGAAGTAAAATTTCAAACTAGTCCTCTCAATAGGTGGATAGAAAACAGGATCAATTATATCGATACACCTCTGATATTCGACCCGCTTCCACTAACATGCTCACTATGCTAATAAATCCTTATCATGTTAATCACTCGCCGCACTTGTCGTACATGTTGCACTTATGCAGGGTGTAGTAAGTACGGCTTTGCCCGTGACCATGATTGTGCAAATTATACTGCAAACACACATACTCTTTCCCTGCATCGGAGCATTGCGTACGTGTAATGCAAGCTAAAGGGAACCTGATTAACCGTAATTGTAATCAACGCAACTGATGAATGAGGTATGAAAAGCGTGCTTTTAAAAGTGAGACACCTAGACGATCGGTGGTCAGCAAGCAACAAGATCATTTCCGGCACGACGAGAGCGCAATTTCCTTTCCCGGAAAATTGACCGAACAAATTGTAGAACTACTTCCAATTGTTTACAAGGAAGTCGCGCGTAGAATTACGAACAGGTAAATAAGCTTACGAGGGAGGACCACTTTGTCGAAAATCCCCAAAGTGTCTTAACACAAAAAAAAAACCTAAAAAACCGAGCCCATCCTGTATGATTCGTTTGCTTGTCGCTTCCCATAGGGCTGCATTGCTTTACCGGAACTGCGATCCGAACGCGTCGGATGGGTGGCATGGACATCCGGTGATAATGGGAACATCAAACAAATCAACATTCCAACAGCGAGCGGTTCGCTTCGCACCAATACGTAAAACAACCGAAAAATTGAAATCAAAAACCCTGGCCCAAACCCCTTTTCGGGGTTTCGGCTCGCGTCAAGCAATTAAATGAATAACGTCTTACTTTGGCCGGCTGCGGGGTTATCTTTTGTTTAACCAGCTCAAACAGTTCGAATTAGTTCGACAAACAGTCACGTCGCGTTTCGATGGGTGCGTGCGTCGTGAAGTGGTGCGGATAGTGGCTTCGATTACTGAATGAAGTTAGTTTCACTGGTTTTCGAAGCATGAACCTCTGTTTGTGTTGTTTAGAGCTTCAAAGCGATACATGCTTAGTTTAAGATTGAATGTTTGAATGTGGGTTGGCATAAAACAGGCTTCAAAAAAGCTTTAAATAGCATACCGTGTAAACATTCTCTTGCTGAAAATGAAATACCTGCTTTATCTAATCTCCGTTGATAAGCGGAACGAGTACGTCTTTCGACAGAAAAGATTTAACCCGTCGGGAAGAAATTCTGGTGCGTTACCTTTAGGGGTTTAAAAGCGCTAAAACCCACTCCAAAAAGCATTCCGATGACTGTTTGATGGATTTGACTCATCCGTATGACGACAGTCCCGGCGTGCCTCCCAAGCTCCACACACTGTACAGAGTTGCGCGGTTAAATAACCTCCACCAGCTGCCCCTTGGTGCCACCGATTCGTTCGCACCCGGGATCGAGTGTGTCATGGGAAAATGTTGCACTGCCTAATTGGTTCCTCAGCCGAAGGGGTTCCAGTTGAATTGGTAGATGGCATGAAGCAGCCAAAATGGAAGCATAAATGGCTCTGCGCAAACAGAGCACAAACAACAATTAATTGTTGGCACAAGAGAATTGACTTGCGCAAGCCAGTGCGCGTCTAGCTCGGCAGGTTGGTTTAGCCGATCGGCCGTTCCTGCTTTCCCCATGCTTCCCAACTCCACCGAGTTTAAATTGACACTTTTGAACGTTTGACGGAAGGGAAGGATTGACAAAAGCTCGGTACAATCTCCGATTTAGCTTGGCGCTCGTACTCGGGCGCTAAGCGCTGAAGAGCTACGGGAGTTGTTTATTTGCCAAGCAATCGTGTCCAGTGGTAAGAAAGGAGAATGTAGGGAGGGGGGAAAAGGAACTGCGAATTGGAATTGTCCCACACAGTGCCGCACACAAGCGCTTCTCACTACACGCTGTTTGAAAGCGTTTTGAAACGCGATGAGCTGTAAAGCAAATGTTAATATCGGTCTGAAAGGTTTCCATTCATCGTGGAACCGCGAGAAAATAAAATTTACTGCATAAGGGGGGTTGTGTGTAGGGGTATGGGATGGGTGCAAATAGTTATAGACGAATGAATTTCTATGCAAATGCCACCAACAACGCGCCAGTTGACCACCGACGGAGGGCACCGATTCATTTCGACTGTAGTCGAACGGTTCACTCGACGGAAAACCACCCACTGGTTGCACACAACAAAGACACCGACTGAGCATACGTGGTTTTCCACCCCTAATCCCTCCCCTCCTAGCTGCTTATGTACCACAACATTACCTGGGGTTTTTGGGGTCAGCAATGTTTATGCCAAAGACACACATGCTCGTCTGGCAATGATGCTTTCGTAGGCAAATACGCGTGAAATGTACTTCTGCAGCATGTTGCGATCGAACGTGATCGGATTTAGTCGCGGGGAGTAAATTATCGGGACAGGCGAAAGAAAGCGAGTGCGAACGAACCGACGAAGTAAAATGAAAACTTATTAGCCGTAAACGCAAGCATAAAAGTAGCTGGTAATCAGGTAATAAACCATAGCCAACCATCATGTATGCATGAAGTCGTATGTGAACCTAGTACTTAATACCTTCAGCTTGCCAGCCCTAGAAGCCTCCCTGCTAAAGACAACCTTCGACATCGATACGCTTTGCTCGCACCTTGCACGTTCCTCGTCCATACTATCGCGCAGCTCCTTCATGTATGGCTACGGTTGGTACTTTACTGCCTTCTCGAGGCGGTTGTTTCTCATTCGCAAAACTCTTCAACTCTAGTCAGTCTTTTGCAGAGCATGCCGATTCCTTTCTCAATTTTCAGGATCACTCCCTTTAAGAACAGTGCCATGTGCTGCTGCCATGCATAATATTAGTTAGTCGAGTGCTATTTTTGGGATGGAATGTTTTCTTTCTATTACCCCCTCTTGTTCGAAGGATAAAGGGAAGCTGGATCGTTGAAGAAGACGCGGTTAGATCAACTTAAAGCGTACCGTGTAGGTGGGCCTCTGCTCCGATGGACAGACATCCTGTGCAAGCGTTGCTGAGCCCTTTGATGTTGCGATGAGTGTGCGAGACTGAGGAGCGATTAAAGGGTGGAATTATTCTGTGGCAGGTTCCACCAGCCCGGGCAAGAGCCAATGTCTCTGCGGCTCAACCGAATCCGATGCTGTCGCTTTCCGGTACGAGGTTAATCATTCAAATTCGTAATGTCCGCGAAGGTGTATCCATTCCACCGTGCTTGGGGGGAGGTAGCATTGGTATGCAAAATAAAGAACTACCGTACTGACATGTCCGGGAGCGGGAGTTTTCATTCACTCTTCAATCCACAGGAAAATGCTACCGACTTTATTGAGCCAGGTGAAATGCACGCGCCCGTAAAATAACCAGAGTTAAAGGATTAAAGTGTTGTAGCGTGTTACTGATGAGTGATGTGCTTATACTACGAGGCTTGAAGCATCCGTAAGGAAGGGGCTGTTTCCCCTTTGGTGGATAAATTGCAGAATTAGAAACGTCACACGGAATCGTCGACAGGTACAGGTGAATTGCTAATGTTGGAGGTACCGCGCGTCATCTACCTTTTTTTGCACGTGCAGCAGTCGAGCCTTTATGCACACGTGTTGGGATTATGATGATGATTAAAATCATTAAAGTTAACACACGCTATAATTGGTAATAACATTGCCGCAACGGTTTCGCTTTGTTATGGGGTGAATATTTTGTTGAAATTGAATTTTAATTCCAACAGACGGGTATTTGCAAATCAACAAGCGATAAATAATTAAAGAAGTGAAAACGAAAGGAGATGATTTCAAAGCAGGTTCACTGGATGTTTTATTTTATATATAAAGTACTAAAGAAGCAATATTTATCAGCACGGTTAAAATGAGAAAGAGTGTAGCAATGTCTTTTAATCTTGAAGAACTTCTTTGAGGTTATTTTGATATATTTAATATTATTTACAAGAACAAACGGCTTTGTGTTTGACCTCGCCAAATGAAGTCCAATTTAGCAGCCAAATGTAAGCAGCAAGGACATAGCAAAACAAGTGGTTTTCAAATGGTCAGAAATGGTCACTAGGAGTCTTTCGTCATTTCCATAGATGCAGAGTAAGCAAAGTCCATCGGGCTGGGCCTCCTAAAAGCATAGTTTCGACCATTTTGGACACACCATGTCTTCGGCTTAAAATGAAGTAAAAATGTACAAAATTAAATTATGATGAGCCTCTATTGTTTTAAATAATATTGTTTAAAATTAATCTTTGATCTACTGTTCTTAGTTCTATGTTAAAACGAATGATTTAACATTGGACAGTGATAAGATTTTAATTGATTTGGAGGTTTCAAGACATTTTCTTCTGCTCGCTAGTGATTAGGACTGTGGTATTTTACAACATAGAATGAACTTATCTGTCGACTGACTTTCTGATACTTCCTGATGACTTCTCGGAGAAATGTAGTTTGGAAAGCCTATTCGGTGCTCTAATAGCATAAATGAACCATCAAGACAAAAACCAGCGCGATCGCTGTGCAGACATTAATGTTAAGGACGATATAAATATTGGTTAAATAATTAAAACGATGAATGAGTTTATGCTAATGCTTTGGATACTTTTTGTAGTCCTAGCAGTTGAAAGCCTAAAACTCTCTACCTTAGAATTCTCATTCGTTGCCTGATTCCTTGTACTTGGTTAATAAATAGGTAAGTAATTAATTTATAATAGTAAACAAAACAAATAGATGTATTATCAGACATGCTACAAGACTCTCTAAATGATCTAAAATCTTTAGAAGTCTTTCGACAAAAACCTTAGGATTTGTAAACATAGAAAAGCGTCGCAAGTGAATAAAACAAAATTTAATATTATTACCAGAATTATTTTACAAAGAACAAACTTTGTGCTAAATATTATATAAAAAGGCAGGAAGGCTCACAAATTACATTATTCTTTCATCTCCATTAATTCAGCTCTCCTGGCTCACGCTTCCACCCCTTCTTCTGTAACCATCACCGTACCTTACCACCTCCAAAACGCTCAACGCCGGTGGTCCTGCTGAAGGTCGATCGAATTATTCGCCATATGGGTGCAAAAATTCCACCGCACATATCTCACACCTTCGGATGCTCGAGGGCACCGGGCCCGACCGCAAAGGAATGTTAGCCATCGTGTGGCCTTCGTTAAAGCTTTAATCCTTCACCCTTTTATTACGACCCGGCATCCCCGGCACCAACGAATCGGCTCGCATTTATGGCGTAGCAAACGGTGCACATTTCGGTGCATTGATTGTTTATGAGAAATAAATTATCCACGCCTCGGCCCATTCGGGTATTTTTATCACCATTCGTACCTTCTCATCTTTCCTCTCTTACCTTCCAAACTGAAAGAGCAACGCTCCACTCGGGGCAGCCATTTTGCGATCCTGCAACACGATCGGATGCAATTGTGGTTTGTGAAGCAGCATGGCAGCTGGCCACCACAAGGCGACCATATGGGATAGTTTGTTGTATCTATGTATATATATTGCATCCGTCGAGGTGGAGGATGAGGTTGTTTTGAAGAAATATTACCAGCACCTTATCCGGCGCAGGCCTTTTGATTGCGACCTGGCTTAGTGAAAAGCTTGTAAAATGGTGAAAAGAAGGCGTGTGGTTTAATTCGGTAGGATCGTCCATTGTGCGGGGTGAAAAGAAAAGCGCCCGGACCGAAACAACCGATGCACGGGAACGGAATGGCCACCATGCAAGCCATAGCCGTACAGTGCCACCAAATGGGGCAATCCGGCAAATGAAGAAAACGGTACAAAAATAAAAGGCCCAAAAACCCCGAAGGAGTGACGCAATGGAATGGTTTTTGGTGAAAATATGTTGAAACAGCAAATTAAAGATGCTGGATGAACTCGGGCGTTTTCTCTTCTCAATCTCTCCGCAAGTGTCCCTGCGGCCTTGGTTCGATGGGCTCTCTGTGGACCGGGCGTTCATACGGATGATGTCTCGACTGATGTCGAATCATTTTGCGTTGAATGCTCATCTACAGCGTATAACTCTGGCTCAGACAAAAGTATGTGGCTGCGGTAACGGATTCCACGATGTGGATCACCTTCTGTGGTCCTGCGTGGAATTTGAAACCGCAAGATCCTCCTTGTTGAGCGCAGTCGAGAATGTCGGCAGACGATCGGGTACAGAAATCAGAGAAGTGTTGGCTACCAGGGACCTCCTCTACATGAGGATTATTTACCGATTCGCCAGAGACAACGGTCTTGTCCTATGATTCCACATCCCAAGTATCCTTCCAATCCTTGTTCGTATTCCCCAATTCCTTTTTTGTTAAATGTTGTGTTGTCTATGTTTTAAGTGTATTTTTTGTAGTGCCACGGGTGATCCGATGACTGGGCAATAGCACTCGAGGGTGATTCCAACACTGCCGTAAAAGGGAGGCAGGCGTTGTTCAAAGTGCAGTGTTCTCCACTCCAGTCCAGTTTTGGCACATTGAGTTTGACAATGTTGGCGTCGGGTTCGGGGTGTTCGGCGGGTTCAGTCTCGGGAGTAGTGAAGTCGCTTTCGCTGCTGCGGGATAGAGCTTGTCGATCATCCTTTGATTGGACGTTGACTAGATTGAGCTTGGAATGTCATTGCTGGAATGCACTGGAGAACACTGTACGAAGACAAATAAATGTGCTGTCTAAACAATATTTGTTTGTTTGTTGCAGTCCAGACCAATCCACAAAGGACAACAATAGAACGGCCACATCACCACTATAGCCGGAATTCGGATGTAACCAACCACCATCATCACAATAGACACAGCAATAGCCCCGGACCATCAAAACTCACAACAACCACCACTACATCATCATCATCATCATCATCATCATCATCATCATCAGCATCATCAACACCATCACCACAACCATCCACAACCGAGTATGCCCGGGATAAGGCAAATAATAGGGAGGAAATGCCTTATCAATATGATTGTAATTTTTTTTTTTCAACACAAGCGGTGTTGACAATACGGCATTGGACCGTCATAATCAATTGTAAATAAAATAAATAAATAAATTAAAGATGCTACACAAATTACAGCATACGGTGTCCACGCTTTTGTCTTCCACGCGTGCTGTTGTTCTTCTTTCGCGCCCGCTCACGTGCACTGTGGTTTGGCAAAAGGGAGGAAAAATACCATCTCATCGTTTCGTGCCGGGGATTGGACACCGTGTTTTGGTACTCCAAAAACAAAACAAAAAACGCATCGTAAAAGGATCAACCTGGGCCTGATAGCCATCGCGAAGCCACAGCAACCATCGACCGAAAAAAAGCAAATTGATTCTTGGAAAACGATTCCGACAGAAGAAACAAAACACTGCAACAACCAAGTCGAATTGGCCGTGATTTTGTTCCCAAACTCCCGCAGTCCAAGCAGAGGGTGAGATGAAACAATTTAAGGATAATTATTTTTACTTTGTAACGGACCGCTGCCGCTTAAAAGAAGCATTGCCGCCACTCCAAACTCCCTTACCCAATGGGTCCCTTCTTTCCAAGCTCCACGAGTGAAATGGATGCTGTTTATCTAGGATCGAGCGGCTGGGATTGTAAATCGCTTGCACATGAATGACACTCGCCTCGGTCAAGCGATACTGCAGCCAATTTACATATCACTTTCAGACCCGATTGCTGGGAATGTATTTCATTTCCCTCATCCGGTTGCTGTTGGGTTGCTGCTGGGTGGGAAAACGTTTGCCATCCGCTGTCCACAGTGCTTCTACAGCACATAAAAAGGGGTTGCAATTGATTCACATGTGCTTTTTTTTTTGTTATCCACGAGCTCTTTATTGCTCTTATCCGCGATGTAGGATTTCCTGTGTCATTTGTCACCCGAGAAGCGTTTTTTTTTGCCCACGATCTGTTTACCTAAATTGCACCACAGCCGCAGCAGAAGCGAATCGAATCCATCCCCATCTGCGAAACCCGGTTAATCATAATGTTAAACACTAATTTTCATGTCATCATAGTCGTCGGTGTGTCGTGGCGCGGCACACGTGAGCGGATATGGATATGCTCGTGCTGCGGTCGTTGAAGCGGTGCAACGATGCAAACCCATCCGCACAAATAAAAGGGAACCGAAGAGAACCGTATGAATCCTGGGGAGTGTTGATCGCACCGACAGAAAAGGGAATTTGCGCACACACATGCATCCTAACAACAGCAAATAAATAAAAAAAACGGTCTAATTGACCCCTTCTAGTTCTTAGCGGCAGCTACGCGGGATTTACCGGCACAATAATTCACCTTGTTTCGAGAGTGCATTCTTTGGCGTGCTTTAGGGAGGGTTGCCGGCAGCAAAGGGTTGTCAGTTTGGGTTTCGGTGTGTGAGAAAACCCTTCAAATATCTGTTCTCCGGGTCTAGCTGTTTGTAGCTTCGATAGATGTGATTCGATCCGCGAAATGGTGGCGTTGCGGTGATGCGGTTTGTTTAACGAAGGATCTGCTTTTTAGCTATTATGAGGGTTTTGTTGCGTTGTTTTACGATTGTGCGTGAAACACCCAGATGAAACTGTTAAAAATACTTTCATGAGAATATTATTATGTTTTTTTCTGTCTGAGCGAAGCCAAGTACACAGCGAAGTGCACATAAAAATTTTAATTAAAATCAAAAAAATTAGCAGTAAATGTTAAGCTTGCATTTCTTAATCAGGATAAGAGATTAAAATAAATATTTTAATTTAAATAAAAATTGTTTTGAGGCTTATACAAAATACATATGAAAAAATAAAAATTACATTGTATATCAAATTAAAAAAATTGACATCAAAATTAAACCAGCTACCTTCGTAATCGAGCTAAAGTTAAGTTATGGTACTGATATTTAACGAATCATAGTAATTTTCTTTTTATAAAGGCCTTGAGAAAAGAAAAATTGCTTAAGATATCTTTAACATTTTGGTGGCTCAAAGATTCTATCTGGAATTCGACTCTGATTATGAGAATCTGTATCCTTCTTTCACAGAGGGCTGTGACGGCAAACTGAAAAGATAATACATTTTGTGTAGTTTTGTACAAATTTTCCTTTGTTTATGAATTATTTGAGGCATCTGAAGCAGTAGCTTCAAAAACAGATAGTTAATTTGTCCATCAAGGTATTTAAATATGTTATTATTCTTTTGTACAAAAATACTAAAGCCGAAAAATGACTAAAGCTCAGGATTCCGTAGTGTAAAAAGTGCTAATTTTCATGCAAGCATTTATCGCATCACGCTCGTCTCTGGATCGTCATCGTCTGTCTGGATAAAGCGAAACACAAAACATCCCCCAAATGGATGGCCGCTCCCACTTCCTGGCCGCAGCATCCGGAACCACCGAGGACTCCGCTTTCAACACGGGCGCTGTTTTTGTATTTCCAACATTTCGGTTTCCGGCCACCGTATCCGCTTGTCGGGCAGCAAAAAAAAAAACCAAACAACAACAAAAACCCCTGCCAAATCCACTGTATGCGCTTCCAAAGCTTCGAGAAAGAGATAAAACAGGACCCTAGACTCCGTCCTATTGGGATTGGTCCGGAGGAGAAGATCGGCCCGGGCCAAAAACTGTACCATGCGCAGTAGCATAGGGTGCGCATCGCTGCTAACAACATTGTTGTCGCCCTGCCGCACACTCGTGTCTTTGTGTCGCTCTGTGTGTGTGTGTGAGTCGGTTCGCGGCCGCATTGTCCTAGCGGATGTATAATATCATCTCAAACGGTGAGCGGTGCACACTTGGTGAGATTGACTGGCAGCACTGGCTGCGTTGAGAGGGTTTAGCGGTGGGCGGTCCGGGGAGGGAGGTATGGGTTGGAAACCATGTCAAAATCAATGCTGAAAGACACATAAAAATCGGTCGTGTACTGGGTGAGATTTACGCGCTCATTCAGTTGTCGTCCTGCGATTCTGCGGCGTGGAAGCCGCGCCTTTCGTACGGTGTACCAACGCACTGTTGTGTTGTCGTGTTTCGGTGAGTGTGTGTGTGTGTGTATATATGTCTGGTTTCGTGTGCTTTCGGAGTCGTAGGGCTAGAGGGTGGGATCACTACGAACAGAGCAGGAATAAAGAAAAAGGAGAAGAAATCTCAAGTACGATTTGAGGTCCAAGAGCTTCAATTTTGCTAGTTATTCGCGACAGGCCACATAGTTGAAGGGGAGCATAGAAAAATCACAACAATCCTCCCCCCCCCCCCCCCCCCCTTCGGAAAAAGACAATTTAACGCCGCCCAGGCTTAGTCACCGTGGTTTGCGTTTTCGAAATCTCATCAAACAGCTCATCATCTCGGTTCATCTCGGAAAAGACGGGTGAGCCTAACGGGACGCAACGTCAGAGAAGAAGGTGGAAACGTGGCGAGGAGGGAAACAAAATCCAACGTCGAATTCCTTAACTATCTCCCCACCAAAAACCACCATCCGTTACGTCGCGTTTCATCGCACTAGAGGGAAGTCTTGAACGGGCGACGTGCGGATGAACTCGCGTGCGGACCCTCGCTTGGTGAGCTCCACTGAGCGACAGTCTGTGGCACTCAGTCCGGGCGTCGTGCCCGTGGTTTTTGCTGCGAAGCTCCGAAAGCTCCCCAGCACTGCCCGGGACAGATCGCCGACGAGAACTAGAGAGAACTAGTGTTTCATTTCGCGCGCGCGGTTTCCATCCGAGGTTCGACTGGCAGACGAAACGTGTGCCCGTAATTGTTTGAGGTTTTTTTTTTTACGTGCGGAACACGAGATTCACTAGCAGCAGCAACATTTGCGGACGTAGTGTGTGGGGTCTTAGTACGTCGGAATGTGAAAACAGTGCACCAGGGCTGGAAGTATTTTTGTGTGCTTTTCTGTAGGGAACGAGAGTGGTGAAGCTACTTTAGCAGTGCAAAATTTAACGTATTTTCAACGGTTTTTAGTGTCCAAACAAATGAAAAAATGTTAACCTAAAGTGTCGTACGAAAAATCGATATTTTCCACACTTCTTGGATTTAGTGAAGTGGATAAGTTTTCCCAAAACTATAACATCTATGCCAGCCACTATCCCGCTGCTAGAAATTACGATTGCGTGTGAAGTGCTAAAAACGCCATTACGCCATTTGTCTATCGGCTCGATCTGCAGCAGCAAAGCGAGAAAACAAAAGCCAACCGGACGATCCCAGACTGTGTTGGCATCTGGAGAGATCTATCCATCCAAAAAGGACCGAATTTCGACAATAAAGCCATCCTAAGGAAAGCTGCGCGCCAGTACGCGTGTGAGTGCGAGCAAGAGCCACACGCGTGAGTTCCCTCTTGCGTTGTACAGGAGGCATTAAAGTGATCCGCCGTACCAGAGCAGCTCGTTCGACCAATCGGAAGGACCACCAGGTATACCAGCCATCGGTGGTCGGCGGATTGTGCTGTGTTTTCTTCTGTGGTGTGCTGTGCGTGTGTGAGGCGTCCTCTGCGGGGCAGGGAAAAGAAAACACGCACAAAGTGTGACCAGTGGCAGCGCGATGCGGACGGCCGCAAATCGACAACAAATTCCGAAACTACTGCCCAAAACACGGCTACGACCGCACGGTGACTGTGGCTCGATACGACCCGAAACCTACCACAAATTGTCCAGTTGCTAGAGAATGTGTGTTTGGGCCATTTGGGCCACGCGCAAGAAGAAAGTCTACGGAAGCGGATTAAAGCACACGGTGGATGTGAGAGGAATTTCGGTTGACAGTAGTGCGTGAATAGGCGTAATCACCTCCAAAACAGAAGGGTGAATGTTAAGCATTGTGCGTGAAGCATCCCCGATTGTGTGTGATCGTGTGATTGATTTGAGTGATCGGTGGGCGTTGATTTGAAGCTTGAATGCAGTGGGCTTAGCCGTGGTCGGTTGCCAAACTTCGTCCCCAGTCAAAGTGTCCGCGAGTGTCCTCCGAACGCCGTGCAGTGGTTGAGATGCAATTGCAAAGTGACCGGTTGTACGATACTGGCACGCAATGGATTAAGCAAGCGATCGCACTGACACTGAACTGCATACCACCGTGGTGCACCGTGCAACGGGTGCATCCTTTCGCAAACTTTTGCAGCGAGGCGAAGCAATGGGGAACTGGGAGGTTCGTGGTGTACGAAGGCTTATACTGTGGTTGTTTCTAATTGCACTGAAGAGGTAAGAATTTCGCTAGCAGTATAATATTTCGTGTAATCAAGTGAAGGATTCGGGATGGAACCTTGATGAAAAGTTCATTAATTTATCGACAAGAATGTCAGATTTCTTTGGTTTAAGATCGGTTATATTAAGACTTTATTCTTACGAAACAATCATATGTTAATCAATGAGTGTGTCAGATTATGTTACAAACGTAGAATAAATTGGCTTATATAGTTTATGTCTTACTCCACAAGGTTATTATTTTATTTGGGTTTTTGCAAGATTTAATAGACATTCTGTTTACTGCTGTCTTACGAACAAAAAACCTGAGGTCTAAAAGCTAAATATATTGTAGCTAAATTATTTAAGAGGATGAAAATAGTTGACTCCTGCATATAGACTCTATTTGGTAGAAACTATAATAGTTATCGAGTTTGAACTAAGGACAAGATTCGATCTCGATTTGCTAGTCTTAGCGTCAAAGCAGGAAATTATGAAACAACCCTGTAGTCTCGAATTCTATCTACCCTTTCCTGCATAAAGGGAAGGTTATCAAAGAAAAACATTATGAGTAAAAATCGATATAAAATAAAAGCTTGCTTTTTTATTAAAATATTATTCATAAACATTTAATGTGCCAGATCATGACAGTTGGCCCATGAAAAATACGATTTTACTTCAATTCTCTAGAGGCGAATTCTCGTAGAAAGGCGTCAAAAACTGTGACTTAATGTCAACTTAATTTTGTAAATTATCCTCTTAATTTTGAGCAGAGTCTACAAAGAGTTCAAACTTTACCAGTAGCTAAATATTGACAACCTGCGATAGACCAGTAACAGACCAAACACAGCTACAAAAATTCTGCTAACCTCGTTCCTGAGCGTACGTGAGGAATATTTATCTGAAATTTGTTTGTGTTTCAAGCAGCATTACGTCTTCTTTGCTGGGTATGGCACTAGCACATTAAAAAAAAACACAGCAATTGACTCTAGCTGCTACTAGTAAAGCAAGACGCTCAACTTCAACCAACGCACATTAATCAAGATTTATCAACCACAGCTTGAACGTTTGCCAAAAACGGAACGCTAAACAAACGCGCTACCAAATCCCATCTCTTCACTGTTCGAATCCGTCGAAGCCAACACGAAGAAGACTACCCTGCGTTCGGGTACACACCCGTTGACGTACCATACCGCAATCAACGCCCGTAAATCAACATTATACCAACCTATAAAACATTTGCGAAACTATTTCAAAAATAATAAACTGCTCTCCGAGGCCAAAGATCATTTGTCGTAGAGCCTCGGGCGTAAAAACACTGCAGCAACTGTGCAAGAAAACAAAAGATGCAGCTGCATCGGGTAGCGTTCACGTCCGTGTAACAGAGTCCCTCTGATGGATGGATGGGTGAATAGACCAGCGCGAGTCTGGTTGTCTGAGCTTCGATAAAGATCCGATAAAGTGATGCACTGAAATGAATACAAATATACACATTATACGCTCCGTGCGGCAGTGTGCGGCTTGACCGAAGAATCCTGCAAGGGTTTGGGGGGGGGGGTAAGATGCGCCTCGCACGAAACTTCCACGTAGACGCATCATGCCAGCAATGCATTTATCTTGTCAGCAAGTTAGCATCGAACTTCGCGTATGCATTTTCGCCACTCTCCCGACGAGAAAACCTGGCAAGGGATCCGTTTGGTTCCCAGCAGATCTATCCGGTGTGATAAGCGACCAAGAGCGAATCCTCTCCGTCCGTGCACAGACACACGAAACCCAAAACACTAAACAAACACGGCGGTAAACAAGCGCAGGAACGCATTTGTATGTGCAGTCGAGTCTCCGGGCAGCTTCCTGTCCGGGGAAAGCTTATCTTCCGCTTCGTTTCCGTACTGCCAAAAAGGATTTATAAATCGCCCAAGTGCCGCTTCGTCCATTTTTCCCACCCTGCTGTCCAGATGAGACGGACGGTCTCCATACGGATTTCCATTCAACAATCTGTGTTGCGTGCTCGTTGCATCAGCTGCTGCACCGGCGTCTGGGATAATCCGAATCGAATTCGTGTGGCCGGGACGAGATTTTGGCATTTGGTATTGTGACATCGCCCTTTTGCTAGATTTCCGATTTCGTTCCCGATGCCTATCCCGATACCGATCGGCAAGCAAAAAGAAAACGGGGAAATAAACTCGAGCCGGGTAAGAAAGCGAAGCGAAAGGCCCAAGTGTGTATCAAGATCAAGATCGCAGATAAGCGTCTCAGTGACAACGGGACGATGATGATGACGACTATGGCAATGGGTTCGCTGGTTGGTTGCCTGCGTTTTTTTTTTGGCAGTGATCCGAAGGGATTAATGGCATCAATCAGGGAGCTGCGAGGATCTATGGCCTGGTCGTTGCGGGATGACATTCGATACTGGGGATTGTTTTTCCTGTTTGTCGTTTCAGATCGTTGCGTTCGATCGCTTGACCAGTGTGAACCAGTTAGATCCGATCGTGCCCAAGGCGGAAAGTGAACGTTTGGCTCAACTTTTGGGTCATTCATGATTTTCGAAACAAGCTTCTATCGTATCAGCTCCTGTTCTTAAAGCGCTTTAAGTAGTTGACGTGAAAGTGATCGAACCGTTCAGTGGCACACGTGCACACGAACTGAAATATAATGTTGTTTTCAGCATAAAAAAAACTCCAACTCGATCAAGCTGAGGATCATCGAATGGCTTGCGAGCTGGACTATTTGAGAAATCTGTTCCACGCTTGTTCCCATGCGTTACAAAATTTGTTCATTCGAATGCTTTCCGTGGCGTGATTAGGAATGCAACGAGTTCCTGCATACCCGTACGCTGCATCGTTGAAATTAATTTCGTACATTGCTCTTCCTCTGCTCACTATCATCTCGTATGAGTTTTTTTTTTTTGGAACATACATTGTGGCAATTAAAAATTTAAACCTTCACCCGGTTTGAAACGGAGGTGCATTAACCACAGGACCCGACCCTCTAGGACGATCATTCGTCCATACGCTTGATAATTTTCTTATCCTACGCAGAATTGCACTGTGGCTCCCCAAATTGTTGGCATATTTTTGAATCCAGGCATCTCAACCGAGAGTGCTGGCAGCGTCCGGGCCCTCGAGCCCGCGAGCAGCAATCGCAAATTAGTATAAAGTTTCATCACCTCCGTTAGTATGTTACCATACGGCCCTTCCAGTGTGTGTGAAGGCTCGGCCATGCTCCCATCCAGGGTAGCATAAATTCCTTAATGGAGTGATTATTTTCCACCGGGTTCCACGCATTTAATCGCCACCGCTGTACGGTTGCGGACCGCGAACCGAACATGAAGCAAAACCATGCGAAGTACGAAGCTTTCGCTGCAGTCGTTAGCTTCTGAGCTTGAAGATCCCTCCGAGCAGAAACGAGCCCGTGGAATGCGCTTTGCGTTCGAGTGCGAGATGACTAATTGGTTGCAACAGGGCTGAACCAACCAGGGAAGTGATGCAGTGGAATGCTTTTCTTGAGCAGGGAGAGGGAAAATCGCTACGCTCGCTTGTCCTAGTATTTATGAACTTTTCCTATCAAATAGCGCCCATTTTACTGTGCAATGCGATAGTCCTTTCCTGAGATTGCAGAAAATTATTTCTCAAATAACTCGCCCAGTCAGCAGCATCAACCTCAAATAGCATCTGCGTCCTCCGATTAAATGAATAAAATCTCCTTCACTGATTGAATCACGAATTGGGTACGATCTTGAACCCCCTGTGCCTAACACTCTTCCATTAGACCCATCGGACCCATCTGCAAGCGGACAAGGAATGTCAAACATTTGGTGCTATTGGTTTTGCTTTCCGTTGCCTCTTGCACACCCAGCGATAAGAGGATCTCCTTCCAAGAGACGAGCGGCTTCGCTGGCTTCGCTGGCTTGATTGTTGTTTACGCTAAGATCTTCCCAGATCGCGATTTACTCCCGCGGGAGGGAAACAAAAGAAAAACATCCGGGGGTGAGGATTGAAATATCTTTACAGAGTTCTCACGGCCCCAAACCGTCCGCTAAAGTTTGCCGCGCAAAGGGTCAACAAAACGGGAGCCAGAGCTGACCGGTGACGTTTGTGGGCTTCGCGAAGATGAATGTCGAGACATCGATTTAAAGGGCTCATATTTACCTAACCCTGGGCCCCGCTGGACGGTATGCACACGGCCCGTCGGGACGGCGTCTTCTGACGGGAGCTTTCGCAAACATCCGACCCACCAGAAAGGAATCTAGTGCAAAGCAAGCAATTATGATGAATGTCGTCCCGTCGAATGTCCTGAATGTTCCCAGGATCACGAATGCAGCGAATGCTTGAGCGCACAGGACAGGACGATCGGTTTCCGTACTGGCAACTGGGTCTTGTTGTTGCTACGCACTGGCCAATTGGTGGGAATCGGAGTGAAGAAGTTACAAAAGAAATATGTTCCACCGTTCCACCGATGGGTGATGAATGAGATGAATGTTTAACCGGTAGACATTAATAACCGATATGAATTTTTTACCTTCATTTTATTGAATTTCTCATGGTTGTTTGGCATCGTGAAGCCATCTTTACTGCAACCCGAATGGTGGCAGCACATTCCAAAATGGGTAGCAAATATTTCAAAGCAAGCATTTCGCTTCACTTCAGCTACATATGCAACGCGAGGATAACAAAAGCAAAAGCATATAAACAACAACAAAAAAAAAAACAGGAGGGATGAATTGGGATTACAAAAGCGAACCCAGCGATGGACATGATTAACTCATAACTCACCGTTGACACCAATTAGGCTCGGATTAATGCGCACTGCAGCGCGAGACTGCATCGCCTGGTCGCTAATTGATAAAATTAATTCTACCTCCCTACCGCACGAACACCCCCCGAAGGCACAGAAGAATGCAGCCAAGTCCACTCACACACACACACTCTCAGTGACTCACACATGTTCCGAAACACATGCGGTTGCACTTCATTATTAATGAGCATCTTCGCACACACACACACACCGGGTGCAACGGGTGTTAAATGCCGAGCGTTTTGCAGCCAATATTTAAACCCCTTCCAACTTCCTCATCCAACCCCTCCCCCACCCCCACACACACACACAAATTACAAAAAAAAGGACGGGTCAAACTGATCGTGTTCCACATTTAGGGACGAGCTGGGGTGCCAAAATGGAGCATCAAATTAGTAAGGGGTAGCCTTAAAAGCAAAGAAACCAAGATTCGCGACAACCGACGAACATAATGTTGACTGCTTGCACGCCGTACGCACACAGGATGCATAATTTATCTGCCACACATTAATTGGCCTACAATTAAGTTAACGAGCCGAAATTAGCAACCATTTCCGTGGGTCCGAGATTGTCTTCCGATACCGTACCGCCCTCGTGTGTGTGCGTGCGCGCGCTCGCGTTTGTGTGTGTGTCTGTAAATATTAACCATAATCGGTGTGAATATTTGTATCCAAGGTTCACTTTCTACTGCATTCTTTCGCTTCTCTTTGCTATTTTCCACAGGGTTCAAAGTTTGCCGGATGTCCGGGCAACGTGTCGGACGGTGCCGGGTTTGACTCGGGACCAGCTGGAACTATGCTACCGAGCCAGCGACGTTACGGCGGCCGCCATTGAGGGGCTCGAGCTGGGTGTGCGTGAGTGTCAGTATCAGTTCCAATGGCACCGATGGAACTGCTCGTCGCTCAGCACCAAAAGCCGCAATCCACACACATCGAGCATGCTGAAACGAGGTAAGTTTGAGCAACCGTTTAGTCCTTCCAGGACCGATCATCCGTTCTGGGATGCATTTTCCTTCTCTCGAATGCAGCGAACGCACACGTCGTACTGTCTGAGCCGGCAGTCAAACTCTCCGGTTGGTCCTATCACAAAAAAAGAAGCAAAAAACAAAAACCGGACGACCCTTTAAATGCGTGACCAATGGGCTTATGGGTCATAATTGTCTCTAATGCTACCTTTTTCCTTCCTTCATGTACCGATCGGGAAATCTTGGCCGTAAACTTACCTACCAACTGTCTCATCACTGGAGACAATTTTCCTCCAGAATGTCATCCTCACCGTTGGGTTGGGACATAAAAATTGGAAAATTTATGGTAAATTAAAGCTGCTCGCATTTCAAGATGGGAAGGTGTCGCTTTATGCACCCCGAGCGAGTACTGTGGTCCGCTGACCGGCGGTGGGATTGCTCATTAGCATAGTCTTTCTCTTGGGCTGACACAACAATAATGGACGAAACAGCGGTAGTAATTCGTTCACCTTGCTTCTGATGAGGGTCCCGGGTGTGCTGTACGTTGTTGTTCTTGGGTGTTCTCGGATGGTGACAAAGAATTGACACAGGATGACACAAAATGCACAAAGGGTGTCGACTGGTGAAGGTGACGTAGACATTTTCAAACAATAGAACGAAGGTTGTGTGTGTGTGTGTGTGTGTGTGTGTGTGTGTGTGTGTGTGGTTCCCTGCCCTGTTTTGGACACAATAATTTAAATTTATGTCTTAATCGAAGCGATCTTCATCCGGGAAGTTTTATTATTAGCTATTAGCTTCAGCGAATGATCAAGAGACATTCCTTTGGCGGTTGATCGAGAATGTTGCATAACTGCCAGCATCAATGGACAGTATTGTGACAGACACTGCATTCTTTCGACCACAGTGTCCAATGGGAAACACTATCACTTTCTGTATTCTCGAAAACCATAGGCACGCTTATTGGCTACTCGTAACAGCGGGTATTTGCTGATTGACTGTTGCTCTTTGGCCGTCCGGCACACTAACAATCCGGCAACCCGGTCCCATTCAATTGTCAAACCGTGTGTCAAAGCGTGGTCCATCAAACCGGTGGTCCACGTCGGTTCGTCCGTGCATCTCATTCAATCGTCAAACGCAACCAGAAGGCAATCAATCCTTCAACCACCGGACAAAGAGCGACCAGTTGACAACCCGACCAGTGGTGCCCTCGTGCCGTGTGTTGGCGTGTTGGAGTGACTTTCTACTCCGTTCCCGGATGGATGGGTGAACTGAAACATCAAAATCGAAGTATAAATTGATGTAAATTTCGTTCCTCGACGATTTCCGACGACAAACCCGGCACACGGGCTCGTCCAGTTTCGCCCCAGTGTATGTAAATGACACATCATCATGTCGCAGCATAGCGCTGCGGAGCACTCTGCACTACGGATTGGGTGGGTTCCACCGGAGCGGAAAGGCAAATTTAAACACGCGAAGAACATAATTTGTCATGACATATACATATGTCAAAGTGTAGCCACCGCGATCAGCTGCAGAATGGGGTGAGGAGGGAAAGGCCTGCCTCCTCCTTCGCAGTTCGGTCATCTCATCGACGTCGTCAATCCATCGTACGCCCGGAAGGTTGTTTATGTTGTTGCGATTCTTCGCGATTTTCCCGCTCGTCAACCGGTTGACATTTCGACTGCTTGCCGATTTATGCAGTTACAGTTGCAGTTGGCAGATACTTTTCTCCTTCTTTGCATCGCAATCAATCGATCGATCGATCAATCGTGGTACGCAAGCGGTATATCCATTCGTCAAATGGATCGTTTTCAACGAGCCGTGTTTGAGCGTGTTGCAATAAACCGTCACCGGCAGCAAAAGGTTACAGGAACACCGGGAAGCTAGTACGGGATGCGCATCCTTACTTATGCTCTGCCGCAGTTCTGGGCGATTCTGAAGATTTGCTCGCTCCTCGAAACAATGGTGACACAACAAGCGGTGAAGAGGGATTGCTAATGGAAGGGAAGGTACTTATGCGCGTGTGTTTGTTAGGGACCGGTGGTGCGGCCGCACGGACAGATGGTGGTGAATACATTTGAATGCACTTACCGAATACTTCCTTTGATGTGGATGACGCAACGGGTGATGGTAATATTTATAACCACGTCAAGCATCGTGTCGCTCCAGTAGCTAATACAGCCATCCATCTACGTCAGCAGGATGCTTCACCCGGCACTGTCATCCAATGCGATGAGAAGGATATATTTTTGAGGCATTGGGGGTTTTTCCTTTTTGCAGGACAGAAATGAGACAAATCGTCGGCGAATGTCCCAAATCCGCGAACACGCGATTGTGAAGAGAAGCAAACGACGTCAGGATCTCTAATGATTTGCATATCTGGCACACGTAACCCGAAGCATATTGGCACTAATGTTGCTTACTGTTTGTTTTTACCTCGCTCCAAACCCTTCCATCAGCGTCTCATAATTGCATCCAAATCGTTCGAATGTAGTTCAACCATCGATTCGCTGAAACTGAAACTCACCCCTCGAAGCAGTGAGCCACCCCGGTGCCACTGAACCGACTGGCCAAATCAATTTAATTGAAACGCTTCCGGTGGTCTTTCGCAACAATTCCGCCTGCTACACACCACCTCCAACACGAGCGCTCAACTTCAATGCGCTCTAAGCGGAATCATTAAATTCAATAATAATTTTCTTGATTGACTTCCAATCATCTCGCCCGGCCCGACCGAGCACGTGTGCGTGTGTGATTTCTTCGCCAATCGCCTCTTTTCCGTCTGCTGTGGCCAGTCCTGCTGCGATTACCGTTAGGGCTGGTTTTAATCCATCTCACACCCACGACTAATGATGGGGCTCGCGTGTGGCATGTTTTGTGTACACATTGGCGCATATCGGCGCAAAATATCGTTCCCAATCTTCCAACCGCCCCTGTCCGGTCGCGCATGATATGATCGATTATTTTTACATTTGCACCCCGAGGCGGGATAGTGGCGAGAAAATTCACTTATCTAGCCGCGGTGACGCGGTGGTTCCTATGCGTGCAGATCGTGCAGTCCGTTCGTTCGGGTATTGATGGAGCCGTTCACACATTGCGAACTGGCGTGCTGGCCGTAGTAGCCGCAAGCAGATGGAAAGGATTTCAATCAATGTTGGCCAGCAATTTTTGAAACGAAACTGGAACGAAGCGAGTACATAATGATCCGATCACTGGAAGGGAACGACACCGAAAAGACGATGTTTGCACAAGCCAAATGACGCAAGTTGATGTAACGACTCGATAGGGCTGCTCGTGTACACGGGTGCCGATTAAGTGGACATGAGTTATTGAAAGTAAATACGATATTATTAGCTTTAATGAATAGGTTTCGAAGAGGGTAGACTTCCGTGTGCTGCATTAGAATTAATCCATTTTTGATACATGTTTGCGAACTATTGTGAACCTAAGCGTAATAAGGTTACTTTCAGCGTAAACTGGGTACGATAAAAACATACGCTTGCTTTCGGTTTGATGTGCAGATTTCCTACCGACTGCTCTCGCAAATACTCGCTCCAAACAATGCGAAAAATGTCCCTTCTAACCCCACTGAAAAGGCCCACTTTATGCCGCACATCATCAGCTCGGAACCTTATCATATGGAAGCATTTTCATTGCTCATTGTCAACACTCGTACGATGGTAAATTGCGATGCAGCTGTCAGTGTCCATCGCATTGGCATTATTCCTTCCCTCCCAATCCGTCCCAGTCTTCGAAGGAATCTTGCGCTACACGGTGAGTGGCCCGGAGGACGACTTTCGATTTAGACGATTGAACACAAGGACCATATATCTGTCCAAGGGAGGCAAGGCATCTTGCATGGAAGCAGAAAAGTTATCCCGTGATTGTGTCTCCGAGCTTTGAAGTTCACCAAAGAAGCTGGGCCCGTTAACAAAGCAAATAAATTCACCCAACTACACGATCAGATCAAATCAAATCAGATATTTTCCACAATATGTGAGGGGTGGTCCGTCCCCTGTTCTGCCCTGTTGTTCTCCCGGTGAAGAATTCAACCAAACGAAACGTATCTCCACTGTTGAAGTGATACGAATGTAAAAAAGATCGACGCGAATGTAAAGATCATTCGTTTGCTTGGCTTGGCTGGAGTTGGTTTTATTTATGCGCACCTTCGGGACCGTATTCAAAACCACACACACACACGCAAACACACAAAGTGACGTTTATTTACAACGGAGCAGCGTAATACGGGAACAAGCGCTTGAAGTTTCGGTGGACCTAGAATTACTGAATCCTTTTTACATCGCAACGCATTGTCTCGTGATATCTGCACCATTGGACGGCAAATCGAAGCAACTTTATCATACAATGTACTGCGAGCCTAGGTAGCCTTAGACTATTGACACTTTGCCGCCTAACGACAGCGATCAGGCGGCAACAGGCAGAAGGTGTTATTAATTTGATTGAGCGTATCCTAGCCATCAACATCACGGCGCGCTGCTAACCATCCTATCGAGACGGTTCGCGTCCGCACTATCATTTGCTTAGTCTGATCGATAGGCCAACCGGTGCCCCACGCGGGAACGAACCAAATCTCGATACTGTTGTCATGATGGTGCACGAGCGTGTCGTTTCGGGGCGTTCTGAAAGCGAGCCTCAGAACCAACAGCATGCTTACCAATGCAATGGACCGTGCAGCGGATGCAGGAGACCGTGCAAATTCCCTCCTATCAACTTCAGCTCGGTTGGCAGGTTGTAATAAATAATTCAAAAATCACCAGCCAACATCGTCTGCGTCCTTGCGATCGCAGCATCCAACCCACCTTTCCCCGTGCGGTGCGGGTTGCATGGAGGAGCACTTTTCAATTTAATTTCCATACAAATGAAATAAAATTTATTGGCTGATTGTTTTCGGATTTCAAACCCTACCTCCGTTTTGCTACCATGCAGGAAAACCGGGGCTCGAGACCGATTGCAAGCGTCATGCGACATCTTGTCTGTCTGTCGTACGTGGCCCGAAGCTGCCAATTCTTCGCGGCAGAGCTCGTTTTGCTTCGATGCTTGAGGTAGAGGCGTGTGGTGTGGATGGGCAAGCAAAAAAAGGGGCACGAAGGATGAATTTAAACGTCCATCCAGTTCGGTGTTTCTGTGGATCATGTGGCGAAACAGATCCCACGAAAAGGATCATCCAGGGGCGGATGGCAAAAGGTGGATCAGTTTAAATCCGCTACGCTGGAACGGGAACTGGTGTGTTGGCAGTGACTGGATTGAAGACGGAAAGCTAAATCAAACATTGAATGTGCAGCAAACTCGTTGGCTAACGAGCGCTTTGAATTTGTGTAAGTCATAACAGAAGGGAATAAAAATTCTAACTAAACACGATAAAAAGATGTGCTTGTGATATTCATATAAGCTTGCTCTTGTTTTTGTGGTTCAAAAATGTGAATCAAATGTTATTAGACATTTTTACACATTCATCGTTATTGATGTAAGGGTGAACAGTTAAAATAGGGATCTCAAACCTCATCTGGACCGTTCGATCGTAGTGAAGGCTGACTACCCAATTACTTGACATCAAGTCAAGTAACTTGAAGTCTCGTAAGCTGTCAAATGGCCGGCCAGCAGACTGTAAAGCAAGAGCCAAAATTAACTTGAAATATAAAAGTAATTTTAAAATAATTACTTTTTGAGGCTCATTACTGAAGTTAAACTTTGATTGTTTAAACGCACGATTAAAAATATTATTATTAATAGTTCAGGTGTGGTAAAAAGGAGCTTGGGAAGGGAGGACCGCGAGTTATGTTCTGCTGATGTAATACCGCACGCGTGATCTGTGTATGCGTCTACGCTGTGATCGTTTGATCGGTATTGTCAAGGCACTGATGATTGGAGCTATAAAACATTGAATTATTGGCGACCAAGTGAAGTTCAAAAACAAGTTATTTTATGCAATAACGACTGGTTCCATATCATATAGATATTGAAATAAAAGTATTGCTTGAATAGCAACTGCTGGATGCTGCATTGTTAGGTATTTTCTTCGGAACAGCTCGGCAAAAAATTGTTTAACATCAATCCAAAATTTTAATAGTAATAAAGCGAATGAATGAGCGAATAAAGTGAAATACGGCTATCCAACTTCGTGGTATCGTAAAGTCTAGTAACCTAAGGGGGCATGAAAGCATCACGTGGTACGTTCGCCGCAACATTCATGTTGGTCACAGGTCGGTAAGGGTATACACTCAACAGGTTTTCTAGTATGAAGCTATTCAAACAGTTTTAAAGTGATCCCGGGTCATACTTTGAAGATCTGTGCGATCAATTTTTAGTGCTTATGACATCGTCATAATCCAACGTTATAGTAATGGCTCGTAGAGTGATGCCTTGAGGATCGTTAAACTTCCAATTTTGGGATAATTGGACTACAAATTATTTATCACTGTAGTTTGTTGGCGAAACGATTGTACATCAACAGGGATCACTTAAATACTTATAATAATTGAAATGAAATTTGAAAAGAAGAAAATAAGTACACCAACACTGAACTGCATAAAACCCCTTCATATATTTGCACCTTTGTCATTTTTAAACGGCGAAAATTTAAATCAAAATCAAAAATCGTTAATTAAAATATCCAACAAAATTCTATCTCTTCCGTTCAACCAGGCTACCGAGAGAGCGCTTTTGCGTATGCGGTCGCAGCAGCCGGCGTTACGCACAGTGTGGCCCGGGCCTGCGCCCAGGGCCGTCTCATCTCGTGCGGTTGCGATCCGTCCGTCAACCGAAAGGGCATGTCCAAATCGTTGCGCGAAAGCTTGGAAAAGGAGAAACTACGCTTCCTGGACGCTATCGCGGAAAGCAACAGCGTGTTCGAGGAGGGCGATAGTTTACGCAAGCTGAAGGTGAAACAGGCCAGCCGTTGGAAATGGGGCGGCTGTTCGCACAACATGGCGTTCGGGGTGGAATTTTCCGAACTGTTTCTTGACTCGCGCGAAAAGGGTGCCGACATACAGTCACAGATCAACCTGCACAACAATCGGGCCGGTCGGAGGGTAAGTTGAAATTTTGAAGTAAGCTTTTAGGCAAGCAAGTGTCATTATCGGAAGTTACGTCTGCGTGTGTTTCTTGCAGGCCGTCTCGAACAACATGCAGGTACGATGCAAATGCCACGGAATGTCCGGTAGCTGTCAGTTGAAGACGTGCTGGAAATCGGCCCCAGACTTCCGGGTGGTTGGGCGCGTCCTGAAGCAACAGTACCGTCGGGCGATCCTCGTCGACCAGTCCAATCTCGGCAATGGGCCACCGATGATCGTCTACCGCAAGCCAAAGAAGCGCAAGCACGTGTCCAACCTAAGACCCCCGAGAAGGCAACCGCGGGAGCAGCAGATGGTGCCGCTCGGTACACGGCTCGGCGGTCCCGCGAACCGGAAGCTGGAGAATGCGCTCTTCTACTACCAAAGATCACCGAACTTTTGCGAGCGCGATCAAATCTCCGACATACCAGGCAAGTGGAGGATTGTTTTGTCACAGTTAGTCTTGCTGGCTGTCGATTTTTAACTTGATGTGGTTTTTTTTTTCAAAATTACAGGCACTATCGGACGACGCTGTAATCGGACGAGCAGTGGCAGCGAGGGTTGCGCATCGATGTGCTGCGGCCGTGGGTACAATCTGATCCGCGAAAAGCGCATCGATCGGTGCAATTGCAAGTTTCACTGGTGCTGCTTCGTGGAATGTGACGATTGTGAAATCGAGGAGTGGATCAGCGTGTGTAACTGAGGCACACATTATGCCGTGCACGTTCGCAACGCTGGTCAATTGTTTCTTCGTCCCGAACTGTAAGGAAGAATCCCGGGTAGGAAGACGGCAGGAAGGATGGTGGCAAACTAATTAAAACCCTTTCCAAGCTTCTCGGCACTGACCGAGCAGTGGACAGTGCAGCAACTAAGCAGTATTACGGAACGTAGCGTGGCGTTCCCCATCGATAGCTAATCCAGTTCGGCTGGATACTTCTGTACAATGTTGTACAATTTTTGTTTTACCTTTTTTTTTTGTTTTAATGCGTGTGTGTGTATGAGTGGTTGTGTTAAGTCGCAGTCTTTAGACAGGCTACAGCATTCGCCGTAATCCAGTAACTCACCACCCCAAAAACCCATGCTCTCGCTTCTCCAGTGACAGTGATTTCATTCTAGCCCCCCTAAGGACGGTGTTATTTATTCGAATGTGTTTTGCGTTTAAATTAATTCTAACCCAGTAAGAGCTATTACACTTGTAGTGTCATAATGTGCCGCACGCGAGACAGTTGTTTTATTTTTATATCGGCTACCGCACACTGTACATGACAAACTTTGAAGCTGGCTGGTGGTGTAATTGCCGGGTGCCATCGATGTGAAGCAGAAAAAAGCGAGAGCGAGACGAGGGCTCTTGGACGGCTCGAGCGACAAAACCGAACCGAAGGATCGTATATGAGGCAAACTGATGGTTAACGCGCAAAAATGTAGACTAAAAGCACGCGCATACGTAGAGTAGCAGCATTAGCGAGCGCGCAAGTAAATGTAGCGAATTGATTCGTGATAATAAATTATGTCAGTCAATAAAATGTAACACGTGTTTGGCGTTTCTCTTAATGGAACACTGCCACAATAATTGTTTGTTGTCAGGCATTGGATGGATTAATCTCGATGTGAGACTTGATGAAAAAAAAAATGATGTAAGAAATGCTTTTCTGTCCTTACTTTCGACACTTTTGAATCATCTTGCACAAACAATGCAACATTACGCTACAAAAAATCCCATTGAAATGTGTTTTGTGTGCTTGGCCTCTTACAACTTTAATACGTCAAGGGTCACCCAAATGGAGATCGTTTTGCAACAACGATCCGCATCGATTCATAGCGCACTTTTGTTTCAGTAATAGTCCCATTCATGCTATTTCGAAGACTAAATCCTCCAGCAATACTGTACCCATGTGCCTAGAACGGTCCTAGAAGACAAAATGGACGTTTGCGCAGAAAGCGATCGTAAGGAAAGAAGCAAAGAAGCACAGAGATAATTACATCGCCGGCTCATCATCATCATCACCATCAGCGAGTCCTTCGAGCAGGCTGAGTAGGCAGCTTTATGTCCCATTGATAAATCTCTTCATACTCGAAATGCTCTAAAATCGTGCTCAGGCTAACTGCAAACCGGTGGCGGAAATGCAAGCTCATGCAACCCGCTCCACTACCTGTGATGCCCATAACGATCGGCGGTGAAAATCTCGCCCCCGACCTTAAAAAAAAAGGATCGCCTCACGACGTCTGCCTTTTAATCATCGTGTTGTTTCCTGTTCGGAGGTGGATGATAGCTTCTTTGTTTATTTTCAGCACACCTTCAGCGCTAGGCTAGATGTCTTTTGATCTTGCCGACCGGGCGCACGGAAGGACACGTAAGGACACACGAGTGAAAGCACTTCTGCCGGGATCGATTGATTTTCTTGCTAGGTTCCGCAGGAAATCAGGGATTGTTTGGAGGTTAATCTGATCATCGAATTATGCGCCTGAGTGCATCTTAAGCTGAGCTATTAAGGGCCGAGAGTTGTTGTGTTGTTCTTTCTGTGTGCTCTCGTCAAAAGTTAACAGATTGCCCTAGGAAGATACCCGCAGCAGCTCGCCAGTGTACCAGCGGCACGATACATCTTGGCAGTCTTTTATTATGAACTTTGCAGGGATAGAAAGATCTGAAACAAAGTCAAAACAAAACAGCACGAAATCAGCTTACAAGGTCCGCAATACGATGCGTGAAGCAGAAAAGTGAAAACAACTAACAAGCTTACGTTTGGCTGTCTGGCTGCGTGGAAATAGTGAAAGGGAAATTGTGGCCCTCTAAACATCGTTAATAGACATCTTACTGCAAGAGCGTAAGTAACCGATTTTATCAAGGGCTCTGGCAGAAAGAGAATTAAATCAAATCAAACTCGATTCGAATCGAGCCCGCTAGCAATGGGCGAAACTTGACACTCGCTGGTCAGTATTGACTTTCACGTGACATCCCAAAACGCATCTTAGTGTTGCATTAACACCAACCCAGAGTGTCGTTGCAAATAGCTGCTAGACGAATCACGCGGAAAACCTCGACGTTACTTGCATATCAATTAGGTCGAAGAGAATTCAACTAGTTGCCACTTTCTAGCAACCATCTTCACAGTGACGAACCTACGCTCGGCTACCCGCACTCACACTATACCACCTTTACCGTTCCAGACGGAAAAAGTTTCAAATTTTGGAAGCTCGATATGCCCACCGATATGGTGGACTCTTGATGGCGTAACCGTGAATTAGACCAGGTTGGTCCTGAAGGGAACTGAACAATTGAATTAGCGCAAGTAGTAGCAACTTTTGTGGCTTCCCCGGGCGACGTAAGACTAGGCTTGCCGGGTCGGTGGTTTCCCGTTCAACATCGGCAGTGACTAACGGTCAGTAGGTGTTTAGAATTCGCGGTAAGCAGTCGAGCCCTCCTTGGAGCTATCCGTTCTTGCCAAAACGGTGACGGTGTCGAGTTGAGTTGCCACAGAACAGCCCTTCATAAAAGTGCTTCTTTAAAAAGCTGCAGGAATTGTCCATCAGGCATCGAAGAAAGTGTTTAACAGAGTGAAAAATAGTGTAAAATTCTGTCTTGGTAATGATTTTTGCTTTAAAGTGTTTAAATGTGTTTTTCTAGTGAACGAAAATAAAATCAGCTTTAGAAGCTCAAATTAAACTTTTTTGCATAATTTAACTTGACCAATGGTTTCCTCACCTAAACGAAGTTAGGCAAATTAGGCGAACAGTGTTGGCGCCGGAAGTGTTTCAAGTGCTCCTCCATCCCTGATAACCTAACAGGATTAGTGCGCAATACGACCTCGAACTCGAAAACTCGAGCAAGAATTTCGAGCAAGGTTTCCTGCCTTGCAGGGCAGCAGTGTCTTCGTGTGGTTGGGTTTACGTAACTGCGGTACGAACCGTTGCAGTACGAAGCTACTTCCGGATTGGATGCGTTTATTTAATTTTGTGTGCAAGCAACATTACAATGGAATCGCATCAAGTGGTGTACCTAATATCGATGGAGTGAAAGTAGCAACTGTCACATTTTTGTTGAACCAGTTCACTAATGAAGGAATGTCCATCTAATCGAATATTGGCAATAAAATGCAGCACCCTCCAGGGAATCAATTATTTATCACGCGAACGAACGTTGGTTGGTTGAGACAGGCCAAGGCTTGAAGTTATTCGCTTGAAGGATGTGTTTTTCTACCTCGTTTTTTCAACAGTTAAACCTTGACACATTCCAACCAGTTAACTAGTACGACCTCAATCACCGTTGCAATCGTTAGCGTCGATCGGAATTTTAAACCACAAACGGGCGGAGTGTTATACGTTAGGGTTGGAGGCTGAGAGGGGCGAATAACTCACTCAACTCAGGCTTCGCAAGTGAGGAAAATGAGTGAAATTCCTTCCCTTCAATCAATCGTGGTTGAAGTTCGATCGTGGTTTTGTCATCCATTTAACACTATAAGCGATTGAAACCATGATGATCTTCTAGGAGAAATAAAAATGAAGTGTTCTACTGGAATGGAGCTATCAAATACTACTTTCTGTATTTACTTATGTTTGTATTTTCTTTAAAATAAACAAAGGTATCTATTTGTTAAGCGAAAACGCATTTATCAGTACCTTACAAATTCATGGACGTCAAGATTGCATCCGGATAGTATAGAAAGTGACACGTCTGCATCAAATCGTATCCCGCAGCGATGGCAAACCTAAAAATCGAAACCCTCCCCGATCCGGGCACTCGGTACAAGCTCGGTGAGCTCATCGGAAGTGGTGTGTGTGCCAAGGTGTACCGGGCTACCGATACGCAAGCAGGCAACAAGAATGTAGCGATCAAGGTGCAAAAGTTTGAGGGCGAAACGAAGACGGCGATCCAAGAGGAGTTTCGCATTTTGCGCGATCACTCGAAGCATGCGAATCTGATCGACTTTTACGGTGTGTACCGGAAGAAGTGTCCTGCGGGTGAGTGTGACGAGATATGGTTCGTGCTGGAGGTGAGTGTTTCTTTGCTAGCCGTTAAGTGGTGATCATAGCGGGATGGTTATATTCCGGTTGACAATGCATTTTGCAGTACTGCGAATATGGTCCAGCGGTGGATGTGGTCCGGAAACTGTTTGTGAACAATCGTCGCGCTAGTGAGCTGCAGCTGGCGTACATTTTGCGTGAAGTTTCGCGGGCATTGGTGTACCTGCACGAGCATCATATCGTTCATCGGGATGTGCGAGGAAGCAACATTCTGCTAACGAAGGATGGCGAGGTGAAGCTGTGCGATTATGGGTTAGCACGCGACACGAAGTCTACGCTCGGGAAGCGAGGCACTTGCATTGGATCGCCATGCTGGATGGCACCGGAAGTTGTTACCAGCTCAAAGAGTGGTTAGTATACTGCACAAGCACACTGAAACAAAGTTTCGTCAGAACAGAAATACAGATATCGCCCTCGCCCTTTCAGACAAAGATGTGTACGACAATCGATCGGATGTGTGGGCTTTGGGCATAACGGCGATTGAGCTGGGCGATGGAAAGCCACCGTTCGCGGACATGCATGCAACACGGGCCATGTTCCAAATCGTACGTAACCCTCCGCCAACGCTCTATCGGCAGTCCAATTGGTCCCAGGAGTATAATGACTTCATTGCCGAATGTCTCGAGAAGAATCCGGATCATCGACCGTTTATTATGGAAATGATTGAACATCCGTTTCTGACCCAAGTGCCCGATAATGATTACCATGTAAGTTGGACCAGTGTGTGTGTGAGCTATTTTCTTCTTGCGAGTGTCACATCTTTTTCCATCCCTCTCTAGCTGAGCCAAGAGTTGAAAATGCTGGCCGATTCGGTACTCAACATTCAGCTACCGAAAAGTAAGGAGGAGGTGGCGGTGGTACGTGGTATGCTGAAAGCGGCCGAAAGTCGCCCGGAAAAGCTACACGTCGAGGATCTGGCCGCACTGGAGCAACTGTCCGAGGAAACGATTCTGGAAGAGGTTTCGCAGCGTTATAAAAACGGCAACACGTACACTTTTGTGGGTGATGTGCTGATTTCCCTTAATCCTAACGAAACCATTCCGGAGTATGTACGTGGGGTAAGCTTCATTCGAGGACACGATGGCTTATGAGGGAAAGGGCAGTTAGTTACGATTTTTTGTTTGCTTTACAGTTCCACTCGAAATACATGTTTAAATCGCGCTCGGACAATGCACCACACATCTTTGCGATCGCCGACAGTGCGTACCAGGACATGTTGCACCACGAAGAACCACAGCACATAATTCTGGCCGGTGAAAGCTACTCGGGAAAAACGACGAACCTAAAGCTGTTGATGAAGCATCTTGGGGTGCTGGGCGAAGGAAATCCGGGTGTGTACGAGCGTATCGTCAGCGGATACAAAGCACTGAGCGCTCTCACTAATGCCGGCACGCCGCTGAATCCGAACTCGACGCGCAGTATTGTACAGACACAACTCACTTTTGGCTCCACTGGAAAGCTTTCGGGAGCCATTTTCTGGGTGTATCTGCTGGAAAAGCTTCGTATTTCTTCCACTAACATGTAAGTTGTTTTCTTTACAATATTTTCTTAATAATAAGCTTATGTAAATCGTAATACCATTACAGGAATCAATCTAATTTCCACATCTTCTACTACTTCTACGACACAATGGATGTCGAGGAGCGGTTGCTAGACTTTTCGTTGGAGGGTGGCCGCAACTATCGCTATCTGCGCATATCCGAAGCAATGAGTTCGGATAAGCTAAAGTATTGTCGCGATGACATCTCCGGCAACGTGAGAGCCTTCAAGGAGTTTGAGGAGCAACTGCTAGCGCTGGAACTATCGCAGGACATTCTCGAAACGATCTACCGGACGCTGGCAGCAATCTTGTTGCTGGGTGAGGTACGCTTCAAGGAAACGGAAGGGTTGACCGAGCTGGAGAGCTTTGAAGTGATCAGCAAGATCGCGACTCTGCTGCAGTTGGACGAGAAAAAGTTCCAGTGGGCTTTGCTGAACTATTGCGTTATAGTGCGTGGATCGGCGGAACGTCGCCGACATACGGCTGATGAGGCACGGGATGCACGAGACGTTTTGGCCGCCACCATCTACTCCCGGCTGGTGGACTGGATAACGAACACCATCAATCAGAAGCTTTCGTTCGGTAGAGCCATCTAGTGAGTAGCTTCTCTAATGTTCTTTGGCATTTGTACACAAACACAGTATCTTCTCGTTGGTTTATACTTGCAGTGGAGATAAACACTCCGTTACGATCACAGATCATTTTGGCTTTGAGTGCTTCCATCGGAACCACATTGATCAGCTTGTCGTGAACTCGCTCAACGAGCAGATGCAGTATTTGTACAATCAGCGAATATTTGTTTTTGAAATGATTGAAATGGTAAGTTCTAAGAAGAAATTTGTGTTCGACTGTACCAAAGATCATGACGATGTCGTTCCTTCTCGCCCACAGGAAGAGGAACAAGTTCCGGTAACGTCTCTGCACTACTACGACAACAAGATGGCCGTTGATCACATTCTCACCAAACCTAAGGGTGTGTTCAGCTTCATCGATGACGCTAGCCGTGGACGCCACGGACAGAACTACATCATCGATTCGATTCAATCGAACAAAAGTCCCTTCATAAAGCGTGCCAGTGGGCACGAGTTTACGGTGGCACACTACACCGGGCGCATCACGTACGATGCACGCGGTATGCCCGATAAAAACCGCGACTTTATACCGCCGGAAATGGTCGAAACGTTACGCGCTTCCGGTGAAGCGATCATCAAGATCATGTTCTCCAATCAGCTATCGCGCACCGGCAATCTTACGATGGCAGCCGAAGAGGCTCTGGGCGTACAGTCGGACAAACCGACCAAAAAGAAGCGTTGGGGAGCGGCCCTTGTAGCCGAGAAGAACAAGGCGAAAAAAATGAACACACTCTCCAAGGGCATGTACTCGCAGGTCCACAAAATGCGCACCATAGCGGGCGTATTTCGGGCGACCAGCCTCGAGCTGTTCAAAACACTTTCGATCGGCCCGAACAGTGGCGGTACGCATTTCGTTCGCTGCATACGGGCTGACCTTGAGTACAAACCGAAAGGCTACTCGCCGGAAATGGTACGCCAGCAGCTGCGTGCTATGGCCGTACTTGATACGGCTCGCGCTAGACAGAAGGGTTTCTCGCATCGGATCCCGTTCCAGGAGTTTCTGCGGCGGTACCAGTTCCTCGCGTTTGATTTCGATGAGAACGTGGAAATGACGCGCGATAACTGTCGTTTGCTGTTGATCCGTTTGAAGCTGGAAGGATGGGTGATTGGAAAGACGAAGGTGTTCCTCAAGTACTATAACGTGGAATACTTACAGCGGTTGTATGAGACGCAGGTCAAAAAGATTGTCAAAATTCAAGCGATGATGCGTGCATTCCTAGCGAAGCGTACCGTTGCAACCAAGTTGAAGCAGATCCATCGTGAATCAAGTGAGTAATAGCGAATGGTATATACATTTCTTCTTTTTAATTAAAAATATCTCTTACTTACGTAGTTCGCAAACGCCAAACAGGTAGCCAGGACAACCAGGATGAAGCGGCTCTTAAAATTCAGTCCGCATTTCGAGGCCACATGGCTCGCAAGAAGTACCGTCCGTTGATAAACGAACGGACGGGAAAGCTGGACGCCGAAACGGCCGAATTTATGAAACCGTTCGTCTATCGTTGGAGAAAGAAGTCGATGTATCAGATACTACTGCAATACCGTGCGGCGCGCTACCAAGATTTGGTGAACTTGTCCCAACAGGTATTTTACTCTTTTAGTAAAGCTCAGTATTAATAATGTAGTTTTTTGTTGTAGTTAATTACAATAATTGTTTCATGTGTAAACGACACAAAATTTTAAATATTAGGTTCGGCTATAACTGCTCAAAACCTACGGACAAGCGTTACTCAACAACATGTAGTACAAATTGCATACTTTTAGGGGCAATACCCGAAATCGAATCATGTAACGCATTTTGTTGCCTTTTCTCCACAGGTTCACATTTACAATCAACGACTCGTTGCTGGGTTTGCTACCAACAGCAACTGCATCATGCTGGACAAGATCGATCCGAACCAGCGTAATCCAGCTCTGCTCGGTGCCCAGCGGCCACCGGTATGGAAATTACGCTTCCTGTTTGACGACATTCCCTTCTTCGATACGACGTACATGTGTGACCCATCGTCGGCATCGTACATCTACACCGGTAACGATTCCGACACCGAGGACTGGGATGCACCGTTACGGCGTAGGAAAAATCTTTCCTCCGAAATTACCCGTTCCGCGCAGAAAGGTATACGGGCGGACGGACCCGGTGAAGTCGGTGAGCATACGCTCGCCAACGAACCGTTCCATCGGGATCCAAGCTTACCAATAAAACGGTGAGGATCGCAAACGCTAGATGAGTTCGTAAAGGGATTTTGAATAGATGGCTAATTTGTTTTCTTAATTTCCAGCCTTTCTCCGCATCGTGTGGTGGAACCGTACGCTATCAATCGTCCACGGTCGCCGATTCAACCTTCGGTTCAGATGTCCTCGGTTTACTCACCCATCCCGTACGCTCGGCAGAGTGTGGATGATATTCGTAACAAGTTCAGTGGCACTAGCTTTGATGAAACGGGTTCCATAACCAGTAAGACGGCCGTATACAAGAAGCGACAGGCACCGCGAGTTCCGGTGCCCGAACCGGAAGTACCAATGGCGGCCGAGTTTCCACAGAAGGGTATCAAGAAGCGGCCTGCCCCACAGCCGCAGATTCGACCGATTACACCAACGAAGATCAATCCGATCAAGGAGATGGAACTGATTGGCAAGAAAAATGCCGACGAGGTAGCTAAAGCCACGTCTCTTTTTTCTTCTTAAATTCAGTGTAAATGAGTATGGTTCAATTAAATTTTCCAGAATGACAACTCGGACGACGAACCGCCGTTCAACTTCCAGGGATTGTTGCGTAAAACCAACTACAACCGTGCCTCCATGAAGCGCAACTCGGAAGGACTTTCACTCACCACCACCAGCATCGACTTTGATGACGCGAACAATAACAACAACGGTAACAGCTACTACCCCACTGCCAATGTGGATGCCAAGCGCCGGGACTCGTCCTCCACCAACGTGGTCTATCAGAGCAAAGCGACCGAACGCCCCAAATCCTGCCAGGGTACGGAGAATGGCAACAGTAGCCACAGTACCTCACCCAACCAGCGCAAGCTATCCCTCACGCAGGACACGTTCATGATGAACGAGCAGAAGGCAGGACCGTCGCGAAGTCGCTCGACTACACCGCACGACGAGAATCAAAACAGCCTGACCGGTGGCTTTATCACCGAAGAAATCGTTCCGGGCATCATCGTGGAAGGATACGTGGAAGAGTTCTAAATCCCGTCGGTGGGATCTATATAGCTAGGTGTTCCGAAACCGGCACACCATTATTCGCAATTGTTCTCGTTTATCTGTTGCAGGTTTTGTGCACCCTTTTATGGCCGAATAAAGTCTACATCTTCAAGTAGCGCTCAATCGTTCGATGTTTCATTTCAGATTTATACTCGCGATTTTTATTGCATTGCAGAACTCTTGCCGTGTTTCATTAACTCACCGTACGGCGGGGGATGCCCCAGGGTCCCCAGGGTCGTACAGAAATGTATCGTGTCCCTTGTCTCCAATGACAAGAGTGCCTTGTCTACAGTGTGTTAGGATTTGGTTTAGTGTACGGGCTTTTTGCTTCCTTAAGACTAGTAACGATCTACAGTATAAGAAACATTCCTCTTGTTTCTTGAGGGCGTCGCTCGCATGCGACCTTGCTTATGTGTTGTGAGAAAAGAGAAGTAACAGTGTTCAACCGTGGAGCTTATGTCCGTTTCCCTAGCCAGTACAGTTTTTAAAAGAGATTCACAATTCGCCCATCAGTGCACGGTTTGCCGAGTGGACTATTTATACATCAAGAAGTAGAAATATTGGTTGCTTGGTAAGCGATCGTTTGGTAACGGTAACCGGAAACGGTGCGATACAGCTACAGCTTACTGCGTGCTGAACGTCAGCGGGAAATCGGTACGCTGCTCCTTGACGCCCGATTTCTGCAGGTAAATTTCCCGATTCGCTTCCTGGATCGCTTCCCACAGCTTTGCCTCGGACATGATCTGCCGCAGCAGATCTTCGACGGCCGGTTCCGTGTTGAGATCGAGCAGACTGCTGATGGATTCTTCGTTCGGGTCAAAGTCGCTGCTTATTCTGTCCCTTCGGTTCGCTTCCACGTTCTGCATGTGGCGCTGCAGCATGGCGGCGGCGGCCGCAGCTGCCGCAGCGCTCGGTGGACTAGACGCGGACGATCGCTTTTTGCCACACCCGGTAAAGGCATTGCAGAACGGTCTCTTCTGTGGTTCGGTGTTGTACTGTTTATAGGCTCGAGGTTGCTAAAACAAAATAGTCCATGTTGTATCGATTAGAGCTAGTGTAACAATTTTACGGAAGATTTGATAAACACTTACTCGATCCACTACTCCACACTCCAACATTTGAAGTACGCAGAACAACGATACCAGTGCCAGCACCAGCTTGGCCGAACTTCGGTGTGCCATCGGAACACGCTTTCGGGACACGGTTTCGTCTGTAAGTAAAACGAACCAAACAAATCATTTCCAGACACACCAACACCATTACGTCAGCTTTAATTAGGTGCAATCCGGCGCATCCCTCACATCACTCAGTAACCTTGACCGAATGTTGAATGGCTTCGGGCAGCACTTCGAGTGGGCCGGTTTGATAAGAGACAAGCGTCTTTTAAAGGCTATTCCATTTTCTTATCCACCTTCCACTAGCCCTTGTCAACGCTTCCCAGTTTTGCAAACGTACGGCTTCCATGCATGTTTTCCAAAACATGACCGAGAGTCATCTGTCTTAGCCACACATGCTGCTCCGGAAGGGAGGTATACGGTGAAGCCAAACTGGAACGGGAGGCAGCTTCCATGCTGTTATGGGTAAAGTGCGAAAAACTGGGCACTCGCTTCCCGCAGCGTGTTTTCAATTGCATTAACGTGTTTGGAAAATGTGCCTCCGGACAGGGCTGTCGAAGGGGGTGAGGATCAATGGGGGTGGTATGTTGGGAGTAAAAGGTTGTTCATTGATATGGGTTAATGATTGGTTTTGGTTTTGATAATACCATAATCCTCTTTGAAGCGAGAAGTGTTAGTTTAAATTGAAACAATTTAAGGCACACAGCGAATAATCTAAGTCTTATACAGTCAGGATATAACACTTCCAAGAAGACAAAATTTCAAAAAATATTTTAGAGTATTTCCTGAAACCTGTAGAAGGATTCGCATACCTTTTGTGCTTTAGAAACATTAGTTTAGAATAATTTTTACTGTTTATAACTTTATTTTACAAAAAGCATTACTTCTGAATAAAAAAATCTACCATCATCGATCACTTCCAGCATACAGTGATCGATAAAAGAAAAAGACTTGTTATAACGTAAAAATAATACTTAAAATGAGTATTTCACACTGTATCGTTGAAACTCGAATCAATTCATTTTTGGGAAGCTAAAAAACCTTAGAAGATCTCCGAATATCTGCAACTAGCTTCCTAAGTCACTGTTTTGTCAGGTGTTCTACTCAATGAAGGAGCTGTAGCAATGGCAAATACGCAACGGCTGATCGAGCGTCAGATTTCGCTGCTCGCAAAGCTTTTTGAGAGGACGCCAAACGGCCAAGATTTGGGCTAATGAAACAGATACTTTCGTACAACTTATGTTCAATATTTGTCTTCAAATTGCATCTATTTTAACCAAAGGATGCCAACATGAAATGAAGTTTACATAAAATAGACCAATTTTCTTAAGGCCTCTAAGCGAATCCATCAGACAATTTTCACACAATTTGTACAGGAACAATCTTTGAGGATTAAAGAAAAAAAGCACCCTGTCATTTCTCACAATTTTCACCATTTCTCCGAACACGACGAGTTCCTCTTTGAACCGGCGGTTTAATATCTCGCAGCAAAACAATCACCCTATTCTAGTCCCCGCCAGACATTGTCTCCGGCAGACGTTTCTTACTTTCATTTTAATCCCTTCCTTCCCTTTGCGTTCCTGCGCGTATCCACCACACTCGTACCCATGTATATATCCCATATATCTGTGGAAAGCACGTTTTCCTTACGCGCTTTACTTACACCAAATCTCACTCACGCGCTTGGGCTCGCGGTTTTGGGTTGCAATTTCACGGCAACGCTGCCTGATTGTTTGTTCAGCAAACGATAACGACACGCCGAGCACTAAACACAACCACAGGAAGCAAACGGGACCGATCACTGTCGCGGAAATGCACTAGCGTACAAGTGGGTGCGTGTGTGTGTGTCCGGGAAATTCACTCCGTCTCGAAACACTATCGCGGAAATCGGCTATCGGCAGACACGCTTTAAGGATGCTGAGCTAGCGTGTGTAGTAAGCGGCTTGCGTGCTTGAGACTGAGCTAATCTTCACTGACTGAGAATCCTTTGCCAAGGGCCTTGTGCTTTTATATAGATTGCAAACCGCACATCCGAGCGCCACCGAGCACGCCCGAAAGGACCGCCCATGGTGTCTTTTTCTTGTAAATACTCTCCGCATCCGGGGGAGACTCCCACCAACCACCTCCTGCCAGTTGGCAAGTTGTTGTGTGTCGTTATATAAATGCACATGATTTTTGCATAAAATCCTCGTTTAGCGGGTCCTTATGCCGGTGCTGCGGTGGGCGGAAAACAGGGCTCGGAAAGTGTGTCGCGGCAAGATGATTCTCGAACGGTGTACTGAAACGTGCACTAGACGGTCGCTTCGTGCTCCGATAGCGATAAAGATACGGCCAGGGTTCGGGTTTTGGGCCGAAAGGCATTTGGTAGCCGTGACCGTTGGCATCCGATCGGCGTGACAGCGCTACCCGCGGTGGAAGCGGTTGTATTACAACGATCGTTTTGCGTTGGCATTTACCAGCAGCCATTTTGACGCCCTGACCGGACACGGACCTATTGACAGGCGATAATGAACAAACCGCAAGAATCGTTTTTAAAAAGTGAGCCTTTTCCTACTTCCCTCGGAACCACTGCCGGCAAACAGCGACCCGCGGGCGAACGGCGGGCAAAAAGAGTGTAGCACCAAATTTCTATCGAAGTGACATTTCTTGTACCAAAACAGCAAGCAGCAGAAAGGCAAACGCACTCGCACCGGCACCGGATTGATGAAGGAATCCATCAATACCATCCGTGTGGAGTGCTGAGCCGGCCCGACATGCTTTTGACGCGTGATATTTAGGAAAAAAGGGGAGTAATGCGCCCCGGCGGGTGGTATTCACCTACTGAACTTTTATGCGGTTTAGTCTTCAACCGACTCATCCCTCGCCATTCTGCCATTCGAAATCCTTCCCAGTGCAAGCTCCTGGCGTTATGCAATTGCATCTACGGGAGAGCACGCACACACACAAACACGCACATGTTGGAGTGCATCACAATTACAGATGCAGAAAGGGTATTTAATTATTGGATTGATTCGTTTGCCTTCGCGAGCCAAACTGAAACTAGCCCATCCCCCTAGCCAAGGATGGGCATGCACATGCGAGGCACTCAATGCGTTTTTGGCCTTGTGGTTGGCAACGTGTGAGCGTAATCGATTGGCTGGCAGCGGGTGATATAATTCCGGATCGTGCTTTTATTTTGTGTTTGATTTCCTTGCGAGTGTTTGCTGTAGTTGATTGCCGAAGGAGCATGTTTTGACTACTGGCTAATTGATCCTGATAAGCCGACCCCGTGGTAGTGAAAATCACATACCGATCCCTCATTGGAGTTGTTTGTTTTTGCTCTTGGCGCTGATGAACATTTACACTCTTTGTGGTTTGATAATTCATGTTTCTCAACCAGGACTCTTGGTCTGTCTGCAATGCCGTAACATAAGGATAACATACTTCAAATGTTCTATTTGGCACCCGCGTTTAAAGTCATTCTTTTTCATCTTCTTCTTCTTCTTCTTCTTGGCTAAAAGACCAACGGTAACGGCTGACGTGTGAAGATCGGTAAAATAAATAAAGTAAGTTAGTTAATAATTAACTTTAAATGGTAAAAAAAGAATTAATTTTCGTCTAAAGCACTTCGGCCCTCCGTGTTCTGTTTATTTAAAATTTGTAAAATCATACTTTATTATTTATTTGCTTTATTTATTTTTTTAAATGTGTGATTTTGATTACGACTCATTCGTTCCATGTAAAAGAATACTCTCAACAGTATTAAAAGAAAGCAATTCAAAAATAGTCTTCTTTCGCTGAATTATGTGGCGCCACCTATTGGGAAGTAGCAATACTACACAAAAAGGCTGTACTGTTGTATCTAAAATCTTTCTTTTTGTGTTGCTTATTATGCAAAACCAATTGATTTGCTAATCCACATACCGTGAATCAATACACCAATGGCTAAATATGTCATTAATAATTTAAATACTTAAAAAAATCCATCGAACCATTTAATAAAACCTGTTGGCATCCAAACACTTTAACTTCAGAAAGCTTGAGCGCTTTTTGTAACAGAAAATTACAAATTTCCTTTGCTGTACTAAATAAAAACAATAGAATAGCACAACCAAAAAAATGGGTCTTGATAACAGAGCTTTAACCAGGCAGTATTAAACTCCAGCTGATTAAACCAACCGCTCTCACCTAGTGATGCGCGTTCCTTTAAAAACAATCACATTCATTCATGCGAATTTGGTCAGAGACGGGGAAACGGTGCGCGTGACTGACCTAAAGTAGCTAACATAACCCTTGTTAACCCCGCGGATTCAAGGTCAATGCATTTTATTTCTTTTTGCAATATTATTCTTCATCGAAAAATCACAAATCTGGTTCTTCGACTTAAACGGCTGTTGTACGCTGCTTACGATCAGTTCATTACAAGTCGTGTAGCAATCCGGTTCTGTGTAGAAGTCTTCCTGTAAGCACAATATGGCGCTGAAGGTGGCATTTTGTGTTTTGTGTGTATTTCTAGCGCCTGTACTGTGTGACGAAAGCTGTTCAAAACTTAGTGAAAGCTTCCTATCTAAACTCGCCATGGAGATTGCTGTTTTGGAAAAAGGGTTCGAAGAAACCTGGTTTATAAAGTGATCGCTTAGTGAACGCATGTATTTGCTTTAGGTTTGTGGAACTTTCTGCCTTCACAAAGGACGTTGTATGGAACACGATGCAAACTGAGATGCGACTTCGTCAGATGAAGATGGAGATGGAATCATTTCGACAGTCATCATTGTCTGTTACTGGAACAGAAAAAGTATCAGAACCAGTTACGAGCTCTACTGCAGCCACAGCAACATCCTCATCCTCAGCGTCCGCAGTGGCACAAGCATCAGCTGCAGTAGTTTCGTCCAATGAGCTCTCTTCAAATACTCCCTTAGCTTCAAGCACATGCAATCTGCAGCAGTTGCTCAAGGATCAGTTTAAGGGGAACGTGTTGATCGAAATTAAAGCCGCTCCAGCTACGGAAAACACTACGCCAACGGTTCAGGAACAAACTGCGAAAACAGGTTAAAATACTTCCTAGAACCGCTTACTTCACTTAAATGAGAATGATCCCTTTTTATTTTAATTTCATAGGTGAACTATCCTCATGCGCTAATGCAACTAAGACCGGTATTTATCGGCTAAAGCTATCAGCGAATGTATCGATGGATGTGCTGTGCGATACAGAGTTTGATAAGGGTGGATGGGTTGTGATACAACATCGGTTCAACGGATCGGAAGAGTTCTACCGTAACTGGACCGACTATGAGAACGGATTTGGATCGCTAAATGAAGAGTTCTGGCTGGGAAATGAGAAGATTTTCCTGGTGTGTTTAAGAAAGAGCGGTGGGTACCATTTTTAACTGCCATTGCTCATTTGTTGTTCGTTTTTCCATTGCAGCTTACCGCTGAAAAGCCTCGTGAAATAGCTTTCGTGATGGACGATTTCGAAGGCAACAGAGGAATTGCACGTTATGCCTCGTTTAAGCTAGGTGATAAAACCGAGAAGTACACGCTTAAAAGCCTAGGAACATTTAGTGGATCAGCGGGTGACTCGTTGTCGCGTAATGTAGGATCGAAGTTTAGTACGCACGATATGGATAACGATCGATCGTCAAGTCATTGTGCGCAGCTGTACGTTGGTGGATGGTGGTACGACGATTGCCATTTGTCGAACCTTAACGGAAAGTACATGAAGGGCACTTCAACTGTTTATGCAAAATCTATGTGCTGGAGCTCGTTCAAAGGATTTTACTACTCACTAAAAACATCACGCATTATGGTACGTTTTTAAGATGGGCTTTTATCGAAAATTGATCATATGGCTAACTTGAATCTGATTGCTAGCATTCTTTTATGACTTTGTACTATGTTAAACACACGAAATACATTCTAGAAAAGCAAAATGACTCAAACTATACTATTACTTGGGACATTTATTACCAACAACATAAGTTAGCATTAAGGTATAAAAGCACATTCGATGTTTATGGTCAGCGACGAGATTTTTCACTGCTTGAGAGTTACCAGCTTCGGCTTCGGTAAGAACAGATATCGAATCGCGTCTAAGCCGCTTCCTTGTACACAGGACATGACTATCCATCTATGGGTAAAATAAAGCCTAGGTAAGTCAGTAATAACTAGTAAATAGGCGTTATTGAGGCTGTAGTGCCAAAAAACGAGAAAAAGAGCCTAAGAAATTCATGTGCTATTAGCTTTGCTGTTGCTCTGAGTTATGATAATTATGTGAAGTCAAAATTTCCTAGTGGTATTATATCCTGTTTCCTCCTAAATAGCTTTTTTAAATAGCTATTTTAGCGAAAATCCTATCATTTGTGCCGAGCCCCACATATGGGCTTAGTTTGCTAATAATATGATCCATCCCTGGTCACGACCATGCTGCTACGTGGAAACATTGAATCTAGTAAATCAGCTTAAGACCAGTAAGATTTTTAATGATGTCAAAACCAGTTAATTGTTGTACAAATAACCTACAACGATGTTATGAGATATTTAAATATCTATCAAATATTTTCATTTCTATCTAGATATGTCTCCCAGCTAAGATGAAAGGTGTATTTTACTTAAAAGTTAATTGTAAGCAATGTGGTCTGGCCGTTCTACAGGAATAAAAAATCTATTTAAATAAATATAGTACCGGCAAAATTAATTATAAATAAACAAATATCTAAAAAATGCATTAATACACCAAACAGCTACACTTTTGGAATACAAACCAGTTTTTAATTGCCATTATTTTCGAAAACATAAAACAAAGAGATTAGAAAACTACATAAAACATTGTCTGCTGATAATAGAGCTGTGACAGGATGGTATTAAACTGATGCTGATTAAGCTCACTAAGTGTTGAGCGCTCCTGAAAAAAACAACAATCTCATTCATTCATGCGAATTTGTTAAGACATGTCGGCATGTGATGGGCCTAAAGTTTCCTCTAGCCACCATGTTAACCCTTATTAACCTCCAAGATTCAAGGTCAATGAATCTTTGTTCTTTTAGTTTTCTTCATTCAAATCTGGTTCTTTGACTTAAACGGTTGTTGTACGCTGCTTACGATCAGTTCATCACAAGTCGTGTAGCAATCCGGTTCTGTGTAGAAGTCTTCCTGTAAGCACAATATGGCGCTGAAGGTGGCATTTTGTGTTTTGTGTGTATTTCTAGCGTCTGTACTGTGTGACGAAAGCTGTTCAAAACTTAGCGAAAGCTTCCTATCTAAACTCGGAATGGAGATTGCTGTTTTGGAAAAAGGGTTCGAAGAAACCTGGTTTATAAAGTGATCGCTTAGTGAACGCATGTATTTGCTTTAGGTTTGTGGAACTTTCTGCCTTCACAAAGGACGTTGTATGGAACACGATGCAAACTGAGATGCGACTCCGTCAGATGAAGATGGAGATGGAAACTTTTCGACAGTCATCATTGTCTGCTACTGGAACAGAAAAAGTATCAGAACCAGTTACGAGCTCTACTGCAGCCACAGCAACATCCTCAACCTCAGCGTCCGCAGTGGCACAAGCATCAGCTGCAGCAGTTTCGTCCAATGAGGTCTCTTCAAATACTCCCTTAGCTTCTAGCACATGCAATCTGCAGCAGTTGCTCAAGGATCAGTTTAAGGGGAACGTGTTGATCGAAATTAAAGCCGCTCCAGCTACGGAAAACACTACGCCAACGGTTCAAGAACAAACTGCGAAAACAGGTTAAAATACTTCCTAGAACCGCTTGCTTCACTTAAATGAGAATGATCCCTTTTTATTCTAATTTCATAGGTGAACTATCCTCATGCGCTAATGCAACTAAGACCGGTATTTATCGGCTAAAGCTATCAGCGAATGTATCGATGGATGTGCTGTGCGATACAGAGTTTGATAAGGGTGGATGGGTTGTGATACAACATCGGTTCAACGGATCGGAAGAGTTCTACCGTAACTGGACCGACTATGAGAACGGATTTGGATCGCTAAATGAAGAGTTCTGGTTGGGAAATGAGAAGATTTTCCTGGTGTGTTTAAGAAAGAGCTGTGGATACCAGTTTTGACTGCTATTGTTCATTTGTTATTCGTTTTTCCATTGTAGCTTACCGCTGAAAAGCCTCGTGAAATAGCTTTCGTGATGGAGGATCCCGAAGGCAACAAAAAATTCGCCCAATATGCCTCGTTTAAGCTAGGTGATAAAACCGAGAAATATATGCTGAAAAGCCTAGGAACATTCAGTGGATCAGCGGGTGACTCGTTGTCGCGTAATGTAGGATCGAAGTTTAGTACGCACGATATGGACAACGATCGGTTTTCAGGTCATTGTGCGCAGCTGAACCTTGGTGCATGGTGGTATGATAGTTGCCATCAGTCGAACCTTAACGGAAAGTACATGAAGGGGAATTTTTCTGCAAAATCTATGTGCTGGAACTCGTTCCAAGGATCTTCTTTATCATTAAAGACATCACGCATTATGGTTCGTTTCTGAGTTCAATTGATATTGACTCGTCAACATTGAGCGAACAATAATTGAATAACAGCATAGAGCAGTTATTAATCGTGTTGGTTGTGGTATAGATGGTACTGTTGTGTGAGACCAGGGGTACGGAGTCTGTCTCGAGTTGAGCGTAATAAAGAGCAGTCGTGCGCTACTGTACGGGATGGTGTTTTGCATTGGAAATCACATTTATGACTAAGTGGTATCCGTTTACTAGCAACAAAAACAGATTAACACTCTGCTTTGTCATATTAACCACAATATGCTTTATGCTCGCACCAGTATTCTGAACCATTTAAAAGCGTGCTTGGAGTAAATTTTATTATTAGAAAACGAGTTCTACTAAACTACGAGGTATCACTTAAAATAACGAGCATAAATTCGAATTTTCATTGACAGCTGTCACTGCTCAAACTGTTGTTGGGTCGATAGCACGTGTAGCCGCGGGCTAAATTATGCTGACACACGCAATACAGGTCGTAACAAAAAAAACTACGCATGTGAGAATTCCGTCCGTTTGTTGTGTTGCCAGTGTTTGGCCAAAATAATGGTCTGTTCCGTACGTTTGCTTCAGAAACTTGGTCCATATATTTTTGTGTTTTGAGCAACTGGCTAATAAAGATTTTTTACATATAAAAAACAAAATTATAATCAATGCTCGTTTGTGCCGTTGTATTTTGGGCGGCTCTGTAAGTTTTGACATTTCTGATAATCGTTTTTGTGTGGAAAAGCTGTGAAAATCATGCTTTTACCGCATTATCAAAGTGTACACATTAATTACGTTTAAGAAGCATTTTGCTTAAACAAAATCTCTGTGCTTTTCGATAGTAATTCGAATGCCATCGATCATAGTTGTGTGCAGAAATAAGGAGAAAAAAAGGCAGCATATGCCCGTGTGGTGGTAAACGTCAGTGCCGTAAGTCATTCGTAAACACGGGCAAGCTTTTTATTGTTTTCCTGTTCGTTGTTGCGTGCGGTTGTGTTCGCGTGTTCCGTGAAGCGAAAAACTTGAACGTTCCTGCTTTCCCGTGTTTTACCGTCCGTGCCCCGCCAGCTCAAGTGTAAAATGTTATTCTAAATGGTAAATGTTCCTGTGCTCACACATTTAGTGGTGGAATTTGGTTGCGTATTTCAGGGTACATGCGTGGTAGTTGTGAGCCGTAAAGGCAATCGGAGGAGGTTTCCCGTGTCTTATTTTGGTTGTGCGTTTGATGACCGGTTTGTTTCGGAAACGATACCGAAGGCTTTCCACATTGGTTTTAGTGGAAAAAAGGGTCCGATACAAGTGCATAAAGTTGGCCAAGTAATGTGCAGTTTGGGCCTTTTGTTTGTGTGTCGTGTATTGTCATCCCGCGTGACCGCGCATGTTCCAGAAGGTGTGACGGGGGCCGGGGAGCTTTCCATGTTGAATGTTGGTGTTCTTGTGCGCCCCAGTCAGGGTGCATATGTTGTGTGTTTACTGTGAAGATGATGCGATATACGGTCAGTGATCGGTAGTGGCATAAGCTGGTGCGGTAATGGCAAGCGAGAAGAGTTGGCTAGGGTTAGTTATTCTAGGCGATCTATTTTCGGGTGGACAGACGAAAATATAGTAATAATTAAATTATATCGCGCTTGCTTTTAAGTACGATCCTGCATCTTCTGTGTATGTGGTTGATTTGCGAACGTCTCTCGATTGGTATGCGTGTGTTTGTGTGGCTTGTTCGCTGTGTCATTTCGCAAAGCCAACTTAGTGTACGATCCTGGACAACACAACCAACAAGTGCGGTCGAATTCGTCATCGTCAACAACAACACAACAACGACGACAACAACGGCACAACGATGATCAATCCATAGTTTGGTCGCAGAATGCCCATACGGTAGTGTGCGTGTGCTTAAACAGTCGATCCCGTACCGAATCTCGCTGTGTGTGACGGAATGCTGTCTCGCTTCAACCAACACGGAGACACGTACCGTACCCGGATTGTTTACTACACACAGGCGCCCCGCGATATATCGATTTTCAAGGGCGTGTAACGACGGCACTCATCACACAGAGACGCAAAGACCCACGAGAACACGAACGTACACGCACGCAGATGAAGGGCGCCCCGTTTCGTGCGTGATAAAGGACGTAAACCCGTGGCAGCGGGATGCGTGTCGAGGCGACTGCGCGAGAACGCGTCATCAGTGTGTAGTGCGGTGTAAGTGTGTGTTGCGGTCACTGTTTGTGTTGCCGTTTCGATGATCTCATGCTTTTTTGGAAAAAAAATACACCATTTCTCATCCCTCGAATGCGAAATTTAGCTTGAAATAAGTGTTGGCGGAAAACAACGGATAAATTGTTAACTTCAAGAGAGTTTCTAGTGATGATGTGATATTTTTTTGGAAACATTTTTGAAGTACAAAACTTTAACCTTCCAACCGTAAGATATCGAACGAAACCCGTGAAGCCTACGAGGGTTTATTGATTTCTTATCTGGACAACATGCCTCTCCGCCGCATGCTCTGCATCTTGTTTTACCAGCCCTCCACCGTTACAGTCACCCGCTAGGTTTATCTCCCCTTTTCGCAACATCAAACCACACTGAAGGGTCAGCCGTTGAAAGGGAGAGCAGCGAAGGGAAGTACTTGTCGTGTGGTTATCAATCGCGCAGTTTTAATTCCAGCACACACAAGTGTGGACACGGAAAAAACGGGAACACAAAATAGCAAAAACCAGATAACAGAATCGAAGCAACCCGAACCCGAAGAGATGTAAGCGTGGAACTCTCCTAGAAAAGTGTGTGTTGACCGCGGTTGGTCGTTCAACAATTCCTTACCCAACACGCAGTCGGCTAAATGGTGTGATTCACGACACGGCACCAAAGTCGTGCCATTGGATTGAAGTGTTTGGCTCAGCATTTTTTGTTTTCCCCCCTCACGATTCCAAAATTATCAAATCGTTCATTATCCTAGGGTCTCTAAGGGTGTGGTTTTTGTGAGTGCATGCGTGTGTGTGTGTGTGTGTGTGATATTGTCCGGTGTAATTTACATGACCATTACTCGCCTCGTAAGTGCGCACACAAAACGAGATTACGAGAGATCCGGCATCGGGAGTCCCGTTTACGTTTTGCGCTGGGGTGCCATCAGATCAGCTGCTCTGACGACGACGTTGTTGTATCTCTGTTCTTTTCCTCTTACAGCCACTTTTGCAAGAAATACTAGCAAGAAAAGGCATTCAAACACACAGCTTTGAAGCGAGTGGTGCCAAGTGAAGCGCGAAAAACTTAAGAAAGTGCAAAAGCTTAAATGCATCTAGTGACAGCGCCCCCCGGAACGCGTACCGAATGAGCAGAAACATGAAAAGGCAGCTGGAAAAGTTCAAAGAGGAACTCAAATCGAACCTATCGCGGTAAGTCACTGAGCAATTCCGGAGGACTCTTCGGAATATTGTAGCATTTCCCACCACCAAAATCATAGTTGCGTTTAGTTTAGGAAGTAGAGTCCCGAAGTAGGTTACTCGCAAACGGATTATGCCGACGAACCAGGTTTTCCAATGAAAAGCGTTTAAAAGAGGACATTTTTTGGAAAAATGGCGAGTACGACAGCAGCAAGCAGGAGAGAAGGGATTGATGGTGTGTATTACATGTTCGCATCGTTCGCATATTAAGCGGCTTTTACCTCATTTGAATCACAATTTAGCGAAACATCCGCACACCAAACTGCCATCCGCCAATGTCGTTGATCGTGGTTTTTGTTGTTGTTTTTCTTCTTTCAATTCGGTTACACTTTCTTTCCCCACCGACCGGAAAGCTCTCCGGTGTCCATCAAAATGCAAATGAGGGCGTTTATCCACTTGGTGCGCTAAAGTGTATGGTGGTGGTTGCTTCAATCAATTCGGTTGGTTAGCTATAATAGTGTCGTTTCTTGGTCGTTCCGCAGTTCTCGCGGTTCGCCGCTTTCGACTGGAGTATGAAAAGTTTATCACTTTACGCATCATCGTCTAGTGGTGAGATTAGACCGTGAAGAGGTGGCCAGAGGTGCCGTACGAGTATTGAACTTTTCACGGCCATCTGAGTTTACAGCTAGGAAGAGTTGTACCTCCATAGCCAACACAGCCCACTGACCGGTATGATGACCCCCACCCCGGTAATCGGTTCCCATCCGTTAACAATCATAAAACGAGGTGACCTCGGTGTGCGGTGAGGGGACAAATAAATGGTGAACGCTTTATGACTCCCCTTTCTTGAAAAAGATGTCGTTGAATGGTGGACTTTGACGAGGGCGGAAAATCTGCAAGAAAAGAAGCATAGAAACCAGTAACGATGCCATTTCTCCACGCTTCTCTTCATGCTTTCTCAAACCCTATTTTGGGATGAGCGGTGAAACAGTCCGGTAGCTCATATGTGGCCATATTTGTTTTGATTACCTCACACACACTCATGCTACTTCAGCTGCAGCTGTTGATCCCTCCCCTCGTGCGTATCGGCTGCCTTCGGATGGCCAACGAAGACGGTGAACTGAAGCTGATGGGCTGCTGATTGTAGTTATGTGATAATATGCCTCTATCTGGCCGTCTCCATCCTCCCCGCACGACGCAACATCAAAGCAGCTAAGCAAATGTGTGGTGGGAATGTGTAACCTGTTGCCGACGGTCGAGCAAGCCGGTTGTGTTGCACACTGACACGCTGGGTTGTCTATCAAAGGGGAGCCAGCAAACGGGCTGGATCGAGACAGACACTTTGATTAGGCCAGGAGATGTGCGAGGCGTGGAGACACATTGAAGAAGATGCGTTAACAAGCATTGTGTCATCTGGCGAGAGGGCAGAATGCAAATATATCGCACTCGGGAACAAGTTTACAGTACGTCGGTAAAACTTATAGTACATTCGGATTAGTTAGGAATTTTGAAGTTTATTATGTAGGATTGTTGCATTTTATAACGTTATAACTAAGGGGAATAAGCCATTATTGGAACACCTTTTGGATCAATGGGTTAAAGGACAAAATCCTCTGGAGTCCTTAAAACGATCGAAGGATTCATCAAATGCGATATTTGACGAATCGGCGACTTGAAAAATTAAAACATCCCTAATATCCACAGAATCCGCAGGACCTCATTGTTCAAAAAGATCTTCTAGTCGTTGCTACATTAAAACCTTAACTTATCCATTGATACAGGGTGCTCCCGAAAGTATAAACACGATTAAAAATTTGCCAAAAAATAAAACCTCTTCCAGGAACTGAATCCAGAAACGATAAACAGTGTTTGTGGTGCGTTCTGGACTATTACCCGAAATTAAAAAAAAAAATCATTCGTATGCTAATGATTACACTTTTGATCTGACGCCTTCCATCAGGTTCAGCACATACTTGCCCCAAACGATTTTCGACGCTTTCCTCCAGTCTTTTTTTGAAAACTGTCGTTGTTTTTCGCAGCTTCAAAATGCTTTCTCAATCGGTCGTAGGTATCGGTCCCCATCGTCTCCATTATCACAAGCGGTTCGGACATCAGCCGGCATTCGCTGGTTTGCCACACTATCGCCTTTTTCCGATTTTTTTTAGAAATACAGATTTTTTGGGCTTTTTCAACATTCTGGCTTTCAGGCAAGGTGTAGTATTAACTACACGGAAACGTTTTGTAGTCAAAATTGGCGTACGACTCATCGTCCATCGCGATGCATGAGGATTGTCGACTTTATCGACAATGGCCAGGATTTCGGCCACTTTTCAGCGCATCCTCGAAGCTGAACCTCATTCCAAAACTTTCGGATGATGGTTCGTACGGCTCCGATACCCACACCTTTCGATTTCGCTAATTGGCTTAGCGAAATGTTAGAATTCGAGCACCATTTTTGCACTATACTTTTGCCCCTTTTCGACGGAAATGCCTCGCATTTTAACAGATGCCATTGAAACAAATAGTTTGCAAAACAAATAGTCATCTGTTTACTAGAAACGTATCTTAGAAATCGTGCTTATACTTTCGGGGCCACCCTTTAAATTTAGCAAGATATTTCTGTTCTATGTTCTGTTCTCTGGACAATGGAGGAGCCGCTACAACGACGAGCTGTACGAACTGTATGACGGCCTCACCGTCGTGCAACGAATTAGGTTCGCCAGGGTCCAATGGGCTGGCCATGTTATACGCATGGCACCGGACGACCCAGCTCAGAAAGTCCTTTTAGGCCGTCCACACGGACAGAGGAGGCATGATAGGCCCAGATTGAGGAGGTAGGATGGCGTGGAATCATCTGCCTTCAAGTCGAGAATAGCGGATTGGCGGACGGCGCCGGACCGTGAGCGGTTCCGGATTCTGCTGCGGCAAGTCAAGACAGCAAAGCGGTTGTAGCGCCTGATAAATAAGTAAGTAAGTTCTGTTCTCTACATTGTGAGAACAATGTCGTATGATATCTTGTGTGACTAACTGTGTCTACCGGATGTCGAAGAATGGGAATCATTGATCTGACCGAATAATCTTCAAGGTCTTAATCCGGGGTTTTACCTAGCCGAAACGATAAGCAAGGCTCAGGCCAAGAGATGAGTTGTGGGTGGATCAGTCAGGTAGCGCCTTACTCTCTGATGCATTGCCCAGAAAGGGTTTCCATTTTATTAAAAGTAATAAAATGGACCGAATATTTTGAACACACAAAATATTTTTCCTAGCACCAACATGCAGGTGAACTCCCGACTGTGTGATGCTCCGCGAATCGATCCGTTCGACAGTTACCGGTTCGCAGATGGAAATCTTATCAGCTTCGAACACAGGGAGTGTGGAGTGTGTTTTCTGGTCCTCGGCTGATAAGGGACCATGACTCAAAACCACTGTCTAGTACGTGTGAGTGTATTTGTTTGTGGCATGATGGAAGAATGCCTGAGCAAGGTGAATGTGTGAACAGCCCCACCGTAGCTCTGAACGGTGGTGTGGGTTGTGTATCAATAAAATTGGATGGGGCCTTTATTTATCTCGGTTCCTGCCAATGGCCCCTCCTCGTACTTGGCGTTGCAATCGAGAAGCCTCCGCCAGAAGGTGACCAATAGACGATTACGGTTTATGGTTACATGGATATGGATGGTCCACTACTTACCAATAGCAGCAGCAGCAGCACCAGCAACAGCAAATATCACACCAACTACCATCTGCCAAATGGAGCATAAAACGAACCATTTAATGCGATGCATTTTTCATGCTTTCCCAAAAAAATCAAACCCTTAAACAAACCACAATTAAGCTCACGCTGAAAGGCGGCCGATCTAGATCGTGTACACCCTTCTCCAGATGCTCCAGATGCCAAACGCAAGATCTGTCTTTAAACGGTGCCCAGTTGCCAGCTTAAACGGTTGGTGGATGACGAAACAAAGTGGCGAAGAATTGGATCGGAAAACTTTCTCAATTCACTTTTTTCTGGTGTCCAATCTTTCCCCCAAGTTGGGTGGGACGTCGCCATACAGTTTTGCTTTCAAAAAAAAGGGGAGAAGATTAGAAAAAGTCAGTAGAAGATTGACCGAAAGCCAAACCCTCCGGGCGATCTTCTGTGGGATCGATCGATCGTTTTTGCTCCAAATTTTCGTTCCAACATAAACATTTTGTGGTTGCAAATGCACAACAGCTAAACGAGATTTCCGTCTCGAAATGACTCTGTTCCGTTCTACTTAAGCATTTTTCCGAATCTTTCATTCCTGACAACCCTTTTCATTGTGCTTTTCGTGCCGGAGAGCTGGTTATTCGAAGCCGGAAGAACGTCGGACGGGGCTACATCCGTGTAAAAGACAACCGGCAGCAGTATTCGCCCTGCGGAAAGGTTTTTTTTTTGGGACTTTCGTCATTCTATCGCACCCAAAAATCGCGGAGTTTTATGGCCTTGTCTCGTCTAATTCGTTAGATCCGTTCCGAAATGATTCAAAATTAGCTAATTAATTGCAATTTAGCTGCAGAAACTAAGTCAACTAGTTCAAAATTCAAAGCCAATATATCGTTAATTACTTGAAGTTTGCTGGGTTCTCTATTTATGGATGAGCAAAGCCCGTACGCATACAGAATGAAACAAAGCAAATGCCCTCGGTTTGGTTTGCGTTTCCTACTGATCGACTGAAACACATGAGTGCGAACTAATAATATTTCATTCCGATATTATTAGAACACCCAAACTGGATCGTACAGCAGAGCAGCGAGACTTGCATTGCAGAATTTGCAACACTTGCCTGCTGATTGCTTCAATGCATCGGAGGTATTTCTGGAATTTTGTGGCGGCGGAAGGTCTCACTCTCTTCACGGTGACATTCCATTACGATGGTACGGTTCGGTGGAGGAAAAGAAGCGTTAGAAGGGACCTGGGATTAATGTCATTTGCTTTTGCCATTTGGTGGTGTTAAACGAACCCAACCCAGCGCATCACCAACGGTTGGTCTGCGTCTCTGCGTCTAGCCAAAGTGATTTATTTAAAATCAACGCACATTACTATTATTTATGCTTTCGTTGTTGCTGTTCGCTTTTGCTGCAAACGAACGATAGAAGCGCGTCAAAGTTGGTGATCAGACAAGGGTTTGCTTTATTTTGGGGGAGTCCCTCATTTCAGCATGGCAGCAACGGGAGAAGAAATTTCCGCACACAAAAGACATCCCCCACTACCCAGGTTGGATGACTACCAGTAGAAATCCCTCGCATTGATGCGAATGACGGCGAACGGAAAAGGTCGGCCCGACTGGCGTGGGTTTTTGCTGACGAGAGACCTTTACTTTCCGTCTTGGTCGGGGTGTCACGGGTGTTCGACCCCCACATCCTCCGGGAGTGATGGAATGAAGAGAATACATACACAGGATTAGTCACGAACCGGAAGCCCTCTCGGTATGACGACGACGCCGACACCGTGGCTGATGATGATGATGTATTCTGCACTTTTGTCTGGGACCAGTGGGACACACCGACGCTTAATGGTTGACGGTGACATCAACGGCAACGCAACAGTAACAGTAGAGGACGCACCGGAAGGAAATGCATGGGACGGGCGGCAAGTAGAGCCGAGACTTTCGCTTTCATTATTTTGATGTGTGAATTTGTCACAACTCTGGTTGTCGTGAGGTTTTGGGGGTTGACCGGATTTGTGAGTCAGAGTCAGTGTCATTAAAAAAGGGAGCGTCACACGAATCTGTTTTTTTCCGGAGTAAGTTATTTCAATCAGCATATTGGCCCGTATGCCTTGCGGAAACTTGATTGTTTATGAATATTTACATCCAACTCCTAATGGCGATCATCAAAGCAAAAAGTTTTCCTCAAAAGAGCTGAAATTTTTGTGCAAATTTTTGCGTATCAAGCAGAGCGATCTTACATTGTTGCTTAGTACTTCGCTGGAATGTTTTATTGCTCCAAAATTTCAAGTGTTTCCCTGTTTCTCCACTAGACCAGCTTTCCGGGAAGCTCGCGTCACTCCCGTTATGCTAGAGCTACACCAACCCAGCTTCATTAATCATGTCGATTGCGGATTTATTTAATTATCGCATCCACGTTCTTCTGTGCCGGACTTTGCTGTTGAACAGGACAAACAAAGTGTAAAGTCGCTCAAGATTAATGAGCTATTTTTAGGGCTATATTCGTTCAGTCGATGTGAAAATCCATCCGTTATAATTGGCGAACCATCCCGGGGCAGGCAGTCTCGTCCGAAACGACCAAACCTTGCGTTGCAGTTGGTGTGTGTGTCGCTTTTGTGTGAGCTGGGTAATTCCCCGCAGAGGGGGCTGCTTCAAACGCATCGCATGATGCATTGGCAACTGGCCAGTTAGGCCAGGCATACCAATCCCGATGACCAATCTTTACCGCCATTTTTTGGTGCTCGAAACCCCGCTCGAAAAACCAACCTTTTCCCACTGCTTCCGGAACGAGTTTTATAGGTCGACATCACATAAAATTGCAGCTTTATTGGGGCTACATTGCAGGTAGATGTAAATCGGATGGACGGACGTTCTTTGGGTCATTTGGGGGTTTCATTTTCTAGAGCAAACATCAGTCTGAATGTTTTTGCTCTATTAAAGTGTCATTCATTTAGAACTCGGTCACTCATCACAGGCTGTAAAACGAGACATTTTTAACATAGAAATATAATTTCTACATCAAACGACGGGGTTTTTCAGGTGCTCTTTTATCACATAATTCAAGAAATTTTTTTTTGTTTATGTACAATTTAATTTAAGCAACTTTCTGGCCGCACAACTGGTTTATCCACTTCAGTAGCTGTTTTTTCCGACTAGTGTCCGTGTTGGGCAGTAGGCAAATCAGTCCAGAGCTTAATTGGGCCTTCATGAGCTTTAATAAAAATCAAAAAACACTTTTCCAGGCACTGATCTTCATAAAATGTCTATTTTACAGCAGATTGATTTGTTATAAAAACCCATGTTTTGTGGCCTCAAAGCTGCAGATGGCTTACGATATCAAGAGTTTGTGGGCAAATTTGTCAGCAAAAAGTGGACAGATTCCTGCCTCAAATCTATTTTTACAATTACAATTTTTGGAGCACGTGGTTTGGCGATGTAATTATGCTGCAGAGTTCTGTTTGGTTGTTTTGAAACACGAAAAGACGATTCTTCTGACGGTATTTATGCTGCACCGTATTTTTTTGCAATATCCCCATCCGAAGGTCCAAGGTTCTACACTTTCAACGCTTTCAACACCTTCCAGCTCAGCCGACGACCCACTGTTCGTGAAAGACGATTTTGATGTACCTTTCTAGTGATGCTTTAACGTTCCCGAAAAAATTTCAACACATATTTGAAAGAAGAAGACGCGTTTTTATGAATTTTTCCTGTTTTTCTCCCCGACCAAGATGGATTTTCGACGTGGGTGTGCACAATTAATCGTCTACGTTGCAACTCCATCGTTAATGATAACTGAAACAAGCACGATCATGCCAAAACCACTCCATAAGAGTGCTCCAATACCTACTCATATGTGTCAAAAAATTCCAATAGATAGAGTGACCAAATTCTAAATGAACAGTGCTTTAGGCAAATTAGCCCAGTTATTCCATGTACGTCATCCGAAGTCCGATCGATCGATGCTTGCTAGGCTCTACTACTTCATATTCTTTTTGGCTTAATGAGCTTCAATGGGGCACGCCGGCCATCGATGGCTTACTGGGCTAGACCGGATGGGATTTGAACCCCAGTCTTACCCATTGAAGACCGACGACGCTGTCTCCGGATGCATCATGCTATCAGCTTAAAAATAAAAAGATAAAATTATTGGAAATTGTTGGTGTAAAATTAATGTTTTTACTTTTCACACCCTTCCGACGTGCATTTGCCAAATAATTTCATTGACCTTTTTGGATTGCCGCATTACACCCGCAGATACGCAAATAACGGTTTATGTAATCGTGATGAGCTGATTGGAAAGCAAAATGCAGCAACAGAAAAATGGAAAGTTTTCAATAATTCACTGCGTTCAACATCGGCATCTGAACGATATCATCCGTTCGGACAAAAATCGACAACATTGTACCCAGAGCTCTGCCCACCGGTGGAGAGGCTTAGTCTCAAACCCGAGCTTACTCGAAGTCTCGCCAATAATTGCATGAATGTTTCTCCAATCGCCTTTTCCTCTCGTTGCGGAAGTAATACACACACCAGAGCAGGCTGAGGAATATCAACAACAACCAAAGAAAAAGATAGCAACCTCCCCTGATAGATCAATGATCTTCTTCGATATGCACACAAGATTCAGATTGGGCAGACAGTAGAGGCCTACAGCAAGGAGGAAAGGAAGGGAAAAAACAACCAACATTATCGCTTCCTCGAGCGGAAAGTCCAGCCGCAAACGAATTTGAAGCCGGTGTGCAATGTTGTTACATATTTCTGTAACCGCCTATCGTTGTTCCCCCCCCCCCCCCCCCCTCCGATCATGCCTTTTCCGCTGTGTTTCAGTGTGTGTGTGCAGTGTAGTCTTAACAGCTGTTTGTCGATTACCAGCGTCTAGCGCGAAAGCTCCAAAAGAGACGATCTACTCCGCCCGATCGTCTTTCGCTTTTTCGCCCGTTCCGTTTCACGTTGGGTGATTTGAAGCTGCGCAGATGAAGTCTTTACCCGGGGGTGTCGATTTGATTCCCTTACCGCTTCTTCCTTCCCTTTGTAAGGGTACTACCACCACGAACGTTTGGTGGATGGTTTGGATGGAGAAGGAAAATTTTGGTGCTCTCGCTTGGGCTCGCTTTGTTGTGCTTTTTTGTTGCGTTGCACAGTTCGATTGATCGTACTTCCTTATGCCGTTCGTTCGCAAATTTACGCCTCTACACTCATCCCCTGATGTAATTCGTTGCCGCTCCCTTTACCCCTTTTGCTCTCTGATGCTCCTGTTGGGGCTTTTATTTGTCTAATCTCCCGGGCTGGTTCGATTGTTCGACAAAGACTCGCGTAGTTCGTTGCGCTAGTTCATAATGGGGTGCGCTGCTTCCAAAGGCTGCCCAACAGCAGCAACACAGCGCCGTTCAATTGTGTTTTCCCTCGTTGCACTTAAGACCAATCCTCCCTTGTGGTGTGGTTTGTTGGGATAAATATTTCTGTGTTTTTCTTGTTCCGATTTAATAACGTACTTCCTTCCCAGTGGTGTACTAAGGGTAGGTTAGATTGGGGCTTGGGAGTGCGTGTTGCCATCCAATCCACGGTATGGTTCGCGGGATGAATGGCTGCACCAATGCGCACGTGTGTGATGCGAGCAGCGGACGATCGTACAAAAATGCCTTTTGTGCTTGTGCTGCGTATGGTTCTTTTGCCTCCGGTGGTTTGGGTTAGGGTTTTGTTTTTTCAGATTCACACCCCCCCCCCCTCCCCCCCCGCGTTTATTGTCTTGTGCATAAAAATGGCCATGACGCTTTTTTTTGTTTTCTTCCCACTTGTCTCTTGGTGGTGATTGTTTTGTGCAGTTCGTGTGAAATTTATGCTTGCTAAATGTTTACTTTATTTTTTTTCCCCGTGCCCCATTGCTACCCTGGATCGCTATTTGTGTGATATTTCTCGCTGGCCGAGTTTTTTCATAAACTAGAAAAAAAAAAACACACGCTAAACAGGCTCTTATGCTTGAGCAGAAAAGTTCGAGCGATAGAATACAGCTTCTGCTAATGAGCTGCTGTTGGTGCAATCAATAAGTGTGGTTTCTGGTCAAATGGGGGTAGTGGGTGGGTGCCAATGGTTTGTGTTCTTTGGGAATGTATTCATATTTTGCAAATCGGCTTTTAACGTTGCCCCACAGCCTAGTGTATAAATATTGTTTGCATGAGTTTTTGAGGAAATCGTTGCAAATCGGCTTTCGAAATCGTTTTAGTTTTTCTAGTTATGTTTGTGAATTGTAAAATAAGCAAAAAAAAAAAAAACAGTTATTCGATCTTTACTTGGGAAAGTAATGTTTGAAAACAATTTAAAACATCTGGGCTCACGATTATGTTCGGGTTTTTCTAACGTCAATCTTGACAACTGATTGATTTTAACGATTTTTCATGCGATCATAATGACAATTTCTTTTAGAGATTCATTTTGCTGTTTCAACTACCAGTATGTCGAGGCAGATCAATTGATTTGTAGTCACCAATCTCATAATTCGATCGATAAATTGTGATATAAAATTTGCTGGGCTCTATCCCTGAGTGAAGAAGTTGCAGATCGCCAGGAGCATCCATCAGGAACTGGCAATCGTCAACTCGACTTTTACAATTCTTCTCTTTAAACAACGTAGCTTTAGTTTAGCTCAACATCCGTCCTGTAATACCCTTAAATGCGCCGTTAAATTTTGAAAAATTCTGATGAAGATCCTCAACAACTCTCGACGTAGTGAGGACTCACTGTCCATCTACGTGGTATCGGCAAGTCTAGTAAAGTCATTCGATGACCGGCGTGTTCTAGAAGGTCGTTAAGCCAAGAAGAAGAATATCCTCAATCATTGAAGTCAATTTTTGAGCATATACAATTGTGAGGCTCTTTGCAATCGAAAAAATCCATAGTAGAAACTCTTAACTTCTGTGAGTTTTCTTTCTTTTATTCATCTTTGACACTACAATCGCCACTGATAGTGGCACACCACATCTGGTTTTCTGGTTTTTTTTTGACGTTGTTTTACCCAAGGCTAAATGTACGGGGAGATGGTTTGGATGGGATTTTATATTTGGTCCTGCCGTGCGTTGTTAAACATAATTTTACGAACAAATTTCAGTTGGAAGGCGTATTTCAATCATAAAGTGACAAAGATGGATGCTCAACTAATCCTTAATCCTTTGAAACTGTTTTGCTGACCGTCCAAGACAGTTATAATTGGTAAAAACTAGACGCCGATGGGGAGGATCAACAATATTTTTGCTATAAACCTCTTGCACATGAGATTTGAGTAAAATTCAATCCATGGACTTACCCTTTTTTAATTTAAGTCTTCAAATATGCAATTTTTAATGCTTTTTGAACACAAGGAATTATGGGTTTGAAATTTCTTGTAATTTATGGATACAAAAAATTGCTTCCTGACTGTGATGGATTGGCCCTTTAACTTCCTCGTCATATGAATGAGGTTTATCTTCCCACCTTAAAAACTGTCTTGCACTTTGCTCACATAGAACTCTATGTTTGAGTCTTCAAAGGTTAGGTTAGTGAAGAAAAGAATGATTGTTTTCCTACGTTACTTACAAGAAAGTGTTCAAAACAATTGCATCCCTCTTTCTCTCTCTCTCTCCCTCGACCGGTGACAACAGTCTGCTTAAATGACCGTTTTTCACATGTAGGTTGGGACACGTCCCGTACGCCCGGACACCCCCCAATCGTGAACCTCTCGAAGGACGGGGGCAACAAAAAAATAAAAAAAAACATCGCACAACTAATGACGTTCTCACGAACTGCAGTTCGATGCAGCAAGCGTCAAACCAAAAAGACAACAACGTAATGGAGCTCTGTCAAGATGCACTCGTTTCAACTTTGTCGTCTTTGTTGTTGCTGTCTGGAAGGCAAGATCACCCGACTGGCTGTGGCGAGCCCCGTTGTCTTATGTGGGGTTTAATTGTTGTGCTGTCCGCTCTGCTGTTAGTGCAATTATTGAAGTCTACCCTTCAATCCATCGGAGTCGTCTGTTTTTTTTTACTCCTACTTCATTCATCCCTTTTTGACCGTGCGGTGTAGGGATAATGGTTTCAATTAGACACGAAGATGCTATATGGTGAGGTTTCGACTTATCATTCTCGCTACGTGACAAATCATTACTTAACAGAGAAGTTCGTGCTGAAACTGACAGACAATCAATGAGTTAAATTTTTGAAGTGATAAAAAATGCATATGCTTTAAGATTCCTATTCGTCAAGAGCCAACCATTGTTAGCCAAGCTAAAAGGAGTTTGCAATAATAAATAAGAGTATCCATAAAAGCAGATATGAATCGTTTTGGGTAATAAAATATTAAAATGCCTGAATGCGTAAATACAAAAGGTTTTTGCCGGAAAACATAAAACCGTTTATCGCATTAAAGCACGTCCTTGCGCATACCAGATGCACGATTGAATGTTTTGAATCGATTTCGAATTTTATCGCACAATAAAAATGTGACTAAAAATGCACACACACACCGAATAGAACAGCTGTTTCATTTCAGTAAACAAGTGCCAAGCCGGTTCGGGTTTCGGAAGCATTGGCCATTTTTAGAACATTGTATCACTTTGCACCACACTTCGAACGATGCGTAAGCCGGTTTTGTGTACGACGAAGGCTGTGTTGCATCTGGAATGTGTAAATAATTTTCTACCAACGTCAATGTCTTGTGCGAAGTGCCGAGAGAGAAGACGCACGATGCGATACACAAAGTGGCAAACGGCCCAGTAGAAGCTGTTGACCATTTACATGCATTTTACATTGAGACAACGTGGCAGTGGTGCCGTACGAAGTCTGTCTGACCTTCATGAATTCTTGTGCAATTAATTCGCTATAATCGTTCCCCGTTCTCTTCTGCTACCACGCTGCAGGTCCAGCAAGGCGGAAAAGAATGCCGACGGACTGCAGGAGATCGAGCGTGAAGTCGACCGCTACAAAGACATTCTGCAGAACCTTAACAAGCGGATAGCGACGAACGTTTCCGCCGGCCAGCCCCAGGATGCGGTGGCGCGCGAGAAGCGCTGCAAGAAGGTGCCCGAGTTCCAGCTCGGCCAGCTGATGGAGGAATCGGTCAAGGATCTACCGACCGGCCTGCTGAAGGATGTGCTGGACACGTGTGGTAAGCAGTGGTGGACAAATTATTTAATCAAAAGCCGGCCGGGTTTCCAACCTTCATCCGTACGTTCGTTCTTTTCCAGCACGCGTCGAGAAGCGAATAGCGACGGAGATTGTGAACAACGAGGTGAATGTGGAGAACTCCGTCAGCAAAAACCTTAACGACATCATCGAGCGCCACTTGTCCACGATCCAGAAGCAGAAGCGTGTCGTCACCAAGTGCCACCAGGAGTATGAGGCCTCGCGGCAAAAGTATGATGTAAGTGGCAAAAACTCATCGGTTTGATTCATGTCCAATCCCTACCCTGCTGTTTGCGTTTCACCCTTCCGGCAAATGGCTTAGTGTTGGTGGTAAACGGCTCACTGCCCACTCGATACTACTATATATATATTGGTGATGCATCCAAGGCAGAGAATGCAAACATGAATTGCTTGCAAAAAAGCCCACGGATCACGGACGATGGTGCGAGAGGAGAGGAACATACGGTATCATCTCGGTGCGATCGCGCTCAAGTACCATCGCAATGAGCTGCCACCCAGTCGTTATGATTCATCGCCCTTGTTGCCCCCCTTCGTCGATCTGATGCATTCACTTTTTCGTTGCTGTTACTGCTTTCGTCTGCTGTTTGCGTCCGCTGCAAATGAATCACTCGTTTATCGTTGGCAATGATCCAAAACCCGGACGGAACGGAGAACGAGTAGAAGCGTGTTACTGCCGTGGTACAAGTTCTTTGAACTGTGAAGAGCTGTTTTACTTCAACTTGCCCGCCTCGCAACTACATTAGATCCCATTTTTCATGCTTGCGCCTTCGCGATGACTTGTACTGCTCTTGTTCTAAGCAGTTTCTATTCTCGTTGCTCATTTTAGTCGGCCCAGCGCAACAGCGATCAGGCGGGAAATCAGGCAAAGATTACACAGCTGAAAGATGATCAGGAGGAACTGCACACCAAGCTGGAGAAGGAGCGCGATCTGTACGAATCGTACATGTACGAGCTGCTGGCGGAAGAGGAAAACATCGCCCTGTTCGTGAAAGAGTATGTCAAGCACCAGGAGCTGTACTTCACGTCCGTCTTGAGGGAGATACAGCACACGATGCGCAGCATGGATGGGTTGTTCCGTAAGTTCGCGTCGTCCGCTGTCTGCAATTGCGCTTCTTCTAGCAAGCATCTTAATGAAGTGTGCCTTGTTTCGTTACCCCTACTGGCTTCTAGGTCGCAATAACAAGCAAATCTTCAACACACCCCTGCGGGATCATCTGAAGGCGACGGATCGTAAAATTGCTTACGTGATCGAACTGTGTGTTTGCTGTCTGCTGGAGAAGGGCCTCTACGAGGAAGGGCTGCTGCGAGTCGGATGCGGTAAGTCGTGGAGCGAGCGAGCGCGCGTGCGTTTGTGTCTTGATTGTGGGCACGTGAATAGAAGCGGGGTATCAATTCCATTTAACACTCGGAGCAACTCGCTCTTGTCCAGGGTGCAGCTTCAGCTGTTTATTTGTTTATTAGTTTGGGTTGAAAAATGATGACGATGATGAACTCTCGTGTCAATGTGAATCACGAGCGGGTGGTCAAGTAAAGTTAGATTTATTGTACCGATTGTTTTATTGAACGTTTTTTTTCACTTTAATTGAAGAAGCGAGTATAGGGCATCATTCGGTCTTGAGCTGTTTGTTTGACTTGGTTCTAATCAGTTTTGGAATTCAGTTCAATTAACTGCTTTATTGGTGGTAAACACAGGAATATATGATAAATAAATTATGTCATTATTCGTGTATAGGAATGAAATAGCTTTTTCCTTCTTCCACCTTACAGCCCATGGTTACAGATTTTTTTAACCATAGAAGTTTGCGAATGGACAGGCACAGTCGCAACGTCTAATAGGGAACCGATTTTGACCAGACAACAGACCATACACACGTGTTATGACCTTTCAAATGCAGCAAAAATTCATGACTCATGTTTGAGACGAACCCGTTCTTATGACAATCCCTCATTATGAGCGACTGACGAAGTTGAAAATTGAAAAGAGTGAGGGTGCGTTATTGATCAAAAAGACTGTCAAATGAACATAATGGCGATTCAACTTTTGGGATGAACCCTTTTCGAAGGATCTTACTAAATCATGGAATGGTTCAAGCAAATATGCAGTGATCGCTAGTTGGTACTTTTATGGTCGGTTCTCAAAACATTTCCATCCTTCTGCTAGGTATAACTATACCAAATGTAGGTGCAATTGGCGACTACTGTAAATTAATTAAATTAGCTAAATAAGTCTATGTTTTGAATGCATTCATTAATATCCTTTTTTTCTCTCTCTCTCAATTTTTATTTTTAGCATCATCCAAACTGCGCCGCATGATTTCGGCGATCAACGCAAACTACGTGTCGCCACCGCTTGCCGACAAATACAGCGATCCGCACGTCGTGGCGGGCGTACTGAAAAAGTACCTACGAAGCTTGCCGGACCCGCTGCTCACGTTCGAGTTCTATCCGGACTTTGTGCAGGCGGCACAGAAGCCGAGCGATGCGCAACGGAAAGCGGCCATCCTCGATATCGTGAACCAGCTGCCGAAGGAAAACTATGACAACCTGCGCTACCTGACCAAGTTCCTGTCCTACCTGGCGGAGAAAAACCAGGAGAACAAAATGTCGCCGCAAAACATTGCGATCGTAATGTCGCCCAACTTGCTGTGGTCGCCGAACGAGAACGAAAATTATATGGATCAGGTGAATAGCACCGCCACGGTGAACACGATCGTCGAGGCACTGGTAGCCGATTGGTCGTTTTTCTTCGACGGTGAGGTGAATTTCTACGTCAGCATGACCCGGGATGCGCTGTTCCCGGACAATGGGGGGTTCCCGTTCGACAAGGATCAGCACGTACGGAGCGTTCCTGGTGCGGGTGGTGATATGATGTCGCGGTCGATGTATGTTACCTCGTCGACCGGTGGCCAGCCGACGGTCGCTGTCACAATGACGGGTGGTAGCAGCCAGGACGAGCTGCGTCTCGGTCGAGGAGAGGGTGGCGGTGGAGGAGGAGGAGGAGGAGGTGGTGGTAGTGGCGGAGGAATAGGAGTGTCACATTCCCGGAGCAGCAGCCACGATACTAGTCTTATTCTAATCAGTAGTAATAATAACAATCATAACAGTGGTGGCGGTAGTACGGACCAGTTAAAGTATCGCAGCCAATCGAACAGTTCACTATCGGATCATTCCAGCCCGCCCCAGGAGTACAGTCCGAAGCTACCGATCAGACGAAAGCACAACAAACAGGTAGCACCAACACCGCCGGACAACAATCACCATCATCATCATACTAAAGGTTCCCGGGAGGGGAACAACAAGCTCCACTCGTCGACGCATTACTTCAAGCAGCTGAGCAGCAGTTCGGCAGTTGGCATAGGGTCCGCGAGTGGCACACACAACGGGGACGGAGATGACGGATTTGCGTCGCTACAGCATCACGCGTACAAGCAGGCTCAGGCAGAGTACGAACGGCAGCCAATGTTGCGGGCTGAAAGTCACGACAATCTGCTGAAGCTAAAGTCGACCGACAAAATTCCGCCGCCCCGACCAGCCGCCGTCAGTATCAGTGCCGACAGTCAAGTGCTGGGCAAAATTAAGGCCAGTGTAGCTAGCAGCACTCTACAGCAGCACCAAAATAAGCAACCAAATGCTCCCAATTGTGATACAACTAGTAGCAGTAGCAGTAGTAGCGGCAGCAGTAGTAAGGACAACAAGGAAAACAATAACAGGGCGGCGGCATTGGGTGCGGCGGGTACGGGAGCCAACTTTCCTCCGCTGAAACCCGTCGCTCTACCGAGGACAACGATTCTTGGTTCGTCGACGAAAGCGCCGAGTGGCGTGAGTGCTGGTGGGAATAGCAATAACAATAACGATGACGGATCGGGTGAGAATGGATCGGGCGGTGTGGTAATACGGGAGAAACCCGTCATACCCGAACGGCCTGCAACGTTAATGCGTCCGATGAGTTTCAAGGGTTCGATACCGGAGATCTCGAAAGTGAGCGAAGGTACCAACACGATCATTAGCGGGTTATCCACTACTTCGGCAAGTTCGCTAAAGAAAGCGCAAAGTTTCCGTGGTGAAACGACGACGGGTGGTAATCGGATAGGAGGAGGTGGTGGGTCGGAAAAATCTTCCGACCTAGAGCGGGGCACGCTCGAACGGACACAAATCTACAACATCGACAAGCAGCAGGTTGCATTCATCGACGTGGTAGAACGATCGTCCGATGAGGATCAAGGTTCCTCGGGTACTACGGGTCTGTCGAAGCCGAAACATTCGAGCACGCGCAAGGACAAACCGGACCCACTGCCAGCCAGTGCCGTGATGAACCACCAGCAGGTGGATTTGATCCCATCCTCCTCCGGCAATACTACCGTTCCCCAAGGCACACCACCACTAGCAATGATGGAATCGACCGGTTCACTCGGCAGTGATGTACAATCGCCCGTCAACCCGATGCCACCACCACCGACTGCCTCCACGACACCACCGAGCAGCGGGACAGCCAACAACAATAATACTACTACTACTACTAGTCTGCAGCATGTTCCACAGTCGCCGCGTGGCATCGATCCGAAAATTAAGCGACCACAGGTACCGGCACCGCCACCACCGGTCGGGCGACCAAAATCGTCCGACTCGACCGATTTATAACATTTCGGGGAGGTGTTGATTTAGAATCCGGCTTAGAGTGCCGCTACCGGACGACGACGACGACAAATTCGCTTAGGCGCAGCCCTTAGATCTAGCGGGCCAGCTTATTACCCACTTTTTCCCGTTGTCCCCTCTTTTCCACCTATGAACTGTTTTCCTGCTAAATGTTGTTTGTTATACTAGCATTTTCTTTTCCAAAACTCAATGCTTCGGTTTCGTTTTTCGTATAGGACAATATTATGTTTTCCTTTTTGTAGCTGATTGCGTTTTACTACCACACCACCCATATTCAGTGGATGGAAGAAAAACATAGTGAAAATGTTGTTGTGATTACGTTAGTTAGTTTAGAAACCTGTAAGAATCAGACCGGAAACGAAACGTGAGATGAAATTAGAGGAAAAACCGGAACATTTTTCGAAGGTTTTCACGATGTACACCTTCAGTCTATTTTTTTTTCGTTCTTGCTTCAATGTAGTAACCTTTTTCGAAAGGAACCGCATTAATGTTTAAGTGAAATTGATTAAGTTAAGAATCATCACGAACTATTAGTGACGCATAGAAAAAAAAAGCCGTGAATATGTTGAGCCTTTTTGTTTTTGAATTAAGGATGAAGAATAAATGTGCGCAAATGTCATCACAGCTTCGTATGGCAAGGCATACGCATCACAGCAAATTTTGGATTAAGATTCGTTAAGGGAGTGTAATGTTTTAAAAGTAATTATTACTACTACAAGCATGTACATACTCTGTTTCTTGTCCGTTTCTACCCCAAAACACTTGCACCACACTTGCAAACACTTGCCTTTCATGTGTGTGCGTGTGTGTAGGGAAAAAAGGAGTGTAGAAAGAAATAATTTACCGATAACTAAAAAGAAATAGTAAACAGCGATAATTGAAAAAAAAAGAAATAAATTTGAAATGTTTTATTTTCTTGCCCGCTCATGGTTGAGATTTAGCAAATGATTGCCATTTTGCCTGTTTTTTTTCTGTTGCTCTTGCGGAACTAGCAATTTGGCGTTTTTTTTTCCTGGCGTCGGAAAGCAACCACGTGGAAGCATTGTTGCAATTTTCGTTGCGTCTCATTCTTGGACGTTTGATTAATGGTGGCGGCGGTGTGGACTGCACACTTTACACTTTGTGTGTATGTGCGCGCGTACAGACACGATTTATCGTTTTGGGTCGGAAATTGAATTTTTACTGTAGAAGATAAAACGGAAAACCAGGACACAAAACTAATGAAAGCCAAGCGCGTGTTTTTTGTTTTGGAGATGAATTTTCTTGGCCCCGAAAAAAATACGCCAGAAAGCACTGCATTACTGGCTAACATCACATGGTTTCCTTTTACTTGTTCCATCGCTTGAAAGCTGCCTTTTCTGACTTCACTAACCAACGCCGAACAATATGCTCTAGACGAAATCAAATGTCCAAAGCAGGTCAATGCTAGCACGCCAGAGCATGGTGCAGCACCAGACGGAAGCATCTGATTGCTGACCGAAAAAGGAGCGTTTTTCGATGACTTTCAGGATGCAACTGAACACTTAACACCGTGAAGTGAAAGGTCATTTCGGTAATGTGCAATAGAGGAATGGTAGAAATGGCAACGTGATTGGCATAAGGAACCAGCGTAACCAAACTTCCAAGAAAAAAGCAAATCTTAGCTAGAGTTAATTAAAGCGTTCAAAGCTATCGCTTACTATTTTGCAGCATCACTTTACAAATTTGTGGCATATTCTTCAAAGGCTTAGCTTAATTCTGATAAAAGGGGGTAGTACAGTCTGGTGGCCAGGAAAGGACGTAGTTTTCGAGCAGATTATTAAAGATGACCGCAACCTTGTCGCGAATTCACGAAGTTTCAGCACTCACATACGTCTCCGAGGCATAAACTCTGTCTAATAAAAGTTAAGTTAAGCCAAGGGGACTTTATTGGAAAACTACGGCGGCATCAAGGACTTGTTTTGTACCTCCGACACTTATCTTCTGATCGGCTGATGCTGCTGTCTGCTGATCCTGACATCAGCAGACTCATTACTGCGACTTTGCTGTGCTTTTCGTCCATAACTTTAGTAGTGAGTGTGTCAAAAACTTGAGGAAGAATTTAAATTGCCGTCAATATTTCAAGAATTTGGTAAGCAAAACATAACAAAGCTTTTTGGACACACACAGTGCTTACTACCCTCTTAAATACCGTAAGGTATCGGATAAGGAAGAGGATTGCATCTAAAAGGTACGAAAATGTATAAAAATCTTTTGAAAGCATTGAAAAAACTAACAGGAAAATGTACATAATTAAGCATCATGTACAAGCAACAAAGAAATAAATTATGAATGAAGATACTTGGAATACTTACTTCATAAGGAAATACGGTCATCCTATCCGCATAAAAAGCTTTATACACCCTCTTTTTTGTAGGGGTGGTTTTTTTGATCGAAAGATCGACGTACGTTACACCTTGCTAATGATAGGAGAAATGTGTTTGAATAAAAATTTACTAAGAGAAATCATTAAAAGAACAGGAATGATAAATCAAAAAGAAATCGCAACGAACATATCAAAAGTAAACGCTATCTGCTATCAATATATGCTTCTTCGTCGCAAGAAAAAAAAAACGATGATAAATATCCTCCACAACGTGCATTACTCTTGCATTATCATTACGATACTAATTAGCTTTATAAAATATACAAAATGTTTTGCAAAAAAAAAAAAAAGAAAAAAACAAGAGATTTCTCGTGCATTTCCGGCACAATGCGTGTAAGCATTTGAATGCATTCAGCAGCAGCGTATGTTGTGGTTGCATACCGAATCAGTATTTTGTTGATTACAACTGCCTAACCGCGTGTAAGCTGGCCACTTTTATCCTGCTGCATCGGTGTGTGCATGTGTGGTTAAGGGATAATCTTGTCCCACCGGCAAAAACCGCGGGACGGTCCCCAAAGGTCCCCATAATTTACATCACAAATCCTCCTGTTGCAGATCGGGGAGGTTTTTTAATGGACAAATAAAAAAAAAATAACTGGTAAATTACCTGCATACATGAGCTGTAGGGTGAAGGATACAGCGCAAAATACCAATAACCGGGAATGACAGCATGTGTCGGAGAAATAAACGGGTGAAACGGTTTTGTGCGTCTCACGTGCGGTTTCGTACCTCACTGTGGAGCAACGCGGAGCAACTAATTTCGATCTCATATCAAATGCACCGGAAGAGTGATGGAACTAGCACATAATCCGTTTTTTTTTTTCGTTCTATGTACAGTGTGTCGAAAAAGTATTTGTTTAGCTGAGTATTTTATTTCAAACAGTAATACAGAACGGGAAAATAAAACAAAAAACAAGCGTTTGATTTTAATTTGGTGAGTCTTATTTTATAAAATAAATTTTAAGGCTATTACAGTTGAAAGTTGTGGCACATACGTACACAACATGCATTCGCTTTAAAAGTTTTTTGCTATCGCAGAGGCCTCGTTTCAAGAACCTTACCTTTCAAGAGAGAGATTGTTCAAGGGAACTCTTAAACACAAAGCTCTGGTAGCCGAAGTCTAATAAGAGACTTCATACTCGGAGGGGTTGCTTTGTCCAATGAACCTCGTCTACCGGAAGACGTCTCAAACCGAAGAGATCGAAGAGGTATCAAATAATTTCTACCAAGAAGCCTTGGTCCCGAGAAGTCGTTGTCCAAACTTATCTACTAAAAGCCTTCATAATCGAAGGGACCTTACAGTTCAATCTGAAGACTTGTTTAGAGCTTTTTCCGCCTCCTGAAAAGTGGATTCGCCACTCATTCTACACGATTGCTAGGCTTGTGTAAGAGTCACGGCTCACAAAATGGCAAAATAATTCAAAATGCCTTCATATTTATTGCCTTTTTTGGTATTTTCTATACCCCGAAGACGATTGCTAGCCATTTCCAGTAAAATTTAACGTCAAAACGCGTAAAAATGAAGCATCTAAGTGATGTCATTCTATCAATTTTTCAAATATCCCAACTCTCTTTCTGGACTAACATATGCAGCTAAACGAACGCTCATTCGACGCACTGTAAAACAAACAGCCACCACAACACAGCTTATTCGGTTGCCAAAATTTCAAAGTAGCAAAAGCGCAGCATAACACAGCAAACGGAATATCGGGGTTTTTATCAACGGCAAGCTCCGGGTGTCCGTTTGAAATGATGCTGACAGCTGAGGCAAAGAATTTGTGCAAGAAGCGGAACAATCGTGGAGTGTCACATCCGGCCCGGAACAGCGCTTTACCGTTGTACCTCCGACGTTCGGTCCGGTCGCGCGGGTCGTCACTCAGGGTAATTAGCATTTAAACAAAATCATCATCAATATTCATTAAAATTTGTTACTTCCGTATTCTCGTGGCTCGGTGGAAGAGAAGCCCTTCTGATGGGTGGTGGATGTGTCCAAGGGTACACCGTGTGTGTGGACATTTAACGATCCAGAGGAGGGTTTTTTTTTTTGTTAACGTACTAAGGGAGCGTAATAAACCGCAAACAAAATATAAACACACACACAAGAAGGGCGCTAGAAAGGGTGGAAAACAGTTCCGCGTTGCCAGGTGCGTTTTTCGATTGCATCGTAGCAAGCTGCCCGGTGTACTCACATCATTATGCTTTTAAGTGGACCGTGTTTTTCTTCTTTCTCTCGCGTTTGCTATTAAACGTGTGTATGATGGTTGGTGGTGAGTGTGATCGGACTTGTGATTATGATGTTGATTGTGCAAACGGCTAGTATGTTTCCTGCGGCACTTTTCGTCGTTCATTCCTACAAAAAAGAGCGAGTGAGTGAAAGGAAAATATATCAACAATGTGTCAATGTAGCAGCAACCAACCTGTCCGATCGTTTCGCGCACTTCACAGCTTTTCCAGTCCTTCAAAATGGGAAAATCTGGGGATGTGAAAAAATGATCCGATTTTTTTTTGCACTTGTGTGTGTCGTATTGCCTCGTTACTCCGGCAAGCGCTAATTACGATCGATTGTTTCGGTGGTTATGTTGAAGGGATTTGCAATGTGACTCGCAGCACCGGTTTTAAAGTTCTTTTTTCATTTGTCTCCGGAATCACCATCCCAACACGATAAAAGAAAAGCCTACTTTAACCACTGGATAAGTACCGATACCGCGTTGAGTGTGTGGGATTGACCGATACAGCTCATGATTTCTGTGCACACTTTGATGGAATGTAAAAAAAGGGGTTTACTTTGTTCATTTGTTCTTCCATTAGCTGGTTCAGTTCGATGATGTTGCGTGTTAGTTTTTTTTGTTGGTTATATCGCATTCCTTGCGATAAAGCAGAAGGGCTGCTAATACTTAGACAGTTGGAGGCCACTGTCTAAGTATTAGGCATTTTAGAGTGGATTTTGAAACCGAAAAATATTTTTTTGCTTATAATTTGTATATTAATAAATGTTACTGCTGCTACTACCCAATACTATCACTACTACTACTATTACATTTTCTTCTACTTCTTCTATAGCTTTAATATTGGATAGTGATGTATGCAAAGAACTTTTTTTAATAGACAATTGATCTAACTATTATTGCTTGTGCTTAGCTAAAAAAATATATATATTTGCAATAACAAACACAAAAATCCAAACGCTTTCTTTTCTACTAACCTAAAACTCCTCGTAAGTGCCCCATTTTCTGCTGCGAAGCGAATAAGAGAAAATTAAGAAAATCAAAGAAAAAAAAAAGAAGGAGAAAAAACGCTTTTTTGCCACATTAAAAGATAACAGTGTAAAGTGCAACTGTAACACTGAAGAATTATTGAAGCAAAGAAAAGAAAATACAAAACAAAAGAAAAACTGTGTAAGTGTAAAGTACGTTAGTGTAACTGTGAAAAATGAGATGAAAAACATGTAAACCAAAACAAAGGTGATAAAAGTGTTACATATGGAACAAAACGGTTCGAAGGCATCTCGAGTCACCGCGCTACCTAGTGTGGATCGCTAGTGGGAATGCGCTTTTTCTTTAGATTGTGTAGCTTGCGGATTGAATTCAATTTATATTGTACTTTCCTTGTTTTTGTACTCCCTGGTTGCTTCTCTACTATTAAAAGAAAAAAAAATTGAAGCAAATCAAGAAAAGAACACAAGAAACGCTTCTCGTTGAAGGGTAAATTCATAACACGGCAAATGCTTGCTAATGATTATTGGCAAACGCAAAACAGCGAATCGAAACTTATTATTACAATCAATTATGCATTAATAATTAGTACGGCTGCATTAATGATGAATACAAGCAAAAAAAAAAAAAACAACACACACGCAAACGCTTTGTATATGTGTTCTCGTGCGCGCTTATTTGTATGTAACAGATAATGAAATTTACCGAGTAACGGTAAGCAAAAACTGGGCAACATGTTTTTTTTCGAACCAGAAATTGGACGGTTTGGGGTGAAGAATTGGTTCTTGAAACGTGTCGAACCAGTAATATGTGTAATGTAATAGGGCAAAACTGTATTAATGAGTATGGGGTACCGATGCAAATAAGAAGAAGGCAATGCGAATCGTTACAGCAACAACAAGCGCATCTCGCACTCGGTAACAGATGTAACAAATTATTAATTATTGAAAATAAAGCGGCAATGAAATGTTGAGTTTTATTACAGTGATAATTATTATCGGGCATGTGTTTGTTTCTTCTCCAATTGCATTGCACGCTGATGATGATACAAACTTGTGGGAAAAATCATGGTGGTAGTGTACACAATCGACAAACCCACAATGGGTCACTAATTGATAAGGGATAGAGGAGAGGGGTGGGAGCCTCTGGGGAAGGGTTTGCGTTGGATTAATTTTTGCTGTAAAAATTGTTGCGGTATTTAAATCATGTGACCGCATCGATGGTAGTTGTTCTCGGTCAAGCTGGTAATGGGGTAACGTTGTGCATGCTTAGGGGGCGTCCTTAAATTACGTAATGCATGAAGGGGAAGGTGTGGTAATTGTCATATTATTTCACTCTCTCTCACTCATGTTGACGTGCTCTTTTAAGGAGCACGTCGTCGTGACATGGCCCGGTCAACAAAAGGTTTCCAGGAAACTCGATCCCTGGCTGCAGCTTCCCATCCGTGTAGGCACCCCATCTCCGACATGTCACCCTTCACCTGATCCAGCCAACGAACTCGCTGTGCTCCCCGACGCCTCGTGCCGAACTGGGGGTCACTGACGAGCACCTTCTTGGCGAGGCATGAGTCCGGCATCCTCATAACATGCCCCAGCCATCGTATCCTGCAGGTCTTTGTTACCGTCAGGATGTCCGGTTCTCCGTATAGCTCAGCAAGCTCGTGGTTCATCCTTCTTCTCCACACTTCATGCTCGAACACACCGCCAAAGATGGTCCCGAGGATGCGACGCTCAAACACGCCAAAAGCGTTTGCATCCTCTGCTCGGATGGTCCAAGACTCGTGGCCATATAGGACCACCGGGCGAATCAGTGTGCGATATATCTCACATTTCGTGCGGTCTCGAAGTCTTCTGGATCTCAACAGACGATGAAGGCCGTAGTAGGCACGATTCCCCTGAACAATGCGTCTCCGGATTTCGCTGCTGACATCGTTATTCGAAGTTAGGACAGTCCCAAGATAGCACAACTCCTCTACTACCTCGAAGATGTCGCCGTCGACTAACACGCTGCTTCCCACTCGGGCTCTATCGCGATCAGAGCCTCCGGCAAGCAGGTATTTCGTCTTCGTCGCATTGATCATCAATCAATTCTTGTTGCTTCACGCTTCAGTCTCGTGTACGCCTCACACACCTTCGCTGTCGTCTTGCCCACAATGTCAATGCCATCGGCGATATCATACATCATATATGTCATATTATTTCATAATGTTCGATTTATATGACCATTTGTCCTGGGCCATTTGTGTTACACGGCAGGAACTTGGGGTTAAAAACTCATCCAGACCGTCCTCCTCCCTTAGTGAGAGGACTTGCCATCCAACTACGTGATATTGGCAAGTCTAGTAAGCCATTCGGTGGCTGGCATGATCTAGTAGATCGTTAAGCCAAGATGAGAAGACCCGTAGTCCAATCTCATCGTTTTTTGTATTATATCTCTTTGTTAGAGTCAAAAATTTATAACTTCCTGTTGTGGTAATACTTCTACCACTGGACCAATCTCTTTCGTTATATTTGCGATAAAAATACCAATTTTAGCGTTACGTAATTTGTGGACCGTGCCTTACTGTTATCAATTAGCATGCGACAAAGAGGGGATGACCAATTATATGCTGGGAAAAGGCACATTAAAGCTAGCAAATAAATATTGATTAAATCCACTAATGGATAGAGCATGTGGATGCGCTTTATAAATGAAAAATGGTTTTGTGTGCGTTTTGTGTTTTTCTTTTTAAAGTTGATCACTATAATTTACTCATTACGCTTGAGAGTGAAACTCAGTAGAAAGGGTTCATATTTTTAGTGGTTCTAATTTATGGCATTAACAACGAGCATTGGAGCATTTTTTTTTCGTTCGCTAATGTTCGATTAAAGTACGGCTCGAAATCGTTACAATAATCCCTCGTGCTCGTATCCATCTCTGTCCATGCCAACACCGACCAGCTACCTGGCTATCAAAATCCAATCGAATCCTGGCCCTCGGTTTTAATTAAAACCCCTGTCAGGTGCGGACAAACTCTTTTTCTAATTCTCCCTCTCTCTCTGTCGTTTTCCGAGCACTGTCACAGCAGCGTTTCAAATCGGGTTCCCTGGCCATAATTTTGCTTGTTAGAATTACGCTCACTGCCAAACTCACTGCCAGCTTTAAACGGTGGGTGAGCGTTGTAGGGTGATGAATAATGTTGATGCCCCTTTTTGCGAGCAAAATGGGCACGGTTTGCCAAATGAAGAGTTTTATTTTTTGGACAATTAAATTACGCCAATGATTTTGAACACAGAAAACTTAAAAAAAAAACACACACACAGAGAGAAGGAAAAATGTATCATCTTGTCGTGACAGGTGAAGATCACAGAGGTTTGGCCAGCGATAGTAAATATTTTGTTGCTGCTTTGGCTGAAAACGGTTGCGGATGAATTTTTGAACAAAAGAACGCTTGGATTGGAATGTGTTTTAAAAACAGTTAAGTAATTTTTTGTTCGATAAAAGTTTAAAAATCGATAAATATAAGACATAATACATAAGGGTCATTGAAATTGAGGCGACAGTCTTCACACGGAAGTTCCGTGGTTCACATCCAATGGATGGAGTGATTATTCAACTAGGTGGTATCCGATGGCCGGTGTGACTTAATAAGTTATAACCCAAGAAGAAAAAAATTAGTGCTTTTTGTAAGCTAGCATAAGGCTTAATTAATTAGCTAACATCGAACTACCAGAATAAAATCTCTAAAACTAATTTTTGGTATCACGATGAGTACTTTGGATCCTGGCAACTCTCAAGGTACAAGGTAACTACATTGGTTAATATTATTACAAAATCTCTGCATTAACCACAAATTGTTGTATTTGCCTTTAGGTTGATTCTTTGGTCAACTTCTACTTGGAACATGGAAGAGCATCAAACAAATGATGCCTAATTCATCAAACTATTGCAATATCTGAATTAAATTTATAAGATAATCCACGTAGATCCCACCTACGAGTCTCATGTGACCATCTTTAAGTGAATAAGTGAGCTGATCGTCGACTATATCTTGAGAAAACCTTCCGACTAAAAAAAAACCTGTAGCGACGGAGGAAGCTGGGACGTTATAGCACTTTTAACTAAGATAAATCCCCTGTCCAAAACTGTCCAAAAAGTTCCTGTAAGCCATGAACGAGAGGAAGATGCTCAGAAGGATTTTGTTGGTCTCCTCCTCTGTCCACATGGACGCGATAGGATCAAGCTGATATGAAATGATGGCGATGATTCGTCCACCAGAAAGCGGTATAGAGTATTGCTGAAGCAGATCAAGACCGCGAACTTTGGAGGCAGCATTAACTTCATTGGCATAGTTGAAGTAATTCTGCAGAAAATGTGTTGTGAACAGAGGCATTTTGGTTTTGGGGTCCTTGGGAGAGCGGAACAGTGGCGGATGAAGGTGTTAGAAAGCCCATGGCGGAAGGGACATTGAGGCCTCATAATCGGTGAAGTTTCTCTCTCCGGCGAAGCATCCCTGGTCACGCTGCCTTTCAGTCCGCTTATAGAAAGATCCGCCTCTGGATGTGAAGCAAAGATATCCAACAAATTTTTATAAATTAACTACTAACTAGTTTAAAGGAATTCACAGTTTACCTAACCCTATCCTATTAGCTTGAAGTACAGCTAGCTACACGCAGAAAGAATTTTAAACACAAAATGATATTTATCTCTAATCCTATTTTCGTAATTCACTACTATCACGTACAACTCGGGACACTCACACACAAACACACATAATCTATTGATTAAGTCATGTGAGTGTGATTTATTGCTGAACTATCTAGACCGACATACAGTGTGTGTTTTCCTTCCAGACCTCATATCTCATAATATTAACCCCGTTGGAAAACACGTCACCTTTTACGGTGCACACACTCCCAGACAAACAAGGCTATCATTATTTGCTCACGTCACCCAGATTCACACAAGGTACCCATCTTCCTATTGTCCCAGGGGAAACACTAATAACCCGGAAGGCGCAACATAATCGTACGTAATTTCTGCACCCGTCATCCATCAGCATTCACCGCACAACAACAATGCATCGGTGGCTGCCATTCCTGCATAAAAACCGCCCAAGATATCCTTTACTTATTCCGCTCCCTTTTTGGCACGCTCCCCCGCCTCTTACCAAACCAATCCCCTTTCCTAAGCTCATTTAGGTTCCATTAGGTTGGCAAAAAGTGCATCCGTATCCGCCCTGTTCGTGGTGATACCTTTCGGTACAACGCACGTTGCAGACAGGATTAGGAGCGATTTTATCGCAACCAACCAGCATCATAACTCCGAAATCAGTACAAATGTGTGTGTGCATGTGTGCGAGGGAAAGGAGTGTTTATGAAGCTGGAGCATTATTTATTGCACCGATGGGGGGATTGTGTGGGACAGGAAAAGAAGAACCATTCTTATTCCGATGTGAAACTGAAGTAGAGGCGTGTACGTTTTTCGGAGCGCACCGAGATCCGTCTGTTTAGTGCAAAACAATGCAAAAATTGTATGAATGAAGTCACTGTTTGGACCACCACGGTACGGTGTATGGCGCACCCAAGCAAAAGTATTGCGGATTGCATATTCATCTTGGAATGAAAAGTTATGGTGATGAGACAGTATGTGGGGAATCTTCCATTCCGAAGACTCTGAAATATGTTAATTCCGTTGGATTGTGTTCCAAGTTCAAATGAGTCCTTATCAGATTTTCGGCTGTGGAATAAAAATAGGAAATAATGTGATTGATGGCATGTAATCACCCTTTTTTGTAACGCTCCAACAAATAGCTATGCTGACGAAGCAATGCACTAGTCTTCGGGTTCGATTACATAGCGCTAGTGACGTAAATATAAAACCCAGAACTTTCACAAGCAACTTCATCTCTTCCCAAGATGCGAGAATTGCGCGATAAGATCATAAATGTCTTGACATGAAAGAAAAGCTAGTCAATATGCAGTGCCATAGAAATTCCCTCCGAGCCTTCCAAAAGTCCTGACATGTCCCGGGACTCCTGTTTCCTGTTTCCGCGCCAATCTTTGGCACCATGCATTTACTGTTAGATCGCGTTTGCTCTGCCGAGCAGTAGTTGCAAACCGTAGCCGGAACCGGATGCCAGTGTGTTAAGAGAAGTTTCCGCCGTGTGAGAGTGTGTGTGTGTGTGTGTGTCTCCCGCGCTACTTCCGCCCTTTCCGGCGCTGCTTCTCCAGCACAACGGTCCGGGTGAGACACGTGGGAAAGTGCTGGAAAATAAATGGCCAACATAACTCAAATGATGCCAAGTGATAATCGTAAAAACAAACTTGTATTTCTCACACGTTTCGCACACGTTCGCACAAAAGGGTGGAGAACAGAAACGGAACACAGTTGCATTCGCTGCTCGGTATGGAACTGCTAGGATCGGTATGTAACTAGCAGACAGGAGTTCCGACCTTACCGGCACATACACACCGAGCAACAGAAGAAAGTGAAGCAAAACGAACCCTGGTCCCTGGTCCAGGTCACAAGCGTCTTAGTAGAATATTCTCCGAAGTGCAGCTTTAAGGTCTGAATCATGGTCGATGCAGCCCTGGTGACATGCTTTTGGTTACGGTGAATAATTTTGTCATTTAGCTGCTAGCGTGTTGTGCTGTTGGCTTTCGATTTGTGTTGCTACTGCCAACAGCGGTGGAACTTTCACGTCTGTCTAGAGATGGAGTGAGTCAATATTTACGAGATGAAAACAGGGGAAGAATTTTTCAAAAGCTTTAGCTTAAGAGGGCCCTACATACCGGGAAGCTTAAAGCGAGCATCAGAATGTTAGACAGTGAAGGAAGTTTTAGAGCAGTAGGATTTTAAATACTATTATTTGGGTTTTTAAATTCTAATTCTTTACAAAATAGTCAAATGGAATAAGAGTATTAGAGAAGGTGTGGCCTCAGACGCCAGGAAAAGCATTGTCTTATGATGAATGTTGGATACTGGGCGACACTTACACGTACTGCTTCAGAATACCATACGACTTCAGTTTTCCTAGCTCAACAAGTATCTATGGGACGAGCCTTAATGTCGGAAGCTGGAAATTAGAAGTCCAAGGACCTCGCGCACACCAGCCGTGATAAAATCGATTCGTGTGGAAACTGGAAAATGGATCAGGAAAACTGATCCTGCGAGAATCCAGAGAAAACTTCTAGAACGAGAGTGAAACGTCACTTGATTATGAAACGTGTACAGCAACTATGAATGGTTCGTTTTCTTAGAAATTGCGTTCTTTGTTGAAGAAAGAAAAAATGATATTTTCAGACGAAAAACTGCTTAGTATCGGATGTTGTTTTGAAAGAGACGATAGACACTTTAGATAGACTCTTTCATCTGTTGGTTCATCATATTCAAGGATGTTCCCGGGAATGTAAAATTTAAACTTCAAACTGATGTAGTGATTTTTGGCTTTGGAGTGTCTCTCATGGCGTGTTGATGGTGTGAATTTGATAATAATATGTACCATAAGTTTGAAGCACTTTTTATATCGGAATGTAGCTTCATGTTACAGGTCAGACCCATAGAAGTCTTAAGGAAAATGTAATGTTTTGGTCCATTTTGGACTATTATGTTGAAGTACTAGAGTGAAAACTATTTGAATCTAATGAGAAGGTTTGGAAGGCTGTTAGAAGTCTTGGTATCGTGGTCTTGGCCTGCTGGAATAATCCCCGATACCGTACACTTTCCAGCGCCATCATCTGCCTTTCGATTATTTCCGCCATTGTGGTAGACGTACTATCCTAGCCATTGCTTCTGAACCTAGGTAGCCTAAAAGAGCTTTATGAGCCGAGTTGTTCACAGTTTACCGCCTATTTAACCCAGCTCCTATTCATGGCGGTTAACGGACCTATAGATTACGTCGGCCATTGCATTACTGACTGGACATGTCGTTACCAGTTGGAAGTTGGATAGCGCTAGTACTCCAAACAGGATGGTTAGCAAATTTCATTGTCAATCCTTTAGGACTGACATGGCGGTTGACGAAAAAATCACGGGACTAACGTGGCTCGAAATGAATATTTCACTGTCAATCACTAGGGACTGACGTGGGGGTCAACCATAATTTCATTGTCTTTCCCATTAATCCAGTCTTAAGGGACTGACATGGCGGTGAAGCAAAATTCCGTCAGTTCATGAAGACTGCCGTGTGGGTTAACCAAATAAAACTGTCATTAAGAAACAAATTTTCACCTTCAAACATATCTCTTCGCACGGAAAGAAATTTATTTTGTCCTCCAAAAAAAGTATCAAGTGGTACCTCTTCGCCTGGTCTGCTCTTCTGTTACTCGAAATCGAAATTTTGTGCATATTTTCCAGTTTTCCGGCTGGTGTTTGGTGCTGGAACAACCTGATAGTAACAGAAGAGCATGAATTTGAGGAGGTAGCTGGTACTTTGCTGAAGTTTTAAATGCAGCGGTTAACAAATAAGAATTCAGTTGGAGAAATACGTTTTCGCTCGGAATTAAATTTATTTCGTCCTCCGAAAAATTTAGCAATTGCTACCTCTTTGCTTGGTATGCGCTCCTGTTACTATAAATCGAAATTTGGTGAAAATTTGTCTCTTTTGCGGCCGGTTTTTGGCGCTGGAACGACTTGGTAGTAACAGGAGATCATGCATTCGAGGAAGTAGCTGATTATTTGCTAAAAATTTCTATTTTTCAGTCAAGAAATAACATTCAGTCGGAAAAATACATTTTCGTTCGGAAAGAAATTAATTTCGTCCTCAGAAAAATGTAGCAAATGTTACCTCTTCGCCTACTATGCGCTCCTGTTACCCGATATCGAATTTTGGTGGAAATTTGCCACATTTGCGGTCGGTTTTTGGCGCTGGAACGATCTGATAGTAACAGGAGATCATGCATTCGAGGAAGTAGCTGATTATTTGCTAAAAATTTCTATTTTTCAGTCAAGAAATAAAATTCAGTCGGAAAAATACATTTTCGTTCGGAAAGAAATTAATTTCGTCCTCAGAAAAATGTAGCAAATGTTACCTCTTCGCCTGCTATGCGCTCCTGTTACCCGAAATCGAATTTTGGTGGAAATTTGCCACTTTTGCGGTCGGTTTTTGGCGCTGGAACGACCTGATAGTAACAGGAGATCATGCATTCGAGGAGGTAGCTGATTTTATACTAAAATTTCAATTTTTCAGATAAAAAATAAAAATCCAGTTGGAAAAATATTTTTTCGCTCGGAAAGAAATTAATTTCGTCCTCCGAAAAATGTAGCAAATGCTACCTCTTCGCCTGTTATGCTCTCCTGTTACCCGAAATCGAAATTTGGTGGAAATTTGCCACATTTGCGGTCGGTTTTTGGCGCTGGAACGATCTGATAGTAACAGGAGATAATGCATTCGAGGAAGTAGCTGATTATTTGCTAAAAATTTCTATTTTTCAGTCAAGAAATAACATTCAGTCGGAAAAATACATTTTCGTTCGGAAAGAAATTAATTTCGTCCTCAGAAAAAATGTAGCAAATGTTACCTCTTCGCCTACTATGCGCTCCTGTTACCCGAAATCGAATTTTGGTGGAAATTTGCCACATTTGCGGTCGGTTTTTGGCGCTGGAACGACCTGATAGTAACAGGAGATCATGCATTCGAGGAGGTAGCTGATTTTATACTAAAATTTCAATTTTTCAGTCAAAAATAAAAATTCAGTTGGCAAAATACTTTTTCGCTCGGAAAGAAATTCTTTCCGTCCTCCGAAAAATGTAGCAAGTGCTACCTCTTCGCCTGCTATGCGCTCCTGTTACCCGAAATCGAATTGTGGTGGAAATGTGCCACTTTTGCGGTCGGTTTTTGGCGCTGGAACGACCTGATAGTAACAGGAGATCATGCATTCGAGGAGGTAGCTGGTTTTATACAAAAATTTCAATTTTTCAGTCAAAATTTAAAAATTCAGTTGGAAAAATAATGTTTCGCTCGGAAAGAAATTAATTTCGTCCTCCGAAAAATGTAGCAAGTGCTACCTCTTCGCCTGTTATGCTCTTCTGTTACCCGAAATCGAATTTTGGTGGAAATTTGCCACATTTGCGGTCGGTTTTTGGCGCTGGAACGACCTGATAGTAACAGGAGATCATGCATTCGAGGAGGTAGCTGATTATTTGCTAAAAATTTCTATTTTATAGTCAAGAAATAAAATTCAGTCGGAAAAATACATTTTCGTTCGGAAAAAAATTAATTTCGTCCTCCGAAAAATGTAGCAAGTGCTACCTCTTCGCCTGCTATGCGCTCCTGTTACCCAAAATCGAACTGTGGTGGAAATTTGCCACTTTTGCGACCGGTTTTTTGGCGCTGGAACGACTTGGTTGTAACAGGAGATCATGCATTCGAGGAGGTAACTGGTTTTATACAAAAATTTCAATTTTTCAGTCAAACTTTAAAAATTCTGTTGGAAAAATATTGTTTTGCTCGGAAAGAAATTAATTTCGTCCTCCGAAAAATGTAGCAAGTGCTATCTCTTCGCCTGTTATGCTCTCCTGTTACCCGTAATCGAATTTTGATGGAAATTTGCCACATTTGCGGTCGGTTTTTGGCGCTGGAACGACCTGATAGTAACAGGAGATCATGCATTCGAGGAGGTAACTGGTTTTATACAAAAATTTCAATTTTTCAGTCAAAAATAAAAATTCAGTTGGAAAAATATTTTTTCGCTCGGAAAGAAATTAATTTCGTCCTCCGAAAAATGTAGCAAGTGCTACCTCTTCGCCTGTAATGCTCTCCTGTTACCCGAAATCGAAATTTGGTAGAAATTTGCCACTTTTACGGCCGGTTTTTGGCGCTGGAACGACTTGGTAGTAACAGGAGATCATGCATTCGAGGAGGTAACTGGTTTTATACAAAAATTTCAATTTTTCAGTCAAAAATAAAAATTCAGTTGGAAAAATATTTTTTCGCTCGGAAAGAAATTAATTTCGTCCTCCGAAAAATGTAGCAAGTGCTACCTCTTCGCCTGTAATGCTCTCCTGTTACCCGAAATCGAATTTTGGTGGAAATTTGCCACTTTTGCGGCCGGTTTTTGGCGCTGGAACGACTTGGTAGTAACAGGAGATCATGCATTCGAGGAGGTAACTGGTTTTATACAAAAATTTCAATTTTTCAGTTAAAAAATAAAAATTCAGTTGGAAAAATACATTTTCGCTCGGAAAGAAATTAATTTCGTCCTCCGAAAAATGTAGCAAGTGCTACCTCTTCGCCTGTTATGCTCTCCTGTTACCCGGAATCGAAATTTGGTGGAAATTTGCCACATTTGCGGTCGGTTTTTGGCGCTGGAACGACCTGATAGTAACAGGATATCATGCATTCGAGGAGGTAGCTGATTTTATACAAAAATTTCAATTTTTTAGTTAAAAATTAAAAATTCAGTTGGAAAAATAAAGTTTCGCTCGGAAAGAAATTAATTTCGTCCTCCGAAAAATGTAGCAAGTGCTACCTCTTCGCCTGTAATGCTCTCCTGTTACCCGAAATCGAATTTTGGTGGAAATTTGCCACTTTTGCGGCCGGTTTTTGGCGCTGGAACGACTTGGTAGTAACAGGAGATCATGCATTCGAGGAGGTAACTGGTTTTATACAAAAATTTAAATTTTTTAGTTAAAAAATAAAAATTCAGTTGGAAAAATACATTTTCGCTCGGAAAGAAATTAATTTCGTCCTCCGAAAAATGTAGCAAGTGCTACCTCTTCGCCTGTTATGCTCTCCTGTTACCCGAAATTGAAATTTGGTGGAAATTTGCCACTTTTGCGGCCGGTTTTTGGCGCTGGAACGACTTGGTAGTAACAGGAGATCATGCATTCGAGGAGGTATTTGGTTTTATACTAAAATTTCAATTTTTCAGTTAAAAAATAAAAATTCAGTTGGAAAAATATTTTTTCGCTCGGAAAAAAATTAATTTCGTCCTCCGAAAAATGTAGCAAATGCTACCTCTTCGCCTGTTATGCTCTCCTGTTACCCGAAATCGAATTGTGGTGGAAATTTGCCACTTTTGCGGCCGATTTTTGGCGCTGGAACGACTTGGTAGTAACAGGAGATCATGCATTCGAGAAGGTAACTGGTTTTATACTAAAATTTCAATTTTTCAGTTAAAAATGAAAATTCAGTGGGAAAAATATTGTTTCGCTCGGAAAGAAATTAATTTCGTCCTCCGAAAAATGTAGCAAGTGCTACCTCTTTGCCTGTAATGCTCTCCTGTTACCCGAAATCGAATTTTGGTGGAAATTTGCCACTTTTGCGGCCGGTTTTTTGCACTGGAACGACTTGGTAGTAACAGGAGATCATGCATTCGAGGAGGTAACTGGTTTTATACAAAAATTTCAATTTTTCAGTTAAAAAATAAAATTTCAGTTGGAAAAATATTTTTTCGCTCGGAAAGAAATTAATTTCGTCCTCCGAAAAATGTAGCAAGTGCTACCTCTTTGCCTGTAATGCTCTCCTGTTACCCGAAATCGAAATTTGGTGGAAATTTGCCACATTTGCGGTCGGTTTTTGGCGCTGGAACGACCTGATAGTAACAGGAGATCATGCATTCGAGGAGGTAGCTGATTATTTGCTAAAAATTTCTATTTTTCAGTCAAGAAATAACATTCAGTCGGAAAAATACATTTTCGTTCGGAAAGAAATTAATTTCGTCCTCCGAAAAATGTAGCAAGTGCTACCTCTTCGCCTGCTATGCGCTCCTGTTACCCAAAATCGAACTGTGGTGGAAATTTGCCACTTTTGCGACCGGTTTTTTGGCGCTGGAACGACTTGGTTGTAACAGGAGATCATGCATTCAAGGAGGTAGCTAGTTATTTGCTTAAAATTCAAATTTTCAGTCATTAAATAAAAATTCAGTAGGAAATGTAATTTTCCGTATGGAAAAAAATTAATTTCATCCTCCGGAAAATGTAGCAAGTGCTACCTCTTCGCCTGTTATGCTCTCCTGTTACCCGAAATCGAAATTTGGTGGAAATTTGCCACTTTTGCGGCCGGTTTTTGGCGCTGTAACGACTTGGTAGTAACAGGAGAACATGCATGCGAGGAGGTAGCTGGTTTTATACTAAAATTTCAATTTTCAGTCAAAAAATAAAAATTCAGTTGGAAAAATATTTTTTCGCTCGAAAAGAAATTAATTTCATCCTCCGAAAAATGTAGCAAGTGCTACCTCTTCGCCTGTTATGCTCTCCTGTTACCTGATATCGAATTTTGGTGGAAATTTGCCACATTTGCGGTCGGTTTTTGGCGCTGGAACGACTTGGTAGTAATAGGAGAGCATGAATTCGTGGAGGTAGCTGGTTTTATACTAAAATTTCAATTTTTCAGTCGAAAAATAAAAATTCAGTTGGAAAAATATTTTTTCGCTCGGAAAGAAATTAATTTCGTCCTCCGAAAAATGTAGCAAGTGCTACCTCTTCGCCTGTAATGCTCTCCTGTTACCCGAAATCGAATTTTGGTGGAAATTTGCCACTTTTGCGGCCGGTTTTTGGCGCTGGAACGACTTGGTAGTAACAGGAGATCATGCATTCGAGGAGGTAACTGGTTTTATAAAAAAATTTCAATTTTTCAGTCAAAAATAAAAATTCAGTTGGAAAATTATTTTTTCGCTCGGAAAGAAATTAATTTCGTCCTCAGAAAAATGTAGCAAGTGCTACCTCTTCGCCTGTAATGCTCTCCTGTTACCCGAAATTGAAATTTGGTGGAAATTTGCCACTTTTGCGGCCGGTTTTTGGCGCTGGAACGACTTGGTAGTAACAGGAGATCATGCATTCGAGGAGGTATTTGGTTTTATACTAAAATTTCATTTTTTCAGTTAAAAAATAAAAATTCAGTTGGAAAAATATTTTTTCGCTCGGAAAAAAATTAATTTCGTCCTCCGAAAAATGTAGCAAATGCTACCTCTTCGCCTGTTATGCTCTCCTGTTACCCGAAATCGAATTGTGGTGGAAATTTGCCACTTTTGCGGCCGGTTTTTGGCGCTGGAACGACTTGGTAGTAATAGGAGATCATGCATTCGAGGAGGTAACTGGTTTTATACAAAAATTTCAATTTTTCAGTTAAAAAATAAAATTTCAGTTGGAAAAATATTTTTTCGCTCGGAAAGAAATTAATTTCGTCCTCCGAAAAATGTAGCAAATGCTACCTCTTCGCCTGTTATGCTCTCCTGTTACCCGAAATCGAAATTTGGTGGAAATTTGCCACTTTTGCGGCCGGTTTTTGGCGCTGGAACGACCTGATAGTAACAGGAGATCATGCATTCGAGGAGGTAGCTGATTATTTGCTAAAAATTTCTATTTTTCACTCAAGGTATAAAATTCAGTCGGATAAATACTTTTTCGTTCGGAAAGAAATTAATTTCGTCCTCAGAAAAATGAAGCAAGTGCTACCTCTTCGCCTGTTACGCTCTCCTGTTACCCGAAATCGAATTTTGGTGGAAATTTGCCACTTTTGCGGCCGGTTTTTTGCACTGGAACGATTTGGTAGTAACAGGAGATCATGCATTCGAGGAGGTAACTGGTTTTATACTAAAATTTCAATTTTTCAGTTAAAAAATAAAAATTCAGTTGGAAAAATATTTTTTCGCTCGGAAAGAAATTAATTTCGTCCTCCGAAAAATGTAGCAAATGCTACCTCTTCGCCTGTTATGCTCTCCTGTTACCCGAAATCGAATTTTGGTGGAAATTTGCCACTTTTGCGGCCGGTTTTTGGCGCTGGAACGACCTGGTAGTAACAGGAGATCATGCATTCGAGGAAGTAGCTAGTTTAATACTAAAATTTCAATTTTTCGGTCAAAAAATAAAATTTCAGTTGGAAAAATACTTTTTCATTCGGAAAGAAATTAATTTCGTCCTCCGAAAAATGTAGCAAGTGCTACCTCTTCGCCTGTAATGCTCTCCTGTTACCCGAAATTGAAATTTGGTGGAAATTTGCCACTTTTGCGGCCGGTTTTTGGCGCTGGAACGACTTGGTAGTAACAGGAGATCATGCATTCGAGGAGGTATTTGGTTTTATACTAAAATTTCATTTTTTCAGTTAAAAAATAAAAATTCAGTTGGAAAAATATTTTTTCGCTCGGAAAAAAATTAATTTCGTCCTCCGAAAAATGTAGCAAATGCTACCTCTTCGCCTGTTATGCTCTCCTGTTACCCGAAATCGAATTGTGGTGGAAATTTGCCACTTTTGCGGCCGGTTTTTGGCGCTGGAACGACTTGGTAGTAATAGGAGATCATGCATTCAAGGAGGTAACTGGTTTTATACTAAAATTTCAATTTTTCAGTTAAAAATGAAAATTCAGTGGGAAAAATATTGTTTCGCTCGGAAAGAAATTAATTTCGTCCTCCGAAAAATGTAGCAAGTGCTACCTCTTTGCCTGTAATGCTCTCCTGTTACCTGATATCGAATTGTGGTGGAAATGTGCCACTTTTGCGGCCGGTTTTTGGCGCTAGAACGACCTGGTAGTAACAGGAGATCATGAAATCGAGGAGGTAGCTGGTTATTTGCTTGAAATTCAATTTTTCAGTCATTAAATAAAAATTCAGTTGGAAAAATATTTTTTCGCTCGGAAAGAAATTAATTTCATCCTCCGAAAAATGTAGCAAGTGCTACCTCTTCGCCTGTTATGCTCTCCTGTTACCTGATATCGAATTTTGGTGGAAATTTGCTACTTTTGCGGCCGGTTTTTGGCGGTGGAACGACTTGGTAGTAACAGGAGATCATGCATGCGAGGAGGTAGCTGGTTATTTGCTTAAAATTCAAAATTTCAGTCATTAAATAAAAATTCAGTTGGAAAAGTAATTTTCCGTAAGGAAAGAAATTAATTTCATTCTCCGAAAAATGTAGCAAGTGCTACCTCTTCGCCTGTTATGCTCTCCTGTTACCCGAAATCGAAATTTGGTGGAAATTTGCCACTTTTGCGGCCGGTTTTTGGCGCTGTAACGACTTGGTAGTAACAGGAGAACATGCATGCGAGGAGGTAGCTGGTTTTATACTAAAATTTCAATTTTTCAGTCAAAAAATAAAAATTCAGTTGGAAAAATATTTTTTCGCTCGAAAAGAAATTAATTTCATCCTCCGAAAAATGTAGCAAGTGCTACCTCTTCGCCTGTTATGCTTTCCTGTTACCCGAAATCGAAATTTGGTGGAAATTTGCCTGTTTTACGGCCGGTTTTTGGCGCTGGAACGACTTGGTAGTAACAGGAGATCATGCATTCAAGGAGGTAGCTAGTTATTTGCTTAAAATTCAAATTTTCAGTCATTAAATAAAAATTCAGTAGGAAATGTAATTTTCCGTATGGAAAAAAATTAATTTCATCCTCCGGAAAATGTAGCAAGTGCTACCTCTTCGCCTGTTATGCTCTCCTGTTACCCGAAATCGAAATTTGGTGGAAATTTGCCACTTTTACTGCCGGTTTTTGGCGCTGGAACGACTTGGTAGTAACAGGAGATCATGCATTCGAGGAGGTAGCTGGTTTTATACTAAAATTTCAATTTTTCAGTCGAAAAATAAAAATTCAGTTGGAAAAATATTTTTTTGTAAGGGAAGAAATTAATTTTGTACTCCAAAAAATGTAGCAAGTGCTACCTCTTCGCTGGTTATGCTCTCCTGTTACCCGAAATCGAATTTTGGTGGAAATTTGCCACTTTTGCGGCCGGTTTTTGGCGCTGGAACGACCTGGTAGTAACAGGAGATCATGCATTCGAGGAAGTAGCTAGTTTTATACTAAAATTTCAATTTTTCGGTCAAAAAATAAAATTTCAGTTGGAAAAATACTTTTTCATTCGGAAAGAAATTAATTTCGTCCTCCGAAAAATGTAGCAAGTGCTACCTCTTCGCCTGTAATGCTCTCCTGTTACCCGAAATCGAAATTTGGTGGAAATTTGCCACTTTTGCGGCCGGTTTTTGGCGCTGGAACGACTTGGTAGTAACAGGAGATCATGAATTCGAGGAGGTAGCTAGTTTTTGCTTAAAATTCAAATTTTCAGTCATTAAATAAAAATTCAGTAGGAAAAGTAATTTTCCGTACGGAAAAAAATTAATTTCATCCTCCGAAAAATGTAGCAAGTGCTACCTCTTCGCCTGTTATGCTTTCCTGTTACCCGAAATCGAAATTTGGTGGAAATTTGCCTGTTTTGCGGCCGGTTTTTGGCGCTGGAACGACTTGGTAGTAACAGGAGAGCATGAATTCGAGGAGGTAGCTAGTTTTTGCTTAAAATTCAAATTTTCAGTCATTAAATAAAAATTCAGTAGGAAAAGTAATTTTCCGTACGGAAAAAAATTAATTTCATCCTCCGGAAAATGTAGCAAGTGCTACCTCTTCGCCTGTTATGCTCTCCTGTTACCCGAAATCGAAATTTGGTGGAAATTTGCCACTTTTACGGCCGGTTTTTGGCACTGGAACGACTTGGTAGTAACAGGAGATCATGCATTCGAGGAGGTAGCTGGTTTTATACTAAAATTTCAATTTTTCAGTCGAAAAATAAAAATTCAGTTGGAAAAATATTTTTTCGTAAGGGAAGAAATTTATTTTGTACTCCAAAAAATGTAGCAAGTGCTACCTCTTCGCGGGTTATGCTCTCCTGTTACCCGAAATCGAATTTTGGTGGAAATTTGCCACTTTTGCGGCCGGTTTTTGGCGCTGGAACGACCTGGTAGTAACAGGAGATCATGCATTCGAGGAAGTAGCTGGTTTTATACTAAAATTTCAATTTTTCGGTCAAAAAATAAAATTTCAGTTGGAAAAATATTTTTTCATTCGGAAAGAAATTAATTTCATCCTCCGAAAAATGTAGCAAGTGCTACCTCTTCGCCTGTAATGCTCTCCTGTTACCCGAAATCGAAATTTGGTTTAAATTTGCCACTTTTGAGCACTGGTTTTTAGCGCTGGAACGACCTGATAGTAACAGGAGATCATGCATTCGAGGAGGTAGCTGATTATTTGCTAAAAATTTCTATTTTTCACTCAAAGTATAAAATTCAGTCGGAAAAATACTTTTTCGTTCGGAAAGAAATTCTTTCCGTCCTCCGAAAAATGTAGCAAATGCTACCTCTTCGCCTGTTATGCTCTCCTGTTACCCGAAATCGAATTTTGGCGGAAATTAGCCTGTTTTGCGGTCGGTTTTTGGCGCTGGAACGACTTGGTAGTAACAGGAGATCATGCATTCGAGGAGGTAGCTGGTTTTATACTAAAATTTCAATTTTCCAGTTATCAAATACAAATTTTGTTGGAAAAATACTTTTTCGCTCGGAAAGAAATTAATTTCGTCCTCCGAAAAATGTAGCAAGTGCTACCTCTTCGCCTGTTATGCTCTCCTGTTACCTGATATCGAATTTTGGTGGAAATTTGCCACTTTTGCGGCCGGTTTTTGGCGCTGGAACGACTTGGTAGTAACAGGAGAACATGCATGCGAGGAGGTAGCTGGTTTTATACTAAAATTTCAATTTTTCAGTCGAAAAATAAAAATTCAGTTGGAAAAATATTGTTTCGCTCGAAAAGAAATTAATTTCATCCTCCGAAAAATGTAGCAAGTGCTACCTCTTCGCCTGTTATGCTCTCCTGTTACCCGTAATCGAATTTTGGTGGAAATTTGCCACATTTGCGGTCGGTTTTTGGCGCTGGAACGACTTGGTAGTAATAGGAGAGCATGAATTCGTGGAGGTAGCTGGTTTTATACTAAAATTTCAATTTTTCAGTCAACAAATAACATTCAGTTGGAAAAATACTTTTTCACTCGGAAAGAAATTCTTTCCGTCCTCCGAAAAATGTAGCAAGTGCTACCTCTTCGCCTGCTATGCGCTCCTGTTACCCAAAATCGAATTGTGGTGGAAATTTGCCACATTTGCGGCCGGTTTTTGGCGCTGGAACGACCTGACAGTAACAGGAGATCATGCATTCGAGGAGGTAGCAGGTTTTATACTAAAATTTCAATTTTTCAGTTAAAAAATAAAAATTCAGTTGGCAAAATATTTTTTCGCTCGGAAAGAAATTAATTTCGTCCTCCGAAAAATGTAGCAAGCGCTACCTCTTCGCCTGTTATGCTCTCCTGTTACCCGTAATCGAATTTTGGTGGAAATTTGCCACATTTGCGGTCGGTTTTTGGCGCTGGAACGACTTGGTAGTAATAGGAGAGCATGAATTCGTGGAGGTAGCTGGTTTTATACTAAAATTTCAATTTTTCAGTCGAAAAATAAAAATTCAGTTGGAAAAATATTTTTTTCGCTCGGAAAGAAATTAATTTCATCCTCCGAAAAATGTAGCAAGTGCTACCTCTTCGCCTGTTATGCTCTCCTGTTACCTGATATCGAATTTTGGTGGAAATTTGCCACTTTTGCGGCCGGTTTTTGGCGCTGGAACGACTTGGTAGTAACAGGAGAACATGCATTCGAGGAGGTAGCTGGTTTTATACTAAAATTTCAATTTTTCAGTCAACAAATAACATTCAGTTGGAAAAATACTTTTTCACTCGGAAAGAAATTCTTTCCGTCCTCCGAAAAATGTAGCAAGTGCTACCTCTTCGCCTGTAATGCTCTCCTGTTACCCAAAATCGAATTGTGGTGGAAATTTGCCACATTTGCGGCCGGTTTTTGGCGCTGGAACGACCTAACAGTAACAGGAGATCATGCATTCGAGGAGGTAGCAGGTTTTATACTAAAATTTCAATTTTTCAGTTAAAAAATAAAAATTCAGTTGGCAAAATATTTTTTCGCTCGGAAAGAAATTAATTTCATCCTCCGAAAAATGTAGCAAGCGCTACCTCTTCGCCTGTTATGCTCTCCTGTTACCCGTAATCGAATTTTGGTGGAAATTTGCCACATTTGCGGTCGGTTTTTGGCGCTGGAACGACTTGGTAGTAATAGGAGAGCATGAATTCGTGGAGGTAGCTGGTTTTATACTAAAATTTCAATTTTTCAGTCAAAAATAAAATTTCAGTTGGAAAAATACTTTTTCATTCGGAAAGAAATTAATTTCATCCTCCGGAAAATGTAGCAAGTGCTACCTCTTCGCCTGTTATGCTCTCCTGTTACTCGAAATCGAAATTTGGAGCAAGTTTGCCAGTTTACTTACCACTAGAGAACTTACCATTTATATGCAGCATCCATCGACTTTCTCGTTACGATTTCGGTTCATTTTCGCTACACAACATTCCAGCATGTATTTAAAGTGCAATATTTCCAGTTTATGACAGTTACTTCCCATTGTAGCAATTTATTTCAGTTTTCTTTTTGTCTTACTGTTTTCCTTACTCCTCTAGTTTCGTTTTCTCTCCCAGCAAATGACTCTCCTATCCAACATTCAGCATTTCCAGTGTTTTCTTGCATGTTTTTCTTGTATAATGTGTTCGTGTAAGTGTGTTTTTCCTCTCTTTCTCTTCTATTTCATAATTGAACGATTTCGATTTTACTTTTTACGTGTATATGTGTTGTTTTATGTTGCTTTTCTTTCTCATTTTGCTTTGTTAGTCGATCGTTTCTTCGCTTGCTTCTCTCTTGGCCTTTGTTACACCACGTGAAGAATTAGTCTCTTTACATTGAGATAGTGTGAATGGTAAGTATGCGTGTGTATTGCACAAAATGAGCACTTCCACAGTTGCTTGTTTTCTTCACAAGGGGATGATGATGCACGTGTTTCAACATTAAGATGTCGTTTTTCTTTTGCTTGCTTCAATGTTCACTACTTTTCGCCTTGTGTTCTCTTACACTTATCTTATTTAACGATGTTTCTTTTTATCTTCTTGTTTTGTTTTCGGTGTTCTTAGTTGGTATTCGATTGAGGGGATTTTTCCATTTTCTCTCCGGCTTCTTCTGGTTACATTAGCTTTTATTCTGTTTTCGTGATTTTTCTTCTTTAATTATTTTTCTTCACGTCCGTTTCCGAAGAACAATGTTCATCTAGGTGATGGAATTCATAGAAACTGTGGAATTAATGCATCCTTTTTTCCTTTTTGACCCCGGAGAAGAAAAAACAACATGAAACGTGAAAGACTCCCAACTAGCGCTGATACGGATTTTGTATGTAAATGTCGTCAATGTTCAACGCATTCTTAACCGAAGCCTCTTAACTGGAGTTTGTAGGCTTTGCTTGAGAGGACAAATTTTTGTGTGATGTTTCCGCTCCGGGGGGGAATGATCCGCTCATGTGTGTTGGGAATGATTATAATGTCTGTTATGTATATATGTGTATGTGTGGATGGTGTTTGGAGCAGATTCTTGTGGTATGTAGAAGATATTACTTGCAATGGGAGGAAAAAAAGGTTTCAAACTTTCAACACCACCATCACCACAAACACACAAGCGCTCATCGTTTACAGTGAATGTCTGTGTGTGTGTGTGTGGTAGAGTGTGTTTTTGCTTTTGCATTCTTTAATATCATTTCACTATATTTACAACTAGGATTTTGGTATCGCTATTAATTAATATTTACTGCACACCCTCCCCTCAGTGTTATCCCTCCTATTTCACCCCTTTCCCCACATTTTCTGCTCTCTGCTCTTTCCCAAGAGGCTCGTGTTTCCTTTCGTTAAACATTCTTAGCAATTTATGTTACTCTGCGCGTGTGAGTGTTGGTTTCTCTTGTCGTGATAGGTTCCTTCGTCTGAGCTTCAAATACCAGTAGGCTCCTTTAGATCAACGTTCAACCCCCCCCCCCCCCCCCCCCCCCTATATGGCATCTTCTATCCAGATATCAATAAAAGTAGATGCGTTCTGCACCAATCCACCGACGGATGCAACTGTTTATAACTTTTTAAAGTACTTTTCTCGTTCGTGCGGTGAGGAAAAACACTGAGGAACGCTTTATCTGTTTGCTCGTTTTCTTAATTTTCTTTTTTTAGGAATGTCCCCAGCGCCCTTTCGCTATTTTCCATTACACACACACACCATTAAGATGTGTTAAGTTGCTTGGTTTTGTTGGGTGTGTGTCTGTGTGTATGCTCATTTATTATAAACTCACCCAACGATGACACGTTGATGCAGCACACGCGCACACACACAGCAACAATTTGCATTGTTTGTTTTCTAGACTATCTGGATTTTGCGGACTCTGCTTCTCTCTGTGTTTTGTTTGTTTAAAAAGTCACTAATATATAATATGTATAATAGTGTATATATCGTTTTTTTTGTTCACTCAATTAACTAACGATCTCGCAAAAAATGGTTTGTTGGAGAAATGGGGGAGATGGGAACAAGGGATTGTTTGTTCGTTTTCGTTTTTTTTTTCCTTTTTTTTTGGTTTGGTTTGGTTTCTGCTTTTCTATTTTCCTTCTCTGTTATCTCTTCTATGGGATTTATCGGTTTTTCTTTTGTTTTTGTTGAAAGGTTTTTCTCTATTGCACACTTTTTTATATTTTTTATATGTTTTTTTTACCTGCTCCGTCCCACGTTTTTTTACTCGTCCTTTTTCTTTTTTCTTGCTATTGTGTTCGTGATTAGATTAGGATATTCGTTCGACCCAGTCCGGCGCTCGCTTTCGAAACGCTGTCGGGGTTTAGATTTGGTACTATAAGTCTAACATTGTTTAGATTTATCATTTTTTTAGGATACAGAATCGGTTTTGCTTGCTGCTCGTGTGCGCTTATGTTGCGGGCTCATTGTTGCCGCACTGCTTTCTGTTCTGTTGTATGAATCGCACTTCGCAGTCGTTTCTCGTTATGTCGTAGTGTGTGTGTGTTTGTTTTTAAATTTACATGACCATTTCTATAAATACTACCATGCAAATGGCTGAGCATATGTTTTTCTTTTCTTTTTCAGATGTGTGTGAATGTGTGTCTGGCTGTAAGTGTGTGACTTGCTCCTACAGATTAAAAGTGAAACATGTTAACTCAGCCAAAGAAACTTTAATGCAATTGGGAATGTGTATGTGTGTGCAATATATGTATGTATTAGGTATAAGTATGTAGAATGGTTACGGCTGAACGAGAGTGGTGTTAAATTGTGTTAAAAAATAACACAATAAAACATGGAATACAATGACAAACGCCGACGTACGGCGCGGGCAACAGATAGTGGGTTCTTAATTTGAAGCTGGAGACGATTAGAGTAGAAGTGATTTTGGGAAACATGTTCAGTTACGTTTTGCTGTTCGTTCGGAATCCGGTTTTGCTACGATTTTGCTACGATGTTTGCATCTCCCTCCTGTATTCGATTTAGCTAATTATGCCGATTTTTACTCTAAATGTAGTGCTTGAGTTTTCTGTCTTTCGTTAACAATTAGGTAAGGGTTTTTATTAGTTCTTCTGTTCTCTTAATTTCATACTCGTCGCTTCGTCGCATAACCCTTTTTGTCGTGTGTTTCCATTGCCTTGCACTACTAAATAACTACCGATGTGTGTTTTTTAAATATTTTTTTTTGGTGTGTGTGTGTATGTGTATAATAAACGTGTGGTTGTGTAATGAATACTTTTGTAATGTTTTTCTTGTAAATTCTACCGCCCGGAAAATGTACGATTTAGGCGCACCATTTCGTTTTTTCCCCCCAAATATAAGTATGAGTATAAGTGTATGTTTGAGCGCTTCGATTTTGCATCCTGCTTCACGCCACCCACTGCTTAGGTGAGCAACGATAACAAGAAAAAAAAAACGCACACAAATATCATGTCATTGTTTTAAAATTATTTCTATCTGTGTAGCCCTTTTTTCCGTCACGCGTCACTAGAGACAGATCAGATCGAGAGGTGCCTCCCACTCAGGGGGTTTTTCTGCTGAGGTTTTTGTTCTGACGTAGAAAACTCAATAAAAGTTTCATGGGAATAAAACTAGTTTTGTGGGGATAATCGCTTACACATATTGCAATAAAGATACCTGCTGAACGATTCCCCGCTTAATACATATTATCGCCTTGGATTTGTTTGATTAAATTTAAAACTTCTCGCTGCTGTTACGCAGCTGCGTTACGTTACCCATCAATTGCCCACCGATGATGACTGGCCTTAGTACCCTTTCACGAGTCTTACGAAAAATAAAATATAAAAAAAAACATATTTTCTGTACCTCATGTACAGGGAAATGTGTGTTCGAGTTTCCGTATTATGGCATTGGCTAATTAAATCCCTTTTTTTCACTCTTAATCAATAGTAATCGATCCTCAACTCAGTACGCATCCACCGGATAGTGCTCTAGCCACTAGAACGGATGACGCACAAACGACTGTTTTATCAAACTAAGATTTTAAATAAATTCTTACTAACTTAGGGATGGAAAAACAAAAACCTTAAAACGGCTTACTATAAGCATTATGAGTATAATATAATTCAAAGTATTTTTTACAGTCTTTGGATACGCATGTGTGTGTGTGTTTGTAATATCAGTTTCGTTTTGCTTTGTTTTGCCTTGTTCTTGACTTCCATCTTTACCCTTGTTAATAAGTATCTTATCAGTTAAATAAATTGTTACTTACGATGACATAATGTTTACCGACCTGCACGCGACACTTCACCACAAAAAAAAAACTAGTCGCTTTAATACTCATATAATGGGATGAACCCGGGGGGGGGGTGGTTTTTGCTAATTGGCAACACTTCCCTCCTTTTGCATTGTGCTTTATATGCACGCACCTTTTGCTTTTGTAAGACAAGTTTCTCATCAAACGTTTCGTGCGGTGCAGCAAAAATAAAACTGGTTGCGAAAAACGTGAATCAACTTGCTTTTGACGAGATGAGTGCAATGAGGGTACACCACCGGTGGTGAAAAGAAAATTTCAACCTACGCGGTCGGTTCTCGTTAGGCGCTGCTGCCGAATGATACGATGCATGCAGCGATCGCTTCGGAATGGGATGTCTGTGAATGTGACGAGTATGTGCTAATTATGCGCGCGTTTCCCTTTGCTGTGGGTGCATCAATACTTGTTAGTGGTTGTATATTTAATTTACTTACGGCTAGGTTTACACAGTCACTTAGTTCTGTGCTGCTAATCGTTCGGCCAATAGCTACGATGCGGTTGTTTCGTATCTGTTTATCTTTTTATCCGTTACTAATAATTGTTAAAAAACATGTATTCCTTTACCAACGTTTCTTTTCCTATGTTCCCCCCGCATTGCCATACAAATTGCTGCACCAGCAACCCATCCATGGTCGAACAAAAATCGTCGACAATCAAAAGTTCATCTCAACCGTCCAAATGTAAAATGGCCACCCGGAATAGCTCTTCTACTGCTGTGAAAGCTAAAAGTAAGTGCTTATCGTACACGTTCCCTTCACGAAAAAATGATGGACAAACGATGTTTTCATAAAGGGGGGAAAAAAAACAATCGTAACACGGTTCTGTTTGCTTTCCCGTTTCGTTGTGTATGGTTGTAAATGGAACGGAGAACTTAAAGTAAAAACAATGCAAAACAAAACAAAACGTAACATTGTTTACTATTTAGAATGTATCTCTTATAGCTATTGTTGTTATTCTATTTTTAAAAAAACCGAAAAAAAAACAATAAAACAAAGTAAAAACACTAAACCTAAAACCATCTAGAATGTACAATCAAAACAAAACTTTACACAACTCTTCAAACCTTTCCGTTTCAGGCGTGCGCGCGCGCGTTTGTGTGTGTGGCCTCCTTTACGCTTCCTTGACTTTTCGAGACAAGTCTTGCAAGTTCGAAGTTTCTTGTTTGTCTAATTTCACTGGTACAAATGTTCCAGAATGAAAAAAACACACACGACAGTCGGTAAAATTCGTTTCTGTTCCAACCGATTCACAGCGAAAAAAGACCAACAACAACTACCGGCACATGTGGTTCGTGTTCGTGGGTAGAATTTGGGTTCGCCTTTGCAGTGAAAGCGGAGAAAAATAGGGAAGCGCTTAAGCGTGAAGATAAATAGTGAGGCGAGTAGTCGCACGGCTAAAAATCAACAACTGGACAGAGTCGAGCTTGTTTATCAGAAAATAAAACAATCAACATGTTTGTGGCAAACCTGCTCGAAGGTTGAGGTGAGCTTTGTGGTTCGATTATTGATTTTTCGATCAAAAATCCATACCAACAAGAGTGATGCATATCGGTGTGTATAATGCAATTAGTGTTTTGTAACGCTATTGTTAGGATGAAGCTTTAGAGGTTTTTTGTTGTTGTTGCTGTTGATGGTGGCTAGCTTGACTCGTTGAGAGGCTTAATAAAGAAAAATGACTGTATGGAAAAGTTTATCCTTCCGTGCACTTCTCTTTCTATTGGCATTCTGTACGTGTTGTGAGCGTGTTCACTTGAATGTTTCATTTTTTAAATCCTTCATACCTTGTATGTGTGTAGCCGTGTATAAGTGTGTGCGAGTATTTTGTAGGTTTGTAAAAATCGTTCATATTCATTTTCCTATTGCAGTATATGTACAAGGGTATAAATTATTTGAGTGTAATCATGTTTTGCGGACGAGCGCGTTAGCCCGCATTCCTATGGTTTCTCCCTGCTTTTAAAATTGTATATTTGTAAAAGAAAGTGTACAGTAAAAAAGTGTATCATTATACGTGGAGGTACATAGAGAGTTGTTGGAAACAAGGCAACAAATTAAAAATACGCTTGGGAAAACTCCCCAATAACAAAGGGAGGTAGTAGAGAAACAGTGCTTACAAAAACCACTAACCAAACAGTTGCGCACTATAAACCGACCTTGATCGGACTAAGGAAGGAAAACAAAACCGTGGAAAATGAAATCCTTCATTTGTCTCTGTTGAAACCACTCATACGTTTGCTTTCGGGGGAGTATCGTTGCTTTTACAAAGAGGGAAGAGAACTTGCATACTTTCGCTGCCGAAAATTCTTCTGCAAACCCGAACCGAAAAATAATGAACACAACTTTCCGCAATGCGTTGAATAATTGTAGCATAAGCTTATCCAAACGCTTTCCAAACAAACAAAAACTGTGGGCAATGTGGAATATTTTTCTACCAATATTCCACCATTTATCACAAATCTGTCATCTGCTTTGCGTACCCTCGCTTTTTCCGTTTTCCGACTCCCGACAGCTAGCAAGAAGGTTAGAAATGAGGTGCAAATCTATCTTTAAGAGTATGAGATTTACGCCATAAAACGAGACAAAAAAAAGCGGTCATTTACGTCCCGGCAGAGAGTCTTCAAGAGATGTGTCCTTAGTGATATGGTACAGACAATTTGTCCGATATATCCAAAAGGACATAGAAATGAATGGGAGCAAAAAAAAAAAACATTCTGCGCCTGTCCATTCTCCAAGCCTGCTCTCGCCAAAAAAAAAAAAAAAAATGTTCCTCCAAATCAACAGTTTACAACACGATAGCTGAGCTGGCTGATATGAAGTCGAATGGTAAGGTGGTCTCCCGCCGCCGGGTGTGATCATTTCAATTTTTCACGCTTCAGCACTTTCTCATTCGTTTCGTACGAAAAGGAAGAAATATTGCACCCTCCATCTCCCCCAGCGCACGGTGGAACTGGACTCAGAGGAGAGGCATTATTACTATTCCACCCTCATTTTGTCTTCAAAAATTTGGACAAAACGGAGCAAAAAGAAGGTAAAATGTGCTGAAAGCTGGCCGGGGAGCAGTGCGTTTTGTGTCTCTTTACTTTACGGTACCGGATGATTTTGCTTGGAATTTGGCCACTTTGCTGGCAGGCATCACTTTGCTTTGCCTGCTCGTGCGACCGGGCGTGTGATAGTACCGGTTGCCGCATGAGTCGTCTTCGCCTTTCTAGATCAAGCAACGATAATTCATGCGCTCACTCGTTCTCCCGTTGTTTTCTCCTTCTGTGCTCGGCTTCCCCTTTTATCTTTATCCCACCGATCGAACTGCTCGATAGCGTTCGGCAGTGCGGGAATGACTTTTTCCCCCATCTTCCATCGAAGCGTATTAACGCACACATACACACACACAGACTTTGTCCACATTCCTGGGGTCCAATCTTCTAACTGTACGCGAGCGCGCGCTTAACCGTAACCTTAAACTGTAATCTCAACAATGATTATAATTAAACTTTGGTTTAAGGTATGCTTGCATTTGTTTGTTTTTTTGTTTTTTGTTATTAATGCTCGGCTTTCTTCCTTCCTTCAATCTCTATGCTTAAACATATACCCCGCTTCAGTCATTTCCCCGTTATGGTTCCCCTCCATCGAAGGGACCCAGACACACAAGCATGGCAGGAAACCTTTTCATCTCGTCTCGGTTTGTTTCTTTTTTTTTATTACGAGGGACAATTAAAACTGGCGATTGAGACAACGAAAGCACAAAGAAAGGGGAGGGAACCAAATGTTGCATTTTGTTTCTCCTTTTTCACCTCCGGTACTGATACAAGTGTGGGGCGCAACCAAAAAAAAGGTAGAAAAAAGTCCTATTCCTCCCTTACAAACGCCTTTTCCCTCTTCAAAGCACTTCAAGTTCGCCAGCCCGCACATTTTGTACCGGGTACTGGGCGTCTCCATCGAATTGTGAAACGACCGTAAATCATCACACTCCGACAGTGGACCACTCTGACCAGGGGGCGTCGCGCAGTACGGTTCATTTTTCATTTCTCCCTCGTCTAGAATGGACTTTGCTCACTCACCTGCCGTCTGTCTTGATGGCGCGTGCGGGGAGGGGAGTCCCGTCCCGGTCGACTTGCTTAGGCCTAGCAGAGACCCGATTGTGGCTTATAAAATAAGTACGCCCGGCGCGTGATCCGAGACCAAGTCCCGGGCTGGTAGATTAAATGGCAGTTCTACGGTTTCATCATATTTGGGCGAACTGTATATGTGTGTGTGAGGATGCGGAGAAGAATGTTGTATGTACGGGTGTACTGTTGCTGTTACAGATGGTTTCGGTCACCGGTGACGACTCACTCTTCAAAAGAGAAAAATGTAGGAACCACTACTTGCTCGTTGCTCCTTTGCTTTTTTCCTCCTTCATAGTCGAGCTCGCCGAGCTCGAGAAGTAAATTATACTAAAACGCACAACCCCGCAAATCGGTAGCTGTTGGCAACGAATCTCGTGTTTCAGTCGTCTTTTGTTTTGTGTGTGTGTGTATGTGTATGTCTCCAATTTGTCTCTCCTTCGTGACCGTGGTGTGGTGATGGCGGCGGTGCGCGGGAACCGGTCGGTGCACGCTGTTCACTCGATTTGCATTCACCTGTTCTGTCTGGGTGTCTCATCTCTGTTTCGTGTTTTGTTACGTTTCGGTTTCGCGTTGCTGTTTCTACGAGACTCTCATTCGTTCGTCCGTTTCGCTCGTTGTGCTTTTGCTTGTATCATCCTGTCACACTGCTTTACATCCAATGGGTTCCCGAACTTCCCACGTACACCTTCATACGTACGGTCGAAGGAGACACGCGCCCATCCACGGTGGTATCGATCGAGCGAGCTAGGATTTAATTTAAATCATCAAGCTCAGTCGGATGATGATCGCCGTACATGTTGGCCAGCTTGTCGAACCGAGGACCCCAGGCATCCAAATAGTCGAATTCCTGCACCTCGTCATCCGTGCCTATTTGGTGCAAAAGTAAAGGGAAGAAAATACATTGAAATAGCACGCGTAAGCTGCTTACACCCAGTAGGTTCTGGGAAAATTGTCATTGGCAGAAGGACAGTCGAAAGGAAGCTTTAACGTGAAATGGTACAGCGAGCCCAATAGTGTCGTTGGTCGCATGCGTCCCAAGAGGTTTGTATCATTTCTGTACAAAAAAATAAAATATAAAATAATCCCCATGGTGAAGAGAGCAAATTTACTGGACATACATTGGACCAATTGGTGGCACAGGCAAACCACATCAACCACAAGCTAGAGTACAAAAACATTAACTAATGATAGATATAAAAGGCAATTCGATAAGATGAAGGGCTTATCGAAGGTACCGAATATGATTTTTACCATACAATAATTGAATGATACTGTCCTGAGGTTTAAGAATTCCTGGAAATCCTTGCAATCAAAACCAACAGATCAATGCTTCATCACAGTTTGACGCAAGGTTACCGATTGGTCCATTTCGCAAAACCGGCGTTTTGATCCCCGTTTTCTAGGAAGTATCGCGTCATGTTGAGGACGTGAAAATGTGGTTAGTTTTTCATTGCTGCTGTTGTTATTTGTCGAACCTCTCAACGATTAAGCACATCAAAACTGATTTTAAAAATCAATTACCCAACACGTGCAATCATATCGCAAAACCTCCGACCTCAAACGTGTCACGTAGATCCATCGCCCGCGGAAGCATAATATCAACAAAGAATTTATATTGATAATTCAATATTGTCATGCAATTTTAATGTACGTGAAGCCTTGGAAAACATCATTGACGATATTTGTGGCTTTTATTGGTGGTGGTGGTGGTGCCGTCACCATCGTCGGCAGTGTCGTCGCCGGGAGCGTTCCGCGGGACGATAAACATTTTTATGATATTTGCTACCGGCTTTTGTTTATTTGATGGATCAGTGAAAAACGTGATAAAAATGACTGTGTGCGAAGCGATATGAACGTGCGAAAGGTAGATAAAGGCAAGATCATGAATCATTAACAGCAGCAGCAGGCTTCAGGCAGAGATTTAGCATAATTTACGCGCTGGCTTTGCCCCGGCTCGTCATTACTGTTATTGCTAGTGGAACAGTTTATTTGCTCAGTTTAATTGATGCTAATGTGCACCAATAAATTCCATATTAATTATGACGAAGCCAAGTGCTTTGTTGTTTATTTTAAAATATTTATTTTTTAATACAAATACTTGTTATTAATCGAGAGGGTGATTGGAATGTTTTTCCTGTCCTGCTATCCGTAAAATACGGATAAATTAAAAGTAAAGTAATGCAACTCACCTGACTGTAGTGAACTAAGCGATCCAGCCGTACTGCCACCACCTTCGTAAGCATAGTTGCGCAGATCATCGAAGGGTGGCGCATTAGGGTCACTGTCGGCCCGCTTCTTGTGCTCCTCGATAAACATGCCAACGTTAGGTTCGTGTCCCGGTCCCATCGTCATGACCGGATCTGAAAAGAAAAATAACAAGCAAACAAAAATAATCATTAGTCCTCGTCGTCTACTTGCTAGAGAGATTCCTCGCAAATTTCGCTACACTTACACATCAACGGTGGCATCTTGCACTGCGTCAACTCCGGCATCGGCCCGATCGGGATTTGCAGTGGCGTAATGTCGTACGCGGTCATATCATCCTCACCGCCCCCTTCATCGTCGTAGTTGATGATATTCTCCCGCACGTCATCATCCGGGCCCGGATATTTGATGTGCGACTCTCGCCTTCGGTTGTACACCACGAACACCAGCACCAGGACTGCTCGCGGCGAATGGAAGGGAATATAGTAAGGTAGAAGAGAAATGCGACGGATTTTAGTAGATTTCAATTTCGATGCATTAAAAATGGAAGACACCGTATGAGCAGGCCCTTTTCGCATACTGTGCCGTCCGGTAGTGGTTTATTCTGCTTCTTTTTGGTGCTTGCAATTCTGCAGCCACCGACCGATCTGCTCATTTCCGTTCGATTCGAATTTCCTTCACCAAGCTACTGGTGGATTGCGTTTTTTTTTCTTCTCTCTGTTTCATCTTACGTTTGTCACGTGTTTTTAGCAGCTTTGCACAAAATCGTACCCATTGCGGTTGGTGGTTGGTGGCCTCCTGCATGCTTGCATAATCTTTTACGATGCTTCGTTCACTGAATGTCGCTTGGATTGTGGGCGAACGAACGAAGGGAAAGGCGGGCTAAATTCAAGTAGAACATGAGCTAAATGGACCGAAATGACCATTGCATCTTGGTTTTTATTACCATCACCCCGGAGACCACCCGTACCACAATGGATCGAAGAAGCAGTACTTGCGCTAGCTATTTCTTACATCAGGAAAGGATTCGTATTTGCCCCAGACACGAACAACCAAACTCTCCCCCATGATGATGATAATATGGGGGAGTTTCTGCTCTGTCTGAAAGCTGGCAAAGGAATAACGAATCGTGGAAAGGCAGATACTAGTCGGTGGACCGGCAGTGGAGGGTGCTTATACGCCCGAGCAAATGAATGCAACTTGAAGGAGGAAAAAGAAAACACTAGCACAATGTTGTCACATTTTCCCCATTCAACACACACACACACTCTCAACTGCACTGAGGTTGGTTTTGTGGATTTATCGAAAAAGTAACACTTATGCAATTCCACACTGGGAACGCGTATTACGCACACGCTTAAGGTCGCTGGAAACCTTTTAACGTGCCGGCGCGTTCGCTAATGCTTTCAGCTCGGCGTTCGATAGATCCACAAGGCTTACCAACTGCAGAGTGCAGAGATGTTGCAGATAGATAGAAGGATGCTAGCAAAACAGAGGCTAGAAAATACAATATCTAAACTAGTATAGTGGCTAGATGCTAGAAGTAGTAGAAATAGTAGAGTTGAACAGAAACACCATTACAACTAGAGTGCTTAATACAAACCCGTATTGTTGGACTCGATTGGGTGCGAAAGGAAAGGAACAACACGAAGAATGTTTCACACATTCGCAACGTAACGAAACTTAGAAACCAAAAAACAAAAATACGGGGAGAAACATTCAACGGGTAATAGCAAGTTGGACGTGTGAGGTGACGATAGATTGAAAAGTCCTGTAACTTGAACACAATGCTACCGGAGTGGTGTATTCGTAGCGATACATAAACACACACATACGTCCGGACGGCTGCTGACGTCACCGACGTCACAGAATAAGCTGTGAACCCGCGCACATAAAGCTTTTGAGGATAACAAAGTAAAGTATAAGCTCACAAACACAAAGTGTGTTGAGTGTAAACGAAGAAGAACAAAATAAAAAAAAATGGAACCATTTCGCGAGAGGATTTAGGTTTTCTGTGTTTGTTTTTAGTTTATACTTTCAATCGACACAAAGTGAATGGTCGCTTTTCACACGGCAAACCCCGGGAAATCTGGGTGTTGTTTGAAGGTGTTGCTTTGCCCAGCTTGAACCCACGTGCTCCATTGACAAATTCACAACCTCAGCTGGTGGGTACACACACACACACACACACCTACACGTGAAACACGTTTCACAATGAGGTAGAATATTTAAAATCCTAACATTTTGGTGGGTGGAAAACAAGGGAACACGACAAAAAAAACCCACCCATACTTTTCTATATTGTTGATCCTTTTCCCGGCGCTCCAACATGACGGGAGAGCGGGGACGCGGGGTGAAAGAAATGCACAAAAAAAAATGGGGAACGAAAAAAAGGAAATCTGTGAAATTGAAAGCTTTCAGTGAAAGCTTTCTGCCTCTCCTTCTCGCTCTCTCTCTCTTGCTCCCTCAGAGGAACGTCACGATTTTCCAGGGCGTGTACCTTCTTTTCGGTTCAATTGTTCTTGTGGTAGATTTAGCATTTTCCCATAAAAAAAGAAAAGCGGAATGATATTTTTGTTTCAAATTGAATACACGGCATTGTCACAACAATTGGCACAAAAAGCTTTGAAGCATGGTTGGCGTACCGGGGCGCCATTTTTTAAGGATGAATTTTGTTGCTTTCTAGAGAAACATTGATTCCTATTCCGGTTTTAGATCTATCTGAATTGGATGAATGTTTCCTTTATGTACGTTTGATTGTGGGGTGGGGAAAGGAGGACCTGGTAGTGGAGGTAGTCTTCACACGACAGGACTGGGGTTGAAATCCGGATCTTTCCTCAATAGTGAGAACTGACTATCCAACTATGTGGTTTTAGCAAGTCTAATAAGCCATCTGATGGCTGGCGTGACCTAGAGGGACGTTGGACCAAGCGAAGCGAGAGAGAGACTTGTGATGGGTTTTTGTATATTTAATTATGAATCATGTTTTCAACCTGAGTATGCCCGGTATAAGGCAACATCCAAGGAGGAAATGTATTATGAAATTTGTAAATGGTCAACATATACAATGTTGACCATTCGGCAAAGAGCTACCATATTGGAAATATATAAAATAAATATGAGTCATGTTTTGTGATTGACTTGAACATGAAGGAAAAAAAAAACGGTTCTAATAACATATACAAATATGCGAGTAATACGATACTTATTAAGACGGATAATATTTCCATTTATAGAGAAATATTCTCTGCAACTCAAAGCACCAAAATGCACCCGTTTCAATGAAGCCTCAAAAGATTCGTCGAACTACGCTACCATCATTTCCCCGTCGTTAGTGTTGTTAGTAAGGTTTTGTGTGTTAGTGTTGAGCGTTGAACTTCCGGCCGCTGAATCAGACTTCGGAAGGTATACTTACGTATGAGCGTACTGACGCAAATGACAAGCGCTATGATGAAGTCCCGCGAGGGCGTCAGGATGCCGGACGCGAGCAGCTCAAGCTCGCAGTGCGCACCGGAAAATCCGAGCGGACAGACACACTCATACGCTTTGGGCGGATGGTGATCCCGGCAGCGGCCCCCATTCTGGCACGGATGCCACAGGCACTCGTTCGCGTTCACGCATCGCGGCCCGGACGGTTTATACCCGGCAGGGCACCTGTGCATCCCGAAACCATTACGCGAACCCGATCGTGTTTGTGTGTATGTGTTTGTTTACATTTGAATGCGTCGGTGATGTGTCACCCAACCCCACAGCGAAGACAAAACGGGACCATTTCGCATTGTTCGAGTCACGTTTAGATGGCACGTAGCGGATGATAGAATGCCGTGGTCCGCGTACAGATTGTAAAAAATTTATGTGTGTTTGGGTGTGGTGGGGGTTTGATTTTTTTTTTTATTGAGATGCGTGCGTGATCGAAGTGAGTGTGGATAATTAAAACCCAACAGAAATGTTGCAAAAGTGCCATAAACATGAACATCGAATAAGGACACGAGACAATTGGGCGGGTAGGACCGCATGGACACAACACACAGGGGATGATGAAAATAAAATGAAAGAAATAAAAAAAAATCATTAGCACAGCTATCGGGGGGCTACTTACCAACATTTGGTGACCATTGCTTTATCTTATCCGATCCGATTGGGTACGTGAGTTGGGAGAGTGGCTTCTAAGTCACAAAAAAAAAGGAACGATAGTCTATTCTCTATGGACGAGATAGTGCTTTCAACTTTTTTCTCACGCAGTCTTTTGCGGAGTGTTGATACAAGATTCAGAGAACGAAAGCATAACATTAAAGGATAAATTGGAACAAAATTGGATGGATAAGAGGAGGTGGGTATTATGCAAATAGTACAAAAGCAAAAGCAGGAAAAGCATGCAAGAAGAAAGCCACAATGGGGTTTTCTTAAAAATTACACAAAAAGCTACACATATAAAGCTATATACACTAATAAAAAGAGACAGAGAGAAAGAGAGAAAAAAAAACTATCACCAATAACAAAACAACAAAAATATAATTTTATTCAAAAACAGAACGGGCTACCCGCAATTTCTATCGGTTATAAGAATATAGACAAAAAAAAACACATCGTTATGTGAGAAAACTACAATGCTCACTCAATATAATTAGCAGACACACAAGAATGGCCGCCAGGGCACCCATGCTCAGCTTGAGCGTCTGGCCCTCCTGGATGAGTTCGCAGTTTTCGCCCCAGAATCCGTCCGGGCAGTCGCACCGGTAACGCAACCGTGGCTCCTGATTCACGCAGATGCCACCGTTCAGGCACGGCAGATCGAGACACTCGTTTCGATCCATGCAGCCCTTACCGTCCGGTGACATGACGCGCCCTTCACCGCAGCTGTTGTTAGTTGTTGGTGGTCACAGGTTGTTGGTGCACGCGGAAAACAAAACCCCCCCCCAGCACGAGGAAGTGGGTGGGTGGGTTGAAGAGAAAGAAAGGGCGATTGGTCAAAATTTTTGAGCCAACAAGAATGGTGCTTCGGTTAGTGAACACAGGCGTTTTTGTCTTGCCAGTGGAACATGGATACAAAAAGGATCGAAGCGAATCGATTGATTGGCTGATTGATTGGTAGGTAGGTAGGTAGGTAGTAGTAGTAGTATGATTGATTCGCGGGACGGTTCATTTACTTTAAGGGTGGGTGTGCGCTTGTTGTGTCTGTGTGGTCGCGCGCCCCCTTTTTTTCGGATCAATTTCCGCTCCAGCAAGGGAATTATCCGTGATACACCGGAACCGTTCGAACCCGCGGTTGGCCTAAGTGGCGCTGAAGCATGCAAAATGAGTGCCGCACAAAATAACGATCCCCGAGAAGGTGGGGTGATTTTGTGTTTTATTTTTACCACTGGACGTTTGCCCTAATCGGGCGCTCGTGTGTTTGTGCGTGTGTATGCTAATAATGGGGTCAGAATCGTTATATGATGCGGCAGATGATGTACGGTTTTTCATATTTTGGGGGAAAAAGAAGCGAGGACGTTCCCGCGTGTACGAAGAGAAAGGTCGAGATATTATATATGGTTAAGTGGAAACTGATTGGCCATATCAGGGCGGGAAGGGATTTTCACGGGCAGTAGCATGCGGAAGGTGCGTATGTTGGTGTGTTTTTGATATGAAATTCCGCCGGAGGTGCTAGGGCATAATAAATCCACCACCAGGGTAGGAGTGTTCCTTCCTTTCATCTCGAACAAAAACATAAAATAATCCGCCGGCATACGCGGTGAGGATGACGTTTGGGTATTGTAATAATGTTAATGATGGTGATGATGATGTGATCATGTAACGCGTAATGCTTGCTGGTTATGATGAAAGCGATGTGTGTAATTACGGAGAATAAATATGGGCGTGAAGTTGTGATAGTGATGGCCAAGGTATAGAGGCAAATACGGTGACAAAATAAGAATAAGATAATAAAATATAATATCAACGCAAAGCAACAGCTAAATGAAAGACAAAACCAATATTCTATTCTACGAAAATCATTCACAACCATTCAGCATGTAATTACATACAATTGTACTCATTCGAATTAATATAAACGGCATGTTATTTATTGCACCATAATATTAGAGCGAAACTACTGCAGCAAAAGTCCTCGGTATGATAGAAATTAATTAAAAGCAATTTCAAAGCGTGTTTCATTCCAGCTAAAGGCACAACAATACACCGTACAAAGTATTCGTAATCAACGTGTAATTTAAGATAATCGCACAAGCTATCCAGCAATCCGTTCAAAGTGCGATGGTTCGTGGAACCAATCCAACCCGAGCTCAGACTATTGGACAAAGTAATTGTAGTGCATCCGAAATCCGAAATCCTTCACTAACCAGCCGGCCAGCCAGTAGCCAGGTTTTGCGTTTTTGAAATTTCAACTTCCGCATAAATCAAATCAAGCCTATGCGAGCAACGGGGCAATCGAAACCTCAGCACTCAGGCAAGAGCTTTTAGGGCTGTTTGAAGCACGATGCATTTGCAGCCGGTAGGGCCTTGCCACAACAGGCTTTGCTTTTGCAGACCATTGGTTTAAATTACATAAAATAAAATCCAAAGCCCAGTGCGTCCGGTATATCACACACGTTCGTGCTGTTTGATGGATTGAGTGTATGAAATGCATTCCAAAACCGTGCGGTGCACACCGCGTGTGTGATCACTGGCGAGGATCAAGATATTGCGTTAGTTTTGCACGGGACATGGGAAAATTTATGCCCTCAGCAGAGAGGTACGGTGTTGAATAATTATTTAAATTCGCCTCTGGTGGTGAGCAGACTGACTGTGACCACAGAATGTTTACATCGCACGCTGTAGCGACGGCAGATGCTAGGAAAGCTCGTTATTATTCATGCCATATATTAATCAGTCAAGCATCAGAATTCAAGTGAAATATGATACACTGCAACAAGAGAGGAACAGTTATTTTTTCAAATATATATTCCACTGATTTGATGAAGGATAAAAATTAGTTGTGAAATTTTAAACTACTAATGGAAACTTAATTTGATCCTAGCTCTTTCAACAACTCTCTTCAATCGGCTGTCAAAACAAAGCCCAAAACAGCACAAGAGAAATGGAAAAGCGGCTTATGAACGATACTTGCGCACAAGAAGTACTGCTCAAACACCCCCGTTCGCCCGGTCCGGGTCAAGATTGCTACAAATAAAGCCTTCTTTTGTTAGATTGCAAGTAATTTCTCTCTCCAAGCACATCATCACCGTTGACCAGTTTTCTGCCGTGGTTCAACGTTTTTGTTAAGAGTTTCCAATCCGGACGAACGCAGCATCTCGAGACTGGCACCGAGCCTTCGCTTCCGGATCCTACTTTACAATTCCACTCACAGCTACGGGCCAACGTTTTAATCTATCAAAGCACAATTCACACCAGAGAAACAGGCGAAAGCAAATAACTTCCCAACTCAATCAACTCCTTCGCTCCACGGCAAACCCGGTTTTCCAAAACCATGCACAGCACCAACGCTCAGGCTTTTCTCCTTCTTCCGGGTAGGTTTTGAATTGATTTGTGAAATGGCGACAATCGTTCACCGTCGCTTCCGGATGGTGAAACGACAGACGTCCACAATCTCGCCCAATCTCTTGCTGGAAGGCTTTGTAATACACGCTAAATAATAGATTTAGCACCGGCAACGAGCTGCTACCGATGTCGTCGACTTCATCTCAACAGTGGTGCGAAACGTTTTAAGTTACAAATCTCATCGCATCCGGTGCGAGATGTTGAATTTGGTGGCCGTTCCGGGGGTCTTTCAAAACCTGAACCTAGTTGCGCGAAAACGGAAAGCGGAAATGACCTAAAGACGGATGACATCGTCCATTGAGTTTGGCTTGGTGCCGCGGGACCATTGCGTATACAAACATAAATCCAAGCACGGAAGATATCGGCAAACTCGGAATATATGTAGAAACGCCGAGAACCGACAATAACAATTCCTGCATTAACATCGCCTGCACTTCGGTTCTTGGGAAAGCAAAACCTCGAGACGCATACAGTTCTGCGAACGGAGAGGAAGTCGGTTCGGGTTTTCGGTCGATGGTCAACAGGCTTTTCTGGAGCTTTCTTGAGCGTTGATCGCCAGCAGGCTTCCGGGAATAATGGATCAAGAGCAAAACCTCGCCCCGGGCGGGAGAATAAATTATGTATTAAAAATGTGTTTGTTTTTATTACCGCTTCTCGTTGTCGTTTGCAGTTAAGCCTTCGATAAGAGAGAAGGAGAAAGAGAGATGGTTGGTTGGTTGACCGAGACAAACAAATGGCCATTCCGAAATAATACAATTTACGACTGTGGGCATGGTTTTGTCGGGAGTTGGGTTCTCGTTTTTTTTTTCTCCTTAACATCTAACCCACCCTTGTGTGCGGGATTCCAATTAGTATTCCATCCTCGATTTCGTCAACTCGCTCATAAAGATGGTGCACGTGAGCGGGAAGGTTTGAACGGATTATATCATCACCGCTTCTTAGTCTACCCTTCCTTCCGGATGCTGGATTCTATTTCAGTACCCAGAGCTTCCGGCCCCTTTGGTTGGTGCAGGGGAAGATTTGACCGATTTTCATAATATGCTTTACGGGTTTAGTTTTGTTGTTGTTTTCCTCGCTCAAAATTTTCTTTTAACCCGCGTTTTAAAACATTCAAGCTTTGGATGGTTCAACAGCGTAACAATTTTTTTTTTCTGTACGACTTTGGGCAAGCGACGACCCAAAAAGCACCGTATTGTGATCCTTTTTCGTTAGACAAAATAAAAAAAATCAACCTTACTAAACACGAACCCTTCTGTTTTTGCCGCCAGTCACCCTAGTTAGAATACAACGGTGTGATTAGCCTGAATATGGTCATAGTACCGTTTTGGGTGTGCAGTAAAGTATACCGCTGGCAGATACCTGGCTTTAATATCTCTCTCGGTGTTATTACACACCACGGGATCTTTCACGGACGATCGATGTACGAAGCAAGCACAGGGTAGTGATGAATTTTGCAATTAATTTTGGGCTTCATTTACGAGAAACCGGTGGATGATACACGGTCAAGTTGTGTGTAAACATACCACCAGAATGTTAATAAAACTGTGTAGATTTTTTTCCAAACCATACCGCGAGGAGTAAATGGGAGGGGTGCAAGGATTGCCCGAAAAAAAATGCGACGATGTTCAATAGCATAAAAAGCAATATCTAAATATGCACCCGCATGGGCTTTTCGTAAGCCAAAAAAAAAAAAAAAAAAGGAAACCGGGAGTCTAAATCCCAAATAAAAACGCCATACAACGGCGTACCAAATTTCGTGAAAAACAAATTTTGAACTCCATAGAGTGAAACCTTTCAAAGCATACACACACCAACCCTGTGGAGAGAATGGAAATCAAATACCTCCTACTCGCAGTGGATGCATTTTGTTGGTTGCACTTTTCGGTTTGCCCAACCTCATCTCGAGCCGAGCTCACGAGTCGGAGGATTTCATGAAGGCAAAAGCTCGCCTCGAAATTCCTATCATTTTAAACCCGTGGCTCGATATGACAACATGCAGGTCTCAGCGGAACACAGTTGCTGTGGAGATGCACGGTCTGTTTATGAAGGATACCCATCATCCGGCCACGGGTACGGGTCGCTACCAGTCGTAAACATCTATCGAGGGATTTTTTCCGAAACTGATTGGTTTTTTTTTGTTGTTGCCTTCTTCACGTTCGCTGGCTCGCCTTCCTCTAGCGGTGCGGTTTATCCACAAAACACCAGCCAACACTACACAGTCCGTATGAGGGATTCAGCTGGAGGAAAGAATACCCGTGATTACCATATTGGGTCGAAGGCTGTAAAGTTTCTGCTTGCAATTACTAGTTCACTTCCTGTGTCTCTGCATTTTTATTTTTTTTTTGTTGGTTGCTGTGTTCCATCATCGGGACCTGTTACCGAGACCGGCGTGTGATGCAAACGAACATTAACAGCAGTACAACTACACTCGCCACCATCATTGGACACCATCATTACGAGTTCGCAGTGCCATTCACCGTCGTCTTACACCAGCTGTAAAGGAACACGGGTGTCCTCCACACGCTCATCGGGGAGTACCGGCTCTGTATGCGGTGCTTCAAACTCCCCGTGTGTACGGTTGGCTGGAGTTTTGGCACAATGACAAGCGACCCAATAATGGACGAACGAGGAAACCTCCGGAGCAGGCGTCTCCGTGCGGGGTAAGTCGCGAGTGCGGGACTAAAATTACGACTAACGCGTCTGTCATCAGCTTTTCAAATCTGTCGAAGGAAGATTCGCTGGCAGCGGATCGTAACGCTAGACGTGGGAAAATGGGAAACTCCCCAATCATTCTTCATCCGTTTCGTTCGGTGAAAACGCCGCATCGCATCGAAGCATTGAGTCGTCGTTTGTGACAATGGTTGTCCCAGCAGAAGGGGTACACGCCGAGCGCATCCTGCATGGTGGCAAATTACCACAAAAGGAGTGACTCCGTGAGGTGATGATGGTGAGAGAAACTGATAAGAATCTGTCTGTTCCATCTGGGCCGCGGTTGTCGGGGGAAAGTGTGTTTTTTTTTACGATCATTTTTCCCTTAAGAAGAAACCATACTCTGGCTGAGGACATATTATAACGGGCATGTGCTTGGGAAATGGCATCCACTCAACCAACTACTCTCTACCACCTGCACTGCACAACCATGTCTATGATAGACGCCTCTGAGTGTACTTCGCAGGGAGAAGCATTTTCATATTCTATAGCAACTGAGACGGTTCTTTTGAGATGTACAATGGCGTCGTTGAGTAGGTTGATTCTTCAAAGGTATTGCTGGTTGAAGAAATGCATACTGAGAAGGGGTACAGAATACTGATTTGTAGATAATCAAGGGTTTGTCTTGAAGGAACTAAAAAAAAAATAAGCAAACTGTCATTTGAAAACTTCAATAACATTATTATAATTGCAATGCACATTGACAGTAAAATAAAAGGAATACTTTTGCAGCTTGGCAATGTCGCAATCATTCTTTAACGAATTAACGAATTCCTTAAAGATCCAATAAAGCTGTTAAAAAAAGTCGTACGAATCAACGTTCAACAAAATTGCACTCAACCGCTCCGCTAAAGCTTTTTGGATCAACAACATGCGAGCCGGGTGTGGCGTTCATCTCGGCACAGCAGGCCAACCTGAGTTCCAAACCGGCTAGGATTACATCCATTCGTGTGAATAAATAAATAATAAATGATAACCAGAACCACCATCACCACACCGGCCAACAACACCTTCGGCACCGGATTGCCGGGATTCGCCTTTGCATTGTTAATGATTGTCTTCTCATTTTTCTCCCTTGATCTTTAGCTTTAGCCTGGAAAATTTTCCGCCTCTTCCGTGATTAACCTATCCGCCAACGCAACAAAACACCAGAAAAAAGGTTATCCGCTTTTAGTAAGCTCATCGCTCTTTTCTGCACCATGGTGATTCATTTTCCATTCCGGGTGTTCCATGCTAGCGTGGGTCAAAGAAGAAAATTGAACGGCAACCAAAAACAAGAGCCCAAAGGGCAGTGCTTGCTGATGTAACCGGAAGTAGATGAAGTTCGTTCCGTCTGTGTAAGATGGAATTACTTCTTGTTATTTTTTCGTTGGTGTACTTTTTCGCGAACCACCCATGAAGGTATGCCCTACGGCGATGTGTACATGTGCACAAAGGATTTCTATTCACCTCGGAATATGCTCGCCTTTCGTAGCGGCTAACGCTCGCAAACCAAGGTCAAGGATTAACTTTATGCCCTTGCGTCTAATGAAACTCGCACACTCGTTCTCATTCACCCACACGCACAATCACACTTAGCAAAACACGAAAATAAACACATTCCTTTCACTTTCCGTGGACATGCAGAAATGATCAATAAACAAAGGTAAACCGAAACGGCACACCGATGAGATGCTAAAGGGAATGAGATGATGCTCGTTCCGAGGAAGGAATGAAAGGAGATGGTGATGAGATGAGCAAGCAAGATGAAGTAATGGTATGGATGTTTATGCTTTCGTGTATTGAAAATGAATGACTACCTGAATGAATGGGGAGGGATGAGTGGGTAACACTAGATGGTGGATGTGTTTTATTTAATGTAGGTTTAAGGATGATGTTTAATGTAGGATCAATATGGGGGGGAAGAAGGGCTCTCGCAATCGAATGATTAGTTTGTTGTGCGCTTCAGCAGAAGCTAGCCCAGGAACAACGTAACACCCGCAGGCATGGAGCAGCATGGAATGGAGCCTAGACTTCATTCTGTACATAGCTCATAGTGCCAAGCTAAACGTTTGTCTTGGGTTGGTTTCATCTGCCGAAGGCAAACCGGGATCGGTATATCATGGCTCACCGAAATGACGGGGGGAGGATGACGCAACGCGTTTTGTTGCCTCAGGTTTACTTACGTGCACTCGTATTCGTTCCACAAATCGACACACTCGAACGGATCCGGACAGATCACGTTGGCGCACGGTTTGTTCGATGGACAGTTGCGCTCGAGGTTGCGAGCCATCGTTGCCTGACCCCATTGCGTACCGTTCATGGCCGGTGGCAGCGGAAGATGTTTGCCCTCCAGTCTGTTTTGCCAAAAGAAAGGGGAAAACAAGCGCTTCGTTAGCAAGGCAATGTAATTTGTTGAGGAAAAACGATCCTGCACCTACCTGATATCATCCAAACAGCTTTTTTGATAGTCAGCGTACACCTCGAATGTGCGGACACCGGTATACTCAGCTTTACCACCCGCATATACACCTTCCTGCTTATCAACCAGCAACCACTGGTGCCCATCGAAGGTGAACGTTTCGTTGTATCGGCGACCCTCACCACCATCCAGCTCCAGCGTGGCGGCCGATCCATGGCGGTTCACTCGCACCACATGCCACTGACCGTCGTCCACGGCAATCGCATTCAACCAGATATCCTTCTCCTCCGTACGCAGCGAGTTAAGATTGTAGCGGAACCGTAGACGTGCGTCCTTAATCTCGAGAATGCCGTACTCACGGTTGTGCTGATCGCTCACACGGAACAGCTCACCGTGCTGCTCACGTGTACGGAACCGCAATTGTATCTGTGTGCTGAAGCGATCCGGTTCGAACGACAGTGCGTACTTGACGTAGCTCTGCTGCTTAAAAGTGGTCGGTATGGTGGGAATGTTACAAGCCGGACCAGTCCAACCCGGCCGACACTGACAGCGTGCCTCGGTGAAGCTGCCCACACAGTTGCCATGCTCCCAGCAGCGGGACGTTTGCTCGCTCTGACTGCACACTTCCTCCGTTTGCGGGCAACCGGCCACACTGTTTCGCGACAATCCCGGATGCGCCAGATCATAAAGTTTGCTATTGTGCACCAGATTCTTAATGCACCCATCGAAACCCTTGCCCATCGGCATATAGTTCCAGCGGTAATGTGTCGGATCGAACTGCTCACGATAGAACCCGCCGATCTGCAGCGGTGCATTCACGTTCAAATACTCGTTGAAGGGTGGAATTGTACCCCGAGCCTGACACGACGAATCGTCAAACTCTGGCGGTGAACCATCCTCCATCTCAGCGACTTCGGCAGACTTGCAGTAATCCACCACCATGCGTACGTTCTCCGTGTCCCAGAAGATGTCCAGCCGGTGCCATTCACCATCGTCCAAACTTTTCTTCGTTTTCACACGCAGCTCCAGCGTGCCGGAACCAAAGTCAATCAGCAGTCTTGGGAAGCCTCTCTCCAGCTCGACGGAAATGAAGTCCGACACTAGCAGCTCGTCACGCTCCGGTGGTACGATCGGTCCGTTGTACAACAGAAGCCCATCAGATTTGCGTGTGATAAACTCAAAGCTAAGATGGGAATCGTCACACATTGCTAGCGGTGGATACCAGGCCCAACCATTGCCGCGGAAGCTGCGCGTCGTCTGCTGACACCGTGGCCCAGTGTATCCGGTTGGACACGAACAACTCAACCCGTACCGTGTTTCCATACAGCGACCACCGTTGTGACAGGGTGACGAACGGCAGGACTCAGCCTTGCTGAAGTTTCTAGCGCCGCAGGTACATTCGGCAATCACGTCTACGCGGACACCCACCAACGACGTTTTGTTTGCATTTACCATGTACGGCAGTGAGCTAATGTCGAGCGTATTTGTGCAGGAACCTTCGCACATTTGATTCTCGTACAGACACTCGTCGATACCGACCATTGTGATGTTCACACCGACATCCTTTTCGATTTCTTCGCGATGCATCAGTACAATGCCGTTTAGTCTTACCGGTTTGTAGTACGGTGATCCATGGGCAGAGAAGCGTACGTCCGTTAGAGGGGGATGCTTACGTCTGAGCTGCACACTGAAAACGTCCACATTCTCCCGGTCGATGTTGAGCAAATCGGCTAGCTTGTCCTTAAACCGGTCGGCCTTGCTACGTGACAGACTCTGCGTCCGATAGTTCCACACACGTATAAAGTCTTCGTCCGTAATGCCTGCTATCCGTATTGAGCCACTGTTGATAACGGCATCGTGTGGTATCTCGCGCACAGTTACGGTCACGTTCGCTGGGACATCTGCTTGCGTGTGCTTTCGATCGTACACCTTGAACCTTAAATGGTACCGTCCATCGCGCGTTCCCTGTCGCATCGTTATCATGCCCGTATCCTCGTCCAGTTTAAAGCGTGGATGCTCCTGCGATTCCCAGTGGAATTTCTTGTCCGGCAGATCCCAGTCGTCCAGATCGTACACGTACACCCGGCCTATCTGCGTGTCGGGCGCCTGGCCGAGGTAGTTGTACACGAATATGTCCTTCGAGCCAGGCTGCATCTTATTGTCGTTGACGTCGCCTATCACTACCGTTAGTGTGCTTGTGCCCGTCATCGCAGGATTACCGTGGTCTTTGATTACGATTGGAATCAAATATTCTTTCTGCTGCTCACGATCGAACGAGCGGAGGGAGGACACGATCGCCATACCATCACCGTTAGCACCCTTCTGGTCCTGCTCCACCTTGAACGAGGCACGGATGATGTCGTCCGCGCCCGGGTCCAGCCGGAACTGGAACGGTGGTCCGTTGCTCTTCGATCGGTCGTCATCGTCGGTTGCCAAAATTTCGACTACCTTGCGCGGTGGCACATGTTCCGGCAGCACCGGTCGATAGTCTTTTAGGAACTTGGGTGGATTATCGTTGATATCCTGCACAATTACCGTCAGCGTGGCTGTGGCAGTTTTCGGCGGTATTCCATCATCGATGGCCAGTATCTTCACCTGATGACGGGGCGTTACCTCACGGTCTAGGTTTCGTTGAATCGTAACCGTACCCTCCTGGTTGATGGAGAACTGCCGTTGCCGATCGGACGAACGATCGATTGCGTACGACACCTTGCTCTTGCCACCCTGATCCGGATCGGTTGCCTTGAATGTTTCAAGCGTTTTGCCTACATCCGCGTTCTCGTAAACCGAAACCTCGATGTTGGGCCGCTCGAACTGTGGCTTGTTATCGTTGATGTCACGCAACTTCACGACTACCCATGAATACGCTACGTGATACTTATCGTTGTCATTATCTTCGCCTTTGTCGTTCACTTGGATGCGGAACCGGAAGCCATTGCTTTGCAGCGGATCCTCGTAGTCCAGCGGTTGCACAATCTTCAAACTGCCGGTACCGTCGTTGTTGCGCACCATGGTAAACTTGTCTGCACCGTACCCACTGTTGTCGATTACCTTGTACTGGAACTTGTTCGTTTCGTCCTCATCGTGCACGGTGACGGTGAGGATGGGCATCTCCGGTAGGTTTGTACCATCCGTTTCGTCCACTTCCGTGAACCATTCGTCCTTGGTGAACTGGGGCGGCATATCGTTTATATCTTTGACGCGTATAGAGGCCGTCCCAGTCCCTTTTAACCCCCCGCCATCCATCGCTACCACCTGTATAGAGTAGTCCGGTGTGCGCTCGCGGTCGAGACAGCAAACTGCCGTCTTGATAACGCCCGTGTCCGCCTCTATCTCGAATATCGGTGAGCCTGTTTCCTCTTCTATCACGTTCTTTTCGATCGAATATATCAACTTTGCATTCGTACCTGTGCGCGCGTGTGTTCCGGTGTGTAAGAGAAAAGTGTAAATCAATGAACATTTGCGAAAGGGGCCACTGGCCATCGTAAAAGTTCGATGCGCCCAATTATGTGGGTATCTACCATGGCGCACACAAAAAATAAACCCCCGATTGGGAAAACAAGCGTAAAATAAAGCACCACTTACCTTCGTTCGGGTCATCGTAGTCAACGGCCGTCATGGTCATTACAACCATGCCAGCAGTACCGTTCTCGGTCACATTGCCGAAATAGACACCCTGCGGGAAAATCGGCGCATTGTCGTTGATGTCCTTTAGGTTCACCTGTACGTCCGCGTATCCGACCAAACCTTCGCCACCTTCATCCTGGGCGAACACTGTAAATCGCCATTGTGGTCGTCCGTTTGGTTGATCTCGATCCAGTGGCTGTTGGGGCGCGCAAGATGAAAAGAAGAAGCAACAAAAAACACACATTCTGTTAGAGAAGATTCATTCGAACCGTTTGCACAGTCCTGCCCGTTGACCAGTCGGTATCCGATGATAAATCCCTAATTTACTCAATCGACCTGCTTATAGGGGTAGGTCAACCGTGTCGCCTCGAATCATCGACAAACGACAATGTAGGGAACGCCTCCGGGAACTCCAAAGGTTTGCCAGAAAGGAATCGAAGCGAAAATCATTACAAATACACACACACACCAAGGCTAGCAGTAGAGTGTCATAGCCGTGAAGGGACCTCACTTTCGCTCCATTGTAGTGCCACACCGGATGCCAAATCGTACAAGCAAACAGTGCGCACCGGCAGAAGGGCATCATTATAGACGGGGTGAGAATCGATCAGTGTTCCATTTCCCGTTCAATTAACTCAACAAATTGAAAATGGCACTTCATGTTCGGTACGGTACGGTACCGGTTCCTGGGTGGAAGTGAATTCGTCAAAGATCCAAACGAAATTAGATCCGTTGCCGGTTGTGAAGCGAGTTCCACTGGATCAGGTGAACAAAGCACGGATTTCCCATCGGACCGATGGAGTAAATGGGGTAATGGTAAAGTTGTAGCATCGTGAAACGATTGCACTATTAGTGTTTCCTCTTCTTGTAACAGTTCCGTTGATTCTGTACGATGAATCGAGATGAGGGATAATGATAGGCAGCAAAAAGTTTCAAAAGAATCTTCTAAATAATAGAGGAGAGGATGAAGTATGTCCGTGTTGGAATTATGTAAAAAATTAGCATCAATTTGCAAGTGAATATGGAAAAAAAATACCGATAAAACCAGTGCTTTGAAATGTCTTAACACAATTCCATTCGCAAACACATTTCATCAAACACATGATAACATTCATCAACTAAGAGAACACAAATATGCCATAGCAACGTTTGCAAGAATGACGACATGAAGACAGCATGCATCAGCTTCACAGTTCCGTAACTTGGAGTATGGTGCTGATTCGTCGGAGTACGTCCTGCTGACACTGAGGTTAGTTGCATTGCAGTTCTGCATGTTACCCGTATTCACCAGGTGTGCCACCACATGCAGGCAACTTTATTGTTTTACCAGCTTCCCAGTGCAGTCGCGTTGCTAGCAACTACTCATAGCGAGATAGGTGTGTGGCAACAATTTCTTACAACATTTAATAAATTATTCAACAGCTCAAACGAAAGGAAGACAGCGAACGGGAAAGCTTCCCGGAAACCGTTTGCTGCACGATCACGATCAGGGGTGCTAGTGCTTGAGGAGAGACATTTCATCGCTTGTAAAGAGAGTCAACGTGTGTGTCCAAGTTGACCAAATGTGCTTTTCCCGATGGTAAATAATTAATTAAATACAGCTGGACAGAATTGGCTTAAATTGTTCTCTGCCTCGTATGTTTGCTTCTTGCTCTCTGTCCGGTTCGGATCGGTCAGGTATGGGGTGGTATACGGATGCAATGCATCGGTATAAGCATACTTTTGAGGGAGAATACCGATGTGCTCACCGTTCCGTACACGTGTGCGTGGTGAAGACTGATTAAATTAAAGCTCCTTTTCCCATCTCGCAACTGACCATTGTTGATGAAGCTGCGTTGCAAACCTGCGGTTAATATGTGGCTAACCTGTGCACACCAGGCTGGCACACACGAGCTTTCATCAGAAAAGCTGCATGGGTGAAAATGTTTTCCTTCCACCATCAACTCGAAACGCTCGTTGCGAGCGTTCCTTTTGATTGTTATGTTTAAAGGAAGCATCGTTTGTCCATAACGAGTGCCTCAGCTAACAACTGTAACTGTGGCGCTTAATGTAGGGAAGTTGAAATTCTTGTACGATTTTGCGGCACACGATGGCTGTCATAAATCAGGGTCCGATTCAATTAAACAACGTGCCTTGCAATCGAACGGCAAGGCCTCCCCGTTTGTTACGACACAAAATTAATATTAATTGATATTGGAAACGATCTGCGCCTGATGCTGCTGTTGGCGCTTGCTTGGACGTCGTTTTCGTCAGCAAAAATTGACGATGGGGACATGTTTGCACTGGCATTTTCTTGGTTCACTCACGGCTCAACAGCAGCAGCCAGTTTCTTCTAGTTCCAGCAAGATTCTAGATCTTTTATTTTCGCTTCACCAGTCAGTAAACGGAAGAGTTTTTTCAACCATCATGCATATTTTTCACCAATTTTCAACCCGTGTCCCAAAATCCTGGCAACGATCTTTTAGTGGAGGATACTCATAAAAGTAAAATAGTATCAAGTGGAAAACATGATTTCGCCGAACAAGGTTGGAGCGCCCGTGGGGTAGAGTTGTAAGAGGACGAATACAAGAAGCAACGTTTGAATTGCGCCCATCAGGAACATTTACATGAATATTTCAGCGACATCTCCACACGAAACACCAGGCTCAACCCTAAAGCCATTAGCTTTTATGACTTTCAAGATGCGACTTCTTCTCCGTTCTGTGTGCGCGTGTGTTTTTGGTTGGCAAAATTTTGCTGTTCTGCAATGCTTTCTCACGAACTCGCGCCCAGCGCTGCAGGACGGGCTGGAAGCATATTTTCACACTTCCGCAGAGCAGTTCGCGATCAGCAAGGTCTCTGCATGTTTCTATCGTACGGTTCAGCGGCATTCAACGAACCATCAAACTGTCGTTAGAAGGTAGTGCCGGGAACAGCCAAAAAAAAAGGCTCTGCATCGCGAAAAATTCGTTAAAAACGGCAGTCAGCGATGGTTCAGAGCCCGGAAACAATGGTAAACAGACAGGGAACGATCCGACAGCGTTTCGACAGCAGTTTGAAGCGGCCCAGCGAAGTTTCGGAGCATTCTAAGCACAGCACAAGGTATCATACAACCGATGATAGGGAGAAAAAATTGCACGACAAATTGAAAACAAAAGCAATGAAAGCAAGACAAAAATCAAATTAAATGTACAGCCCAGATTGAGGTTTTCCGGGCTTGCCACATTGCCAACGGTGACCTTTCCACCGCCGCTGGTAAAACTCCAAACGGAACACGAAACCGGGAGGACATTTCCTTTCCACAGCCGACAGAAGGATTACGGAAAGAATCGGATCAATTCTGGTTGCTTGAAGCCTTCAATATTTTAGCTGGCGGCTGGAAAATGTGTTGGATTATGGGTGTGTCGCTGCGTACGACCGATCGAAACAGTGGAGGACGAAGCCGGAAAATGAGATGAGAATAAAAAAGGAAAAATTTCTCCACCTCACCAGCACGCAGCGCAGGAGGCTTGCGAAATGTTTGGTCGATCGATTGAGAAATCCAATAAAACACACAAATGATGGATAAAAGTACATAAATAAATGGCGATTGAAGGTTCCATTTCGATTGCAAATAAAAACATTAAACATAAATTCCATCTCTTTTGTCGGGTGGTGCGGGTGGTGAGCATCATCCCAGGCACTCCGGGAGCTGAGCTGTGAGCAGTTTTCGCGAAAATACCCGCATTTTTACAGTGAATTAAATTTCGATTTCCGTGGATGAATAAATGGTTAATTGAGTGTATGAAAGCATCGTTAACGGGAATACATAGAAAACACTTATTGCACGTAAGAAACAGCAGATTTTGTGAGGGAGCGAGATACGGCGTGTTTAATTACTATTTTATTGGGACAGTGTTTTACGCTACGTCTGAGAGAGATTTATAATGTGTTTCGGGGAAAGTTTTCCTACTTCATCGGCCGGAAAAATACATCCTACAGGCATGACTTAAGTAAAACACGATGTCATGGCTGAAGCGTACCAAATGTCCAAATTAAACCACTTAAAGCAAGAGCGTTCCGGGGGGCTGCAAACCGACCGACGGCAACGCAAACGAACTATCATTAGTTAGCTATTTAATGCCAACGAAGAGTAGAAACACGGAACAGGCGAAAATAAGCAAACAATTTCATAATGTTCCTGTAATTTTTGATAGCTTAAGCTGCCGGTGGCAAACAGCAGCAAGCCAACTTGCCACCATCCAACAGCAGTGCTGGCGAAAACTCCGGCTGGCACTTGTTTTCCGGCGTCAGACGGTTCGGTTCCCTATCATCGTTGCACACGGGGGTAAATGGCATGGCATGGCGCAAGATGTCTGCGGGTCATGAAAAATGCATCAATGAAAATGTTCCTCATGACGGCAGAGCATAACCGAACAGGCAAAGTTGGACCTCCTCTTCCCGGTAATCGAGCTGGGGACATTGTGGTACCGGGACGAAACGTTCACAAATTCGGCTGCTTATCATAATTACGTTGTGCTTTAGGGACAACGGAACGAAGGCAGCAAAAGAGCACCGAACCCCTAGCCGATTATATTGCTGCAAGCTTCTTTAACAGATTTTTTTCGCTCTTGCTCTCCAGCGAATGGTGTACGTCTTTTCGGCGGAGGATGGCGAGCATTGAGGCGAAGAGAAATGAGGCAATTCTGTGCCAAAAGTCAGTAAAGAACTACCCTTTTTTGTGCCATTTTTGTACAGCCGTTTGATAAGTTCGTGATAAGTTTACCTCGTAAGTTCTGCTATCATCCACCAAACCACCACCTATCCCCCAAACCAGGTAACAAAAGTTAAAGCAGAACGTCTCCTTTTTATGCCAAGCAGCTTTTATTGCTCCTTGAGTGACACTTCCGGAACTCGAAACGATTGCTGCAGGATTACACTCTTTGCGCGGAACGGAAAGTGGATGGCCGAAGAAGCAAAACAGGAAATCTCGGGCTAAATATTCCAACCTTTCATTCACCACACACCATCATCACTATTGCTGTACCTTAGTAGCAGAAGAAGAAAAAAAAAAAAACAACGAGCCATCAAGGCAGTGTTTGAGTGGAAACAGAAATGTTCCACAAAAAAAAAAAGGTGGTCAACTTTGGCACAAGTGGCTGCGCATAAGCTTTCTTTCGCCGTCCCGGTGGGCAAAGCAGGCACACACGCACACACTTTTTGCGCTACGAATCCAATGTTTAAGAGGGCCACTTTTTAGTGCCTTCTAAGTCGACTTAAATATTATTTATTGAACCTTTGTCCCCATCGTTCACCATCACCGAACACCGTCGTGGTGGTACTACCAGGCCGTGCGGTGATAACCGAAAAAGTTTTGTTCACTCGCTCTCGTACGCTCGATTTGGAGATGCTGGTTTTTGTTGCTTTGCTTTATTCCCGGCTTTCCCGAATTTCCCGGAAATTGGTGTATAATTTCTTGCCTTCTTGGCCTCGTTAGGGACAGCCTCTGTAACCTCTACCTGGCAAGCGTTCTTTTTATGCTGCCAAAAAAAAGCATCGAAGCATAAAACAAGTAGAAGAGACAGAAAAGTTTTCGGCTAGCGAGATGAAAAAGTAAAGCAAGTCTGGAGACATCTTTTCTCATTTGTTACTTCCAAATGGGCCCATCCGGTCCGGAGAGGATGCGTTTAAAATACGATCTAAAGTAACCGTGATCTCCACACCGGTGGAAGGTTTCGTGTTGAGGAAGAACTTTTTGCTTCCTTTCGCAGGAAGCATACAGCGCTGCTATATAGATGAATAAATAGTGATCTTCACAGATGGTGTCCTGCAGAGAAGCGGCCTGGAACTGACGGATTTTGGCTAGTGCAGTGATGTGGCTCCTTCGATGTAAGATGTCTAAGATCACAAATTCAACGAAGATCACATATTTCACGCATCGATGGAATGAAAACGATGTGTGTGTGTGTGTGCTTGCGAGAGATTCCAGAGAATCGGCAAAGTTTTACCAAAGAAGCTCAAAAGCAGACTGACTTTGGTGGGATTGAAAGCTGAAAACTTCTTCCCTTGTTCTATTAACTCTCAGCCAAACGATAGACGAACTGTGCGACAAAAAGGCACACACACACATACACCGTGCAACAGCGACACACACACGGATGATATTCGATTCGATTTGCGATGTTTTTGTTTCATTCTTGGGTTCGCGCGTCCCAAACGATCCACTCGCTGGGCAAGCGTTAAATTTGCTAACTTTTAAGTGCTTCGCACAGACTACCCGAGAACGGTTCTAGAATCTGCTTTCGCTGCTACTAGAGCCAAGCAAAGCGGCACAAGTTGCCACACGTGGGTAAGTGTCGTCTACTCAGTAGCAGAACATTTCGATGTCATAAAAATGGCATCACAACCACCGGAACTGACTGCTGGCTGGTGGTAGTTGCGTCAAAGTTTTGTCTACCTTTTGCAAATGTATTTTTAATGGCCAACTTTATTGGCTGCGAGTTGCTTGAGTCCCTGCATTGGACTTCGTGTTTTGACTTTTTCTCTAAAATCAAAGTTCCCGTTTGGTAACCGCTGTCCGACTCAACAGGTGACGGTGGTCCGTTGGTTTTGTAAAAGCAAAGGACAGTTTGCATCGCATTTTGATGAGTGGCCGTTATCTTTTGACTGTTGTTTGCTTTCTTTGTGGGAAAGTTTGATGGAGTTCGATTTGGTGGTATCGTAAATCATAGTTACGACTGTCTGCGCTGTCTTTGCGGAAGGTTAGAAGGATTATTCTCGCTTTAACAGAAAGATAACGCAACGAATATTATCTGACAGACATTTTCTACCATCTCCATTCTACCAGCAAACTTTCTAACACAATCGACACAAAATTTCGCACGAAGCATTTTAATTGCAGCACGCGCTTTGACGCGCCCTAAATTGCATCCAATTAGTGCGCGAGCCAACTTTTCGCATCGGTAAGCTGAAATCGCTCATTTGAATTTATGACTTCTCGGTTCTCGGGATAAAAATGAAGCTTCCCGCTCGCCCGCCGCCCACGTGAGCTGCCTGTGAACGATGTGATGAAGTCATTAATTTACCGGAAGACCACCAGCAAGCAGATTAGTTCCGGCATTTTCATCGTTTTATAAACGAATGTTGACAGCCTCCCATCGTCGTTGCGTCGTTGCGTTTTGCTACACCAAGCCAAGCACTCCTGCTACGCCTGCCTTCTCGCCTGGTTACCTTATCCAACCAGCATTCCAGTTCCAGCACTGATATCGATGTCGATGTGAGGACATGGCAAGATAAATTGTGCAAAGTTTTTTGATTTATGACAGCTTACGACCGGAACCTCCGGAAAATCCGACCGGAGGATACTTATTGCAAAACGGGGTGTCGAAAGAAAGCGGTCTTCTCGGTCTGCTGGATGGCAGCGTTGGCGGCGGTTTCTGCAACCGACACATATTGAGAGGAAGCAAATGCTCATAATATTCTTGTCGTCGACGACGTCGTCGCATGATTAAGCCAATCTCCCAGTAGAGTCTATCGCTTGCGCTGAGAGGCTGAGATGACCGAAAGTGGGGAAAAACTTTCTCATGCTTCGTTGCCCGCAAGCTATTTCTGCATGCATGGCGCTCCAGAGAGACAGCACTTGCCATGCCCGGAAGTCAAATGGTCACACGACGGTTTAGAAACTATTCAATTTGCTCTTGATGTCAATGAAGTGATGTAGTGTGGTGGCTAAAGCTTTGGCAATGATGCGAAACCGAGACGGTTTATCGATTTGTTCGAATTCTTGCTGACTCTAGCTTGGAAGATGGTACACGATGCTTTCGATTGGTCGATGAAGGTGCTTTGGGTGGAAATGTTTTAGACACCAGACACGAGCGGTAAACGTACACGCATTTTGCTAAGCATCATTCGTAGGGCGGACGGAGCCCAAGTTCAATGCTGACCGAACGATGTCCGTACGAGAATACACGAGCGTAGTTAATTAAGGCTGCAATAGAACAGTGATGTGACGACTTACCTTGAGGACGAAAATCTCTCCGGTAGTTCGATTGATGTCGAACTTGCTGTTGGCAGGATTGTCCGGATCGATACCCTGACCGGTAAGGAAGTAGACGATGTTCTGTGGCCGATCCTTGTCACCATCGGTAGCCGTAACCTGTACACCACGAAACCACATTACCAAGGGTATGTTGTTCGGGTATGTATGTATGATATGAAAAGAGTACAACGAAAAAAGAATCAATCAGCGATGATACTTCGATTGAGCAGTAAGCAGGTTGGATGTCGCCTTGTAAAGGAGCAACTTATTTTTACGAGATTTAATCTACGACATGCAGTACTGGGACTGGGAAGATTTATGCAAATTGGATAAAACGAATCAAATCGGGATAAAGGGATTAGTACTAATAGCAAATTCAAAGCAATCTACGAGCAAGATGGTTAGTCAAACAGATTTTCCTTTTCCATTAGAAGATTTTCGAGTTAGTTTTGATGACCATCACCACTGCACACTGATGGAAACAGTAGACGAGCTGGTAAGGATTGAAAATTAAATGAATTAAATTTAAATTATTTACAACACAATTCTTTAGAAACAGTGCCATGCGCAACGATAAACACTGCACGCTCTCGCCTAGGTCGTACTTATATTGATCGAACGAAACACAGATTCAAGATGATTAGATTTCGCTAATCAAGACCATGTGGTTTGGGATGAGAAGGTTCTTTGAAGATAGCTGGATGGAATCGGTAAACAAGCGACGAAATTGAACCACTACCCGAGTTGGATAGAATCGGGTGCAAGAAGCAATCGAAGTAACAGACAAACAAAGCACATTGGTGGTACATTTTCCACCCGGCTGGACATGAAAGCATACTGTGTCGAACGGGTAGTCTTCGTCTGTGCGTCTGTTAAACGTGTTTTAGCTGCCCCGTTGCGTCGCCGACTACTGTTTGGTGCCGCTTGCATTAAAGAACTTTTCATCCCCGAAGCGATTCTTCGGGTACGTGCAGAAACGCACCTGCACCAACGGTGTGTTGTGTTGCAACCCGGATATTTCGAGTACCGCCCGGTTGACATTTTCACTCTCATAAAAAGGCCTAATGTGCGAGAGGATGGATTAGAATTTAATTAGCGCTCGGATCAAAAGGATTCCGTTGATGACACTATTTTGTCGCGTCGCGTCTCGTTGGCGATGCGCATCTTGCATCCTAGGTGCAGGTATCGCAAGTTGCATTTGGCAGGATTAAAGGATGTTGGAACCGGGTCGCACTAATGAGTGACATAAGCGGCCTGAGGTGAGCTCTGGGTGTACGTGTACGAATGCACCTCGGTTGCGATTTATGCATTGAAGGCATGTGGTCCATCCATGCGATCAGCTGCTGCAGCAGCACGCATACAAAGGGGTGTGCTAAGAAGCTTAACGGATTCCGTTGCGTGTGCTGCCGCCCGTACTTGGAAGTGAATCGAATAATCTAGCACTCTTCATAGTTAATTTTACGAATGAAAGCACGTCATAATTGGATCTAAGATGGCTCATTTCTTCGTTGCCATTTGCTGGAACGTGTCGGGTGCGTTGTGGATGTGAACGGTGGATTCTAGGGAACTTACAATGTACCGTCTTTCATTTGAATTCACCACTTATTAGCTACGAAGAGAAGATGTACATTATTTGCATATTGATAAAGATGCTAAACCACCATACAATTCCTGGTTAAAAGTGTATTTTAAGAGAAAATATTTTATCACGATTATTTAAGCGAGTTCTCAGAAAAATAGCACAGCAAAGCCAAGATAAAAGGTAAAACAACCGAGCATTCTGTCACAGCAACGGTAACACTGCGTGGGCTATCGGAAAATCAGGCTGTCTCGGCCGGCTCACCATGATAACGCGGACTTGTGCTAATATTAAGCACAAATCTTGGCTTCACTCCATCAAAGCATCGATCCACAAACCGGCTAGACAGTCCATCCATTTCGGTACTGGGATGCGATGGAAACCCCAACCAAATTAATCGCCCAACCTCGGCGTGGTTTTCGTGGCGTTGGGAAAGCTTGATCGGTTTTCGATTAAGTGTAAATTACGTCAGGCAGATTTGTTGCGGCAGATTGTAGCGATAAACGTTGTGGCAGCGCAGCAAATCAGGAGCTGATTTACGATGGGTTTGGGATTTGGAGCACCGGTCCGCTTGTCATGCTAGACAACGTTAATGCCCTTAGTCTTTTCGTCCGTCTGATAATCTGGTGTCGATTCGATAGAAGGTAAATTTAATCAAGAGCGATGAATGAAGGCGCTCGGTTATGTTTGTGCACAAAAGATCAACACACTGGATAAATTACAAAAACGGTAGGGTCAATTATACAGCGCACCTCTAGCATGTGGCCCTCTTTAAACTGTCGTTCAATTTTGATTCAATCTAGATAATAGCACGGGGGGGCACAAATTTAGATGAAACTATAATCAGCAAATAACTTTTCATTTTTGCTGTCCCACTATCGAAACCTCGTGTGCAGGGTAACAACGTTACAGTGCCGAAAATATGTTCCATTTCCCCGAGATGGAGTGTATCGTTGATAGGGCTAATGCAATTAAGTATGTTCGAAAAAGGTTCATGTCGATTTAATCACAACACAAAACTATCGACTGAATCGCAATCAGACAAGGGTGGTCGAGATGGTTGTACTGACCTCGCAGATTGTCGGTGTAAAAGGTTGGTGACTAATGGGCCGACTGGGAGCGTGTTACGACAAATTAGTGATTTGTTTCAATTTGTTCACACTCCCTTGGTGTATAAATTTGATACTTTATAACGCACCATGTTTCCCGCTGGAAAGGCAATTAACCTGGCAGGGACACATCGTGGCTGATATAAATGGGTTACCAATTCGATTTGCGATATAAAAGCGGGATCGTTTGGAGCTTTTTGTATTTAAGCTCGAATTGCATAGGAGTTGTTTTTTTGTTTGCCGATGAAATCATGCTCATCGGTGCACGGAAAAGGAGGGTGTGAAACAAATGTTTTCATGCTTTGTGATGGGAAAAATTTATTAAACATTTGCATCGTCGGCGCGGTGGGAATTTGTGAGGACTCCCTTGGTTGATTATAGTTTTTGGAAAATAATAGCTGATGTAATTTACTACTTCCGTCTGAGTGTTTTCCTACGCTACCGGTTGCCGGATGCTGCCACACATCGGTGGTTCAGGTGATTGGAATAGCATGTTCCAACGTTCCAGAGCATAGTCGTTTTTTTTTCGCTTTCAACCACACATCCTATCTCATAGGAAGTTTTAAATGATTGTTGAATAAACTATATGCTTGTTGGTTGAACTATGTACTACGCAATCGCTGACAGATGCAAAATGTAACATAAACGCATCGTAATGAAAAGATTAAACGTTGGATTAAAGTTGTTTTAAGTGTGGTATGAGTGTCAAACTAAATAATGCTATTCGCATAAACCTTTTATCGCATGACAAACTTTACATCAAAGCACTTTACATCCTAAGCTGTATGTATCCGCTTCACCGTTCCACAGACACATGCAAACAAAGGCCACAACGTTATTATAACATTTGTGCTACTTTAATTTCATTAGCTTGTGGAAAAATCTTGCGTGCAGTGTCACGATAAATGCAGCGCACGCTTAAAAGTGTTTTGTTTTAAAAGAACACAAAGAAAACTAGAGAACAACTTGGGTCAGGATTACTTTCTCCCTTAAGAAGGTGCCTTCCGAGCAGTGCTGTGAAAATATACCACTCAACTGGGCTTTGAGCCGCCTAAGATGAACGACCGAGTTTTCGAGCTTTTCTTCCAATTTCTGTGAAAAGTTAGATAATAATAAAAAAAAAAAACGAAATGATCAAGTATCGGGTACAGGTAAACCGTACACCGAAAGGCGGTGCCCAGGAACCGTGTGCTCAAGTGGAGTGAGAAAAGTAATTTTCATATTTCATATCTACGATAACTTAGCCAGACAGATAACCTCGTCTGCACTGCCTGTCTGTTGGACAAAGAAGAATTGTTGTGAACTATCGGTGGCTTGGGGAACGTACGGTGTGCGGGAAGGCCAGGGCCAAAGTGTTACCCTGGAATAGGAGCAAAAACGAGTGCAGCAGATAATCAACATCTTCTACCACTTCATCGGTTCGAGGTTTTGAATGGCAAGCTTACCTTTCGCGAGGTCGCTCTCAAAAGATCGCACGACAAAGCGCACGGATGAAATATTGAATCTTAAGAAATTCCTCACTTGCCTGATGGTGCCTGAGGTACACTCAGGGTGGAACAAGCGAAGGCGAAGGGGGGCTATAGTTTTGTAACGAAATCTGTCGAACGGCTGCGGTTGAACGGTACCGAAACTTTGTAATTTAGCATCCTATTCGATTTTCGCTACTATCGCCCGCTATCACACGCTGCTTCTTCGACACCATCATCATCAGTAGTTGCAAAATTGTTGTTTAGTTTTTGGTTTTATCGTCGGATAATGCAGCAAAAAGTATACATACACACACACACATACCTTTCGCTGTAATATTAGCTCGTAGAAAGCTTTCGGTAATTGGTTTTCTTTGCAAACGGGCTGGTAATTCTTTACCGTCATCGGATACTGCAGGAAAAATGCTACAACAGTAGCACGAGCATCAGCCGACAAGAAAAAGCACTAGCGCAGTTGTTCTGGATGAGCGAAGCTGTTTGGCAAGATTGGCACCGGTAGGATGCACATGCCAAAACTGCTATGATGGGTAATGATGCACAATAAGGTCAACGACGATGGAGAGGCGCATAAAAAAAGTTGCAAGAAAAGAAAAAAAAACAAATCATCTAAATAATGTTACGTCAGTTCGGTGTTAAGGCACCGCAATTGGCAAAAGTGCATCCTTCTTAAAAGCGCACAAAAAAGAGAGAAAAGCGTACAACAGCTATTTTTTGCCCTAAACTGATCCAACCCAAAATATGCTGTGGCACGTTCCGATTTCTTTTCACCGTATTTATGCGAAATGATTTATTGCCAGTAACACAACGTTTATAAAAGCAAGCATCGAACGTTTGGTAGCAGAGGATATCTTCATACACTTTCCATGTTTTTAGAATACTTGGCAATGTGTTATTCGTGCGAGTAATAGGGTGCGGGTTTTGAAAGCAATCGATTTCGACAGACTTCCGAAAGCAGTCATAATTGTGCTGGTGATCGCAACATTTTTCCCACCACCAATTCCTTATTCGGAAAGCATGTGTTCGGTGCCGGAAATGATGCAAGTGATCCCAAGAAAGTCTTCGATAGTCTGGTAGTTTTCGAGCAGCAGAACAAGCTGGCAGACGAGGCAAAGGTACGTTAAACCAACAATTTGGTTGTGTAGTCATTCAGCAAACAACTGTAAGCAGCAATTGATCATTCCTTTGCAAATTTGCAAACCGAAATGCTAACCATTCATCTTGTTCGCATCACGTTCGAAAGGAAAGGAACAGATTGTGTGAAGCCCAGTCAAACCATCGGAAGGTTCAGCATTGGGTGAATGGCTTTGTCATTTGTTTTGCTGTCCGGGGGGCCAATTTTCAATGGCCAGTTTTTTCGTTTGCTTATTTTGGATCCTTTTAGCTAGTGGTATGCATAATTCATCAAACAAATGAGCTCTTGTCTAGTGGTCCGACAGATGAGATTGGTAGAAGAGCGAGTCCAACATTTTCTCTCGCTTAGCCTTTCGTTGCTCAACCGAATTGGTTCGTCAAAATTTTAACACTCGACCTTTGATGTTACCTCACCGGTCAAGATGTGCAAGAATGTATCGTTTCGGGACGGAGTAGATAACGTAAAAAAGCATAAAACAACAATAACATTTCAATTCAGAAAACTGTCCATCCATCAAAAAGGGGTCCTTCTTCCTGACGACCGAGTTAGTTCGTTGGGTTAGGTTTTAATGGAAAAACGGGGTTTACAATTTCTCTCTCAAGCACAGCATTCTTTCACATTTTCTTAGAACTCAAACCCAACAATTCGTCATGTTGGGTACCGGAGCCTGGCCGGCAAGCAATGAAAACACAGCTTCCGAGAAATGGCACAACAATAAAAAAAAAAAAAAACGCAAACTAACTCCCACCGAACAACTCGGGAATAGTTTTGCACTAGAAATCCTATGCTTCCCTAGACGAATCGAGCTGCCACAATGCTACCAACTTGTCTACATGCGTGCGCTTCTATCGTTGGGAAATAGTAACCTCGGTAACCTACCCTCATCGTCCTATGCAATGGGCAAAGCAGCAAAGTCGCACCGACAACGCGATGTGGCGCAAACAGAATGTTCATAAATTTCACTCGCGTTGAACCAAACTGACAGTAGCTGCATTTGCAGACCAGATTCGTGAGGCAAGCTGCCGGAAACGTGGGTAAGTAATGCGAACGGAAACAGCAGTAAGAAGACGCGGCGCGCACACTGACCCTGCAGCTATTGGTGCGCAATTTTTGTGATGCTTGAATGGAGGGAGAAAATGCACTGAATAAAAGGAAATCTAACGATAAGAGAGGAAAAAAAGACTAAGCGTCCACTCGGTTCAAATGAAACTTGAATGAAGAATCGGAACATCGGAAGAAAACGCTAGCAAAACGATCACTAGGTACAACTTGAAAAGATACTCAGAAATTGTTGCTAGCTGCCAGGAATAGATACAGAGCGAGCGTGAGAGCGAAAGAGACAAATAATCGCATGAGAAAGAAAAATGCAACAAGAAAATTGGCACACGCAAAAAAGGAGCCAAAAAGAAATGGCATGAAAATGGACAAAACTGTTGCCTAGAACAAATTGTTCTAACGAGATTTTAATTGAATTTGGAAAGTTGGAATGCTTTTCGTTTCTGCGTTCTGCATTTTTTTTTGTTCCCATTTTGGGGTTTCATTGGACGAAACAGTGAACAAACACTGTGTATCGGGATCGGCGTGAAGCAGGTGGAAGCATTCCAAAGCTTTTCCCGGTGCGCCCCATTTCACCTCATCCCACCATGCGATGGAAAATGCTCCATAGAGGGAAAAAGATACAATTTTTCCACACTGTCACTACTACTTGTGATCTTCCGCTTGTGATTTTCCCATGGCTTTCCCCGGTTTCTCACAGTATTGTAGTGTTAGTGGACGGAAAAGCTTCAAAGGCAGCGAAAGCAACAAAAAAAAACGATGGTCATTTTCTGCATCGCATTCGTCATTCCGAGCTGGCACCGCTGGCAGACAAGGTTGTGTCGGTCACGGTAGCGATTCATCATTAAAACTCAGCTCAACTTCCGTTCTCCCGATGGGCAAACGATGGGAAGCACAGGAATAGACAGGTAAATTACTTAATTTCCGTTCATTAGACAGCACCGAGGCACCACCGGGTAAAACTCACGGCAAAGTTCTTTGAAATTTTTAAGCAGTAAGGCGCCGATGTGCTGTGCTAGAAATAACTTAGAAAATATCGGAAATACTACGAAAAACTGGCGCGTCTTTATACGAAACGGAGGCTTATGTTGTACGTAGACTCAAGACACAAAACTGTTGTCTCATTCATGTAACGCGTATCGTTTAAAGTTATTGAGCTACTTAACGTTTTGTCAACGCGAGAAGATCCTATCGGATAAGATTACCGTCACCTTCAAGCGTCTGTCACCGTGACGAATTTCAACATGGATCGCACGCGAACGATTATCGCCAGCATCGACACGGAAAGTGCCATTGTGCCTTACGCACTCTTTAATATCCATTAGTGTGCGCCACTCAGCGTGTTATGGGTTTAGCGGGCAAGAAGTTTAAATCTGAGGGTCCCATTTTACGCACATGATAGTCATGGAAATTTGCCTAAGTACCACATAAAAGGGGAAATATCATTTTGGATTCGTAAATTGGAATAAGGTTGGCGTGCGTGCAGTTTAATTCCGACGGTTGGCTGTGTACGAAAGAAAAAAGGCGGCCAACGATCAGCGAGCTTAAATGCGCAGACATTGTGTGGAAGGCTATTGAGCGTTTTGTACATTTAAAGAGCTTTAGTTTAAATATCACCAAGCGTGATGTAAGCAAGATAATACCCGAAATAACAATTAATGACCATGTCATTATCCACTAGCACATGCGTGCGTGTGCCCGCTTCTTTCACGTCCACATCAAGGGGTAGTTGCTTTTAATTCCAATATTTGGTGCTTTAACAAAACGGACCAACGCACAATTATGGGGTAGTCGGTGGCCGACAATTTTATTCCTATTTTAGGCACGCAGCTGGTATGCGATGATTGTTACATTGAAATCATTGGAATTGCGAAAAAGCGCCCTCCCTCTCTCTGGGGCAGGATTTATACATCGCTTCGGTTGATGGTGAGCTTCATTTGCGTGATTGCCGATGAACGCAATTTGATAATGAAACATCGTCCAAAACCAAGTCGAGCAGGCAGAAAAGATTGTCCAACAAGGGGACAAGCGACGTGGTACAGAGTAAGGCAAGTCATTCCCACAGAAAGAAAAAAAAATCGACCCATAACACCATGGAAACATGGTCGGAACGGTTGATTTGATAAAGAAAATTCGTTTTTCCTTTCCGGGTGGACAGCAACTATGTGCATGTGGCTTGCGGCTTGTTAGTATCGAGAGATTGAATGTGTGTGTGTGTGTGTGTATGTGCCTATTTTTTCGTTGTTGTCTTGTCTTGTTTTCCACTAATTTTGCTTTCAGCACGGCACATCTTTCTGCCGGAATAGGGGGAAAAAACACCGGAAAACAGACGTCGAAGGACGATTCAATCGGAAATGGACCCGGAGTGAGATTTTGCTTGCAGTTTTTCTTCCTCTTCTTCACGTTTTTTTGCATTTCTCATTCACAACCGCAAGCAATAGAAAGCGTAATCCGGTAGTTGGTGCAAGGCACCAAAAACGAAAGCAAGGACGAAAAGCGTTTCCAGGAATGCTTATTCGTTACCACGACACAGGACACCGAACCAATGTCACTGTTGTTCGTTTGTCCTTGGCATAAATATCGAATTAATTCCCGGATGAAACATTCTCTTCCCTAGCTATGCTTTTTTTAGGCTCCAATTCTTTTATTTGTAAACCATTCGCCAAGCGCACAGCACATTGAGCAATGTCACTGTGTTCTATCGTTTTAATATTGAGTGGATTGATTTGTTTTTCTATTCCAAAGAAAAGGTAGTACAAAAAGCGGACCTGCCTGTTGGTACATTGCTTTCGGGCACGCTGGGCGCAACAGAAAGATCAGGGAGCAAAAGCGAAGCTCAAATATGATGGCACACTGCGGCAAAGGAATGCCGTCTCGGCGAGTGTGGAATGTATTTTCGTTAGTCGGCTCGCGGCACCTTATACAAAACTGGATGACGATGTAACGAATGTTCCGGTTTGGAACGTCAAAGCCGAAGCTCTCCGTGCTCAGTTGCTCAAGGTGGGATTCAATTTTGAGTAGCAGATAATTGAATTTTCAAATCCAACGCCCATACGTCGTCGTCGGGCGTGGATATGCAAAAGCGTATTTTTTTTTCTTTTTTATTCCTTGAAGCTGCTGTTTCGACGTTTTAAGGAAAAGAGAAAAATAGCAAAGAATTTCACTTCTACAAAATCTCACGCTGAATGGGATCATGCATTTCTGGTGAACCTATTTCCCGGTGCAGCTGTACCAGGGGTGGCCGCTCTGCACTGCCATTTGAATGTTACCCGTGCGATTTGCTGGCGGTTGGTGGCTCTGGATGCAATTTCCTCTCTAATGCCCATTTTCGCCTTTACACTCTTATCGGTTCGTCTTTTTCGAACCGCACTTGTCAAGGTGTGAAATCGAATGAAAAGCACCAAGTCACCTAAACTCGCGCATGATTGACAGAATGTATTGCAGCGTACGATCGAGCGAATAACTTCACTCCATTTCAATCTTTCAATTTTACGCGACTTTGAACGCGACATCACGATGACATGCGTGCAGAGCATAAATTTGTGAGCAAACAGGTATGCCGCCGTAAATGAAGTCGATGGCATAATGTTTGCTTTCCAATTTGCAAACTTTGGTGCTTGTAAAAGGAAGATTTCACGTCCGAAACAACCCCGTCGTCAAAACAGCAAACAGCGGCTTCGTCGGAAATGGTAACTTTAATGTCAACAAAACCACACGTAAACCTTCTGGGAATGGGAATTCCTGCACATTCTTACGTAAAGGGGCCAACTCTGCACGAGCAGCATTAGCTGGAAAGGAAAGATTTAAGCAAGTGGTACGGATATTTCGTAGAATTCAAAGAAACAAGCTTGAAACAACCAAACTGTGCTGGAACGCGTTTGCAGGGGTCTGTGGGTTTGTAGAAAGTCCTGTTGGGGATATACTCGAAAAGGAAAATACCTGGAACTTGGTTAGAATGATTTTTGGTACACACATACAATTCAGTTACTGTAACATTGTCTAGGACTGGGGAAGCGTCACCAGTGTCTTCAAACACAATTAAACTAATGTGAGGAAAGTGTGGGTACTGAGAACAAAGAATTTGCACTGTGGCGTACGTTAAATGGCTCGCTGGCGGAAAGTAAATAACGTTTAATTAATCCTACACTTAGTTGACGATGAACGGAACACCTTCCGCAGGTAAAGAGGTATGGAAAAACGGAGTAGATTGTGTTCTTCTGATGAAAACCTTAGCGTATATAGGCAAGAAAAAGATTATAAAAAGATCGAAGTATATCAGAAACCAGGAGTTTATCTGGAGATGGAATTCCGGTCGTTTGTAAGATAAAACTTCATATTGATAAAGTTTTATGACTTGTAGACTGGATTTTTTCTACTTGCAGTAGTATAGCCAAGCAACGGTCAGTTCTATACAACAATAAAGGTTAGTAATACAGAAAGCGATTGTGCAGAAAACCACTACCATCAGCAGGTATACTATTGTATCCCTCCCTACATCCCTTAGTAACCATCAGGACTGTCAGATCTGGCCCGAGTTCGGCCTGTAGGTGTTACCCAGCGATAAGGCCTTGTCCTACGTAGAAGTCGATTTACGCCAACTGTCAAGTCGATTAACATGCTACCCATACTCTCGATTGAAAGTACACGTAACCGTTGTTAAACGAAAGCCATGGTACAGTGACTACGAACAGAGCCCTCAGCAAGCGGGAGAGACAGAGCGAGAGTAGCGACAGGGAGATAATATTGAAAGTTATTGTAGGCTTGGGTTTTGTTCGATTCAGTACCACTTTGATGGATGGATTAACGTTCACCCGTTGGTACGGGAATACACCGGGCAAGGCTTTAGTGGCTGTGAGAGTGAGGACAAAGCGTAAACAGGAAGGAATCGATCAGTAACGCAAGCAGCAGAGCCCACTATCGCACGAAAACCATACAAAGGGAAACATTTCCCCGTAAGACACCGTCACCAAAAGCAATACCACCACCACCACAAAGCACTATATATATGGGGAACAACCTGCATAATCGGAAACGGGACGGCCAGTTCTTCGTCCATCGTGCGCTCGTAGACCTGCTGCGGGAAGCTCGGCGGCATATCGTTCACGTCCTTAACGTTGATCACAATGATCGTTTCGTTTTCGTTCAAACTATCGGAGGCAACCAGCGTCAGATGGTACTGATGGGCAAAAACGGGTAAAAGGGAAGAGACCATGTTGCAATTAGTTAACGGTTTGCTGCACGTATTGCGCACCGCGGAGGCGGAAGGTGTGCGGACTTAAATTTTGCGTGATCCGATTAACTACCCCCGGAGGTGGTTTGGAACTGTAACGGAGAAATATGAAGGCGCACGAAGAAAAACGATGACGGAGAATAGAGGTGTAGCCTATCAATTGCCGGGCAAAACCGGAGAGCGCATACATTATTCAACAAGTTGTAAGCCGATCGGCCCATTGGCAAAACCACGGAAAATCGTGGCATACGGCACAGCTGCTACCCGGCCCATCGCGGACTCGGCCCAGCGCGGATGGTAATTTACATCACCCACCCGAGCACATCAAACTCTGCGTTCGATTGGAAGATTTCAGGAAGACACAGGACCGGAACCACAACGGTGAAATATTTACGATTACTTTCTGTTTGATTTGCGGTGGGAAAACTTCAACATTGGGAACCGCCGCTGCGGGGTGACCGGAATTTTGCGTCAAACTATCAGCATCGCCGGGCACATCCGACAGAAGGTTCATAAATTCTGCCGCAGCTTGCAAATTTCCATTCACTCCCGCCCATCAGTGCGCACCTGCTTTACCAATAAATAGAGCACTCTCGCGGCACCGATTAAAAATGGCCACCAAACCACGACCCACACGGTTGACCAATCCGGTTGCTCTTCTTCCCTTCCGGACATGGGTTCGCATTTTCCAACGTCCAGCAACAAAACCGCAGACTGTGCGGTACGAAACAGTGCAAAGCATTCGCTTGGGAAACCATTCTGTCAATGAGTTATGGAAAATAAATGAATTATCAATTTTATAGCCCATTTAGAATTGCCGCAGGTCGCAGCAGTGGTAGTTTCGCTCCGCTCGCACTGTGGGAAACACACACACGCACAGCCCGTGTTGTTACCGATGGAAATTAGGTGATAAAATTTAATCAGTTGTAAATCTGATTTCGAACATTAGCGAAACATATGGTGCGAGTACTTGATGGGGTTTGTTGGCTGTAGTAGTGAGTGAAGAGTAGATCTATCCCACGGAAAGATAAACGCATTATGCGATGTTTTAAGATATGCGTACGTAAACACGTACACGAAAGCGTTTAATATCGCCACAGTGACCTTGTGCATGGGTTGCGACATTTTGATACGAAAATTTGCACCTGTAAAACATTCATTATCTGCTGGAATCGATGTGGTTTACAAAACAGCCCGAAGTTTGAACAATATTAAGGCTCAAATTGCTCAACTTGGGTGCAATATTTTCGAATATTAAATTACTTCGATGGAGCTGTAGTGTACGGTATCTTCAAGCCTATCTGAAATTATTGAAATTTGTGGAAATCTGTTGACCAACCATGCAGATATTAAAGGAATATTAAAATTTTTCAAACAAGCATTCTTAAAAAGGTTCGTACGTAGGACAGTTGAAACTATAAAACACTCGAGGAAGGTTACAAAATGAAAATTCGAAATGGATCAAACCATAGACGAGGCAAACGAACTCAATGCTGGTTAAATGAGGGCAAAAGGAATGATGCAAGGAACGGAGAAAAAAAAACAGGAGGACTTTTGAGCGAAATTGCATGTTCGACCTGCAGGACACGTTTGGGTAGGTTCCGATCGTCCTCCTCGGTAATCTGCGTTCGGTACGTTGGCCGCTCGAAAACGGGCGGATTATCGTTGACGTCCTTTACGTGAATCACGACGGTCGTGTAGTTCTCCTTCAGGTTATCCGATGCTGCGAGACGTAGTTCGTACTGGTGCGCCGAGCATGTGTGCGTGTGAAAGCATTGAAGTATAGGGAAGAGACACAGAACAGATTAATGGGTGAGAGGATAAAGCAACTCCCTTCGTCTACAATGGTCCATTTTGATGAGTGGTGAAAGCTGTTAGGGTTTTCGCAATCCGTCAACGGTACTTCTTTCCTATGGTTACGCGACATAAATCCTGGGGATCGTTGTACCGTTTCGCTAGGTTCCAACGAACCCACAGGCACTCGTGGACTGTGCAATGCTGCTCATTCTCAAAATGGATTAGAAAAGCCATTGACCACCGCTGTGTTAAGCTATTACCAAAACCCTAAGGGAGTTCAATCAACGCAGAGTGAACTTTTAGCAACAATCCACTGTAATGTGCGCTATTGGTTCGAAAATAAATCGCAAAAAAAAACCGAGGCATATCGCTCATAAACAATAGCCATAAAACGTTTCGTTGTAAGCCGAAAGGAACAGGCCAATCTGGGACACAAGCTAACTTTGTCCTCGGAACCGAATTTCTCCACAGGCTATACACCGATACACCGCTGTTGGTTTTGTTTTATGTCAATTCACGGCAGGAAATCGCCCATTACCTGATTATCCCTACAAAACGATGCTGTGCTGCGCTCTCTTGAACGCTTTCGACGATAAGGGTGTCTGAGTGCGTTTCTGTAGTCGTTATATATATACACATCCAATCTTATGTCCGCTGCAATGGAGGGCTTTCAATTTTCAATCGCGTTTACCACGCCAGATTTAATGCGGCATAAATTTTCCACATCATTGTTACGATTAATCACAGCCCACTCACTCCCATTCACACACATATCTATGCATACGATGCGCAAAACGATCGAAATGTTATGTCTGTTATTGAGTAGTGGTATAATATATTTAAACTGGGAAGAATTAAACTCTTCGTTTTTTGTTCGGTGGGAAGTTTTTTTTTTTGCGCTGGTTTTGATTTCTACATCCATTTTTATAGTCATCGTCACAATGCACACCAACATTTTGGATGTGAACGTACGCTTCCGTACCGGAAGGCACGTAAAAATAATAAATCTATCCATTTGATTTTTGCTGCGTCGTCGCCGGTCGTTTTTCGTCCGTGTGTATTTTTCCTTCTTTGCTCTGCCACTCCTGGGAAGAATAAACGATGATATAAAACTGTGCGCAGATCGAGCACTTGCGTGCGAACGCGGTTTTCATCCACCCGATCAAAAACCCCGCGATAGGTGTGATAACGTAAATCGATGCACTTTGAACGTGCACGAATATCATATGTGCAGGACGGAACGCAAAACGAGCGCACAAAACCAACAAACGCATAAACAAATAGAAACGCACTCATGGCACCACTTATAAACGTCGGCTTTCGACAGAGAGAGAGAGAGAAAGAGAGAAAGCAGCGTGGTTACCCATAAACTGTAGCAATAAAATGTCGAACAAAAATAATTCCATGTCAGGGAGTTGTGTTCAGCATGTTCCTTTGTGCGCATTGTACGTTTTCACCTTGAACGATGGAGGCGCCCGGTAGCTTGTACCGGCTTAGCAAAGTGAAGTGATCTCTCGCTCTGTTGGGTGGATACGGCACAAAACGTGTGCCGCAATCGAAAAACCATTGCAAAACGGTGCTTGTACTTACTCGTTTCCTCGTCTCGTAGTCTAGGGCGCCGGCGACGTAGATAGCGCCCGTCATGTTCTTGACGGCGAAGGCACCGCCTATGTTACCGCTCGTGATCTCATATCGAATACGCGACGCTGAAATAAAAGGAGCAAACAAGTGGGTTAAACATCAGGTGCATAAAAGGAAACAGTGTCTGGAAAGAGGTTATAAAATAGAGACAACAGTTTAACTCAACCTTAAACACACACAAATTGTGATCACTCAATCAGTGCCAGTTCGCTGTGTGTTAGAGTGATGATTTAGACTTTGTGTTTGTCGAGCGCATGTCGTTACCTTCTATGCGAACACGTGTCACGATAATAATTTCTTACATGTGTCTTCTAAAGTCTTCAGTCGGTAGTGAGTGTTTCGATTCAACAGGAAGAGCTCCCGCAAAGTGAGTTGAAGAGTTAAGAATTAAAATAACTGCTCTGGGAAATGAACGTACTTCCCATGACATATTGAATAAAAGAAAGATGACAACGCTCGAAAGTTTCTCCTTTATATTGTTTAATGTATTCAAATACGCTTGTACCGGTGAAAGATAAATGCAAACAAAAACAAAACTACGCTCGGAAACAATCAAAGATCAATCCTGAGGGAGAAGATTGGATTTAGTTTGACATGGGAGAAAATTTTACAACCATAAGTTGTGCCTTACAAGCATACACCCAGCTACCGTTTTCATGGTGGTGTGGTAAACAAAAAAGCTAGCACCAGTCGCAGTCGTTAAAGAAGCGAAAGGCGAACCCAACAAACCAGAATTCACTTTACCTTGGCTACGTTGACACTTTGCAGGCATGCCGGAACATCAAAGGAAAATAAATACTATACCGCCACTGTTGGCACCGTTCTGGCCCGTGTGCGTTACATTATACTGTCGAAAAGGGCGAGAAAACGTGCCAGAACAACGGAGCAGCTAGTACGCTTCGTGCTTTTTACACGATGATGCAAATAATGGCAACAACTTGCGTCACCGTTCATGCCAAAATCTCCCGTACAAAAACTGTGGCCGGATTAAAGTGTCAAGTACATTACGATTAAAGCTGACAGCAACACACCCAACCGTCGGTTAAAGTTCCGACCAGAGCTTTGCTTGGGGTGAAAAATATTCGAACAACAGTCTCGATTCTTGGTAGGTAACAGGTTTAAAACGGTAAGCAGATGCAAGGTGTGCCAATTGCCAAGTTCGCCTACCGAGAACGACTCAAACGACCCTGCTCAAACGACCCTCAAACGATCACGCAAAACGGCTCCGATAAGCTTTGTTTGTTACGTGGGGAGGCGGTTTGATCCACTTGTGTGCTTTAGCCACAAAATAACCTGCCAAAAAGTTCGTTCGATCCTTTTCCATCAGCAGCCACATGTTATTTTTCAATTTCAATAGAAACACATTGCACATTGCGAGTGACAATACGTTCGTGGGGTAGCGTTTGATATATTTTTGTACTTATTCATGTGGAGTTCCATGCTTCATAAAACAATTGATAAAAATGAACATACACCACACGAAAAATCGAATGATTTTTATTGACAAAAAAAAGTAGCAAGTAGCGACGACAAAAAAAGGAAAATACAAAGAGCAAGAAAGGGAAATAATAATGGTGAAACAACATAAATATCGCTGTTGGCGCTTAAAACTTAACCCTGCTCCGGGGGGTTTGGGTTGGCAACATTTATGAGGATGCACACATAACGTACATCCAAACACACACGCATAACGTTATGCATTGTACCCAGAAGTGATCCCTTTTTGGCCGGAAATGAAAATTACTGTTGCGGTGTAAATAGATAAAAGGGTAAAACAAATTTGGAGATAATGCTAACCAAATACGAAATGCCATGTCTGTTGTTTATTTCACCCGTTGCTGAACCGTTTTGCTGTAGTTTTTGGAAACTTCCAGATATGGTTGCGTCGGTGTGTTTCGACAAAAAGTCAACCAATGTAGGAGTGGTAAAACATTGGTATCACGATACACTCGATTCCAGAACTGGCTAAACCTCAATGCCAAAACACTCGAGCAATTGGATATTCGAGTTTTTCGGGCAGAATAAGCGAGCAAATGAACAGACAAAATATGAACTTTCACGGGTCTCTACTACTGGCAGCAATGTTGAGATATGGGAAATGCTGTTTTTTTCTTGTTCGATTGTTAGATGGAGAAGGAATAATTTGGAGACTCCACGAAGGATAAAACGTTCACCAGGAAATGGTTCGTGCAACTTCACACAGAGAGCTTTGAAGTAGCGTTTGAATTTACCAGCTAAACTATCAACACCAATTTATGACTGAAGACCACAAGCAGACACCACACACGCACACACAAAACATCCAGCCACTGGTAGCAGAGAGTACATTCGGAAAGTTTTTGGGATGCATTACGCCGTCACTTCGAAAGCCGGATGCCTTGAATCGTTTTAATAGTCTGTCGGGTTCACTGTAGCGCTCGCATCCCCAGAAAGCACACGCGAACGAAACAATGTTGCAGCGTCGCGGGACACGTTCTACTGTTCGCAACTCACACAACCGTCACACGAATGCGGCGATGACGACCGGATTCGTTTGTTACCACTGTTTGGCGGACATTTCCGTTTGCTTCTTTTTAGCAAAACGAGCGTGCCCCGGCGTACGGTAGGAAGCGTTGTCAGATAAATTATTGTTGACATTTATGCTTCGTTGCAGCAGCCCGTGTGCGATGCGCGTCGTTATCATCGTTCCGTGGTAGTGTGGTTTCATCGCGAGCACGACACGCAACAACAACAAACAATGAAACTGACAAAAAAAGGCGCCCTTGGCTGGTTGTGTAGTGCATGCGTGTTCTTGCTTAGATGCATGCGCTGGTGACATGGCGCATGGCTTCACGAAGGCTGACCTGATTATGTGCCGTGCTGGGAATCCTTTTAAGCGTCCCCGAACCGGAAGACTGATGACGAAAAGAAAGCTCATCCATTTTCTGATCAGTACTCCCCGGTCGAGATCGGCGACGCAGCGGAACCGAAACTTCGTTGATTGGAACGGCTCAGCACAAAAGGGATGCTCTCGGGCTGGGGCATGGACGGTTGCTTGTTTGAAAGATGCTGGAATTAATTTAAATTAGCTCGTCCGGTTACCCGGCCGTGTGCAGCAGTACGCCGTGTTTTCATGCGCGATGCATACACGAACCAGCACCGAATGCAAATTTATTGCATTCCTATCGATGCATCACCTCATTTGCAAGTGTCTACCGCGTGACATGTCACTTAGAAACTTTCATAAAACGAAACTTTCGGTTCATATTTATCTTGGCTTTTTTCATTTATCTGAAATTTGCTATGAGATTTTATTGAATGTGGTTTTAAACCAGAAACATTTAAACGTTTTTTATCCACATCGGACTCCAAAGCTCGATGAGCCTGAAAAGTATCTTTAAATTAATTTTGTGGCCGTCGTTTCCTCGCAACGGGGCCAAAGTTTGTGTTATTTATTATGCTATTTCCTTGAATTTCTGTCCAAAGAAACCTACATTTGTTTCGATTGGGCTTCCTAATGGATACTTGTTTACAGTTTCCAACTTCCCTGCCTGGGAGATAATTTTCCAGTTCATTGCACTCGGTAGTTGCCGTCGTAAAAAAAGCAAATCAGAAGAATATAGAAAACCACCAGAACGACCCTTCGCGCGAATGTAGGAACAGTTGGTCCAAGAGAAGCCATGAAACCATAAAAAATAAACAAATTACTCTCACACAGCGGCACATCTACCGCGCGGCTATCCTACCGAGCGTATTTATCACAGAAACCCCGCGATCTTCTCACGATCTTGCTCCCAAAAATTTGTCCAACCGAAATTAAACTCGTTCATCATTCAACCAGGACGGAACGTCGGCCGGAAACCATGGCGAGTTCTTGCTTTTCGGGTTCGCCAATGATTCGCTACGGTGGTGAAAGTTTTACTGTGCTCTTCAACCGGCCTCTTCGTTTGGTGATCGATACCCCAGTAGTCAGCCCAACGAATGTACAGAAGAAAAAATGGTACCAAATCTACCACATGCCGACCAAAGCAGCATGTCCCGAAGTGCCACTCAGTGCGGAAAAGGCACAAAATTTACTGCAACTCGAGTGCCCTTAGTGAAGAATAAAAGGGAAGCGAAAATTCGAGAGGACGTGCACGTGAAGAAGAAACTGTCCATGATCCGCTCTCCGCTTTTTCTATCTTTCGCTGCTATCCGACACATTTTCGGTCATGTTTTACTGCAAGCACAATAACTCGCATGCATCCTGTCTACCGGGGCGTGTGCTTTCGTCGTTTGTTCTATTTCATTTCGAACGATTTATTTCGCCCTGGCCTGCGAAAGACCACCGAAAAGGTCTAAAGTTAGTGCTTCTTGATCTCTTCTCTCTCTCTCACACACACACATACAAGAACACACGTCCACAGAAGGAATGCTATGTTTCCGATGGTTCAGACACCGGAAAAATAACCGAAACCGCCGGAAAACCAAGAAAGGTCCATCATGTGAGAGATTTTCGCTTCGGGTGCTGTTGCTGCCCCAAAAGGTCAAAAAGGAAAAGCTAAAAAAAAAGCGATAAAATGTGAAACATACTGAAACTACACAAGTTACACGGATGAAGTTGTTCCGATGGCATTTTTGGTTTCAAAATAAACAAAATTATTTTTCGACGATACCCGCGACGTGGCATGCACAGCACAACACAAAAAGGAAAAAAGCGGCACGGAACGCAGCATCGTTTGCACTCAGCAAGGGTCCGAGAAACAAAATATAAAAACAACACATGAAAAAAAAAACCCCGGAAATTAGTCAGCAGTCGCTGAGCGAGAGTCAAAAGTTGTAAACAAGATCGTTCCGGTTAATTTAATAAGGCAATTAAAATAACAAATTGAACTGGCTGGATGGCTCCGGCTCTGTTTTCCCGGTTTCCCGGGTTGGTTTGGAAATTAATGCCATCAGCTTTTTCGTGACGGCACTTTTCGGAGTAAGTGAATGGAAACAGGGCGGCGTGTTTTCTCTTGTGCGTAATAGAAATGTCTTACCCTTAATAAAAGACAAGCAAAAGCGAATGATCAATGAATACTAAACTTCCATTGTGCTAGCACTTAAGTTGTGGTAATTTTAGCAGAAACTAGGACGAGTAAATGAGGTTTAATTAAAAGCGTTCTTTGAAAATCTACCTCTTCATTTGATGTCCAGCAAACAAAAACACTAAACCATCATAATTCACAGAAAATGGAGCTTCAGTTAGGTATTGAAAAAGGACACGCTTAACGCTTTTATAAGTGCTGAACGAAAAACGCTTGCATTGGCTGGATATCATCCCTTTAACAAGCATTTTGTAGGTTCATTCTGCCATTTTTAGCCTATTTCTCTTCCGGTTGCAGCTCTTTTAGAAGCTTCTGATGGAAGCCATTCTCGTTAACAGTTAAAAAAAATAAAATACCCCAATGAGCGTAAACAGTTTTCCAGGCTTGGCTGCGTCGAGAGAATGAGGCATAAAAATAGCTACCATCTCTTGCCAGAAGTCAACACGCTGCATACTCTATAGTGGTTGCCGCCAAAATCATAAATTATGCACCGAAGGAACTGCAGGTTGAACGAAAACTTCTGTTTTTTCGATGAAGGAAAAAAGCACTTTTCTTTCATAAAACTAAGTCTCTGAGATGTTTGATGGATGCTGATCAAAGAGCTGATGGGAGCAGGGAGAAAAGGGAGAATGACCTAAAGAAGATAATCTGCTTTGTTGATGTTCAACTCTTACCTGGGACATGTTGAACGTCAGTCAGCGAGAGAGATTAATGTAAGGCGATTTTCGAAATGAACAATACGATTTAAATAAGCAATAAAAAATAAAAATAAAACATTATAGGAAAATGGTGAAATAAAGCTCGTGATGTGCAAACAACGTTCAATTAAAATATCAGTATCTATTACTCATTTAATCCGGATGCAACCACTTCCATCGCAAGCGTTGTTGAAACGAATTATACAAGAATGATGTGAATTTTGAATTAAATTCATCTCTGCTTGCACGGTGATTAACCGTTTCGTAGGACAAACAAAAAAGGAAACAAAATTAAACAAATACGTCCCTCAAACATCCCCCAAACCCACCACCGAACACCGAGAGCACCGAAAAGTTCACCCAAACCACGCACACAGCAGACGCAGTAAACAGTGGCCGCCGCCAACGAGTTACCCCGCGTTCAGCTCGGCCTAAAATGTGCGCTGCTGCTGCTGCTGCTACACGCTCATTGCACGTTGATATTTTAATAAATTTAGAATGGCCTGCGTTATTAAAATTCATAAGCTTTCGCTATCTCGCCCCGTATTGCGTACAGCGACGGGACGGGAGTGGACCGGTGTCGCCCGGTTGCAGCTGAGGGCTTTTGTTTTATGCGCTTCCCGAAAGCACAAAACGAACCAACCTGTTTTTCACGTACAATATTTCGCACATTGAACGAAAAAAGAAGAAAGGCAAGCATGTCTCCACATACAGGCTCTGTACACACGAACACACAGGCGCAAAGGACATATGCATAAGGCTGTTCACCCGGGCTAGAGGTGGAAAAATGTTTGAAAGTTTTTTTGTTCGGTTCATGTGTTTTTTGTTCATCATTCCCGGAAAGAACCGCAAGACGGAAAATACGTTTTCTCCTAGCTGATGTCGTATAATTGGAGAAGCTTTATCGGTTGACTTACGTGGGTAGACCAGTATTTTTTGTCTTCCTCAAGTTTCAGAAGCTCTGAAAAAAGGGCGTCTGAATCCTTGAAAAAAAAAATCCAAAACGAAGTACGATAGACTCTATGACACTCGAAGAGGATCATTTTAAAGTATGTTATATTCAAAGCATCTAATGCCAGCAAACACGCTGGCAATGTGCAGCAGTGTGATGTTTACTGTGTCTTGCAGTCAAATGCTTACTTTTTGGATTTTAGCCTACAATAGAGTGGGTTTTTTCACTGCAGTGTGTTGCAAATGCAACATTGGCCGTCATCGTATCAAACCGCCACCTTCTACAATGTGAACGTCGAACAAGAGCTTTCTTTGGCACATTGCTGAAAACAATGCAGTAGAAGAAAGGGCTTTACTTTTCCCTTTGTTATGGTTTGGTTTTAGTCAAAATAATAGTCAACAAATACATTCTGTGGGTTACAACCACAATGGCAAAAAGATCTTTCTTTGTACGCTAAATTGATGAACCTTGGCCTAGCAGTGTGCTCTTTTTAGTATCGTTGGTTGAGCACAAAAAAAGCATTCTCAAAAATTCAATCACACCATCTGCCGGTGGGGATGAAACTGGGCAAAAAACATACTCTAGCAGAACTATGGACAGGATTCTGCTGGCGCCAATCGTAATAAACATTTTACTGCAATAAGCAACGCAATGTTTATACGAAAACTTTTCTCTTTCCGGATTGCAGCAACACCAGTCCTGCTGCAGATGCTAAACACGAGAGCGAGTATTTGATTGTGGCAACTGCATTCAACTACGACCACAACACCATGGCTCTGGACATGGAGATCGAAACTTTGATTCTACCCATTCCAGACGCGGTTGGTGAAGCCGAAATCGTAACCAAACGTACATCGTGCGTAAGCACCTGGGCTTGGAGCGGTCAACGTTGAACCTACCTCCCCCACCACAGATCATACGAGTTTTGTAAGCCAATGTTTCATCACTTCACTATTCTTCCTCCAGTGGTGTACGCTCTGGAAAGTACATTTCCCAGCTGCACAAGCAAAAGAGAATAGTGAGCATGATTAAGAAAGCCAAAAAAAGAAGTAGCATTGTGACCCATGGTTTATGTTGCTTGTCGAATCGAATAGTCCTCGGTCTATTTCATTCTCCCAACTAGCAAGACGGATAGAGAAGCCGGGATGGGGTGAGCTACACAAAAAAGCCAAACCAATGTTTCCTGTGGAGCTGCTAGCAGTGTTCTGGACGAAACCCAGACCGAAGTCCTTCTGATCTGACCTCAATGCAAGCGAGCACCAAAATTCATCCGACCGCGACTCCTTTACACCGACCACAGGTTCAAGTCCGAAGAGGGAAAGCGAGCAAAACCGGAAGCAACTTACAATTGCAACCGGGGTCACACATTGTTGTATCCGGGTTTCGACCGCTCGACTGGAACGTCACAAGCGAACTCTGTCCCTTTCGCACGTTCACCTTCTCGCTACACAACTGTCGGAAGTTATTAAATATATTGCTAAACTTTGGTCGCCGCTAATGGCAAGCCGGGATACGGACGGACGTAGTTGTGCAGCGCATCCAGGCGCGCCAGAGGACTGTGTATTTACGAACCAAAAGTGACACTATCAATTTTGTACAATCGATACCATAAGTGCAGTGGGATCGTATGAAAAAGGGGAGCGCCGTCCGTTATGCCTCCAGCTTTTGGCCCAGCAGCAGGCACATCTGTACTCGGGCAGATGCGAGTGTAGCCGCTGGGGCTTATTTTTCCGACCCTGGACTAAATGAAACAATTTTCACCAGCTGCATCAAATTGTCTGCGTTTCTGTTCGCCAATGATTGCAGATAGTCTTACTGGTAGTTGTAAAATTTGACCGGACGTACGGAATTACATCATGCCTTTGCCTTTGAACCGCTCATCCAGCAGTGGCCCCGATGCTAAGAAGCTAAGCTGCAGCTCAAATCCGGCCCAAGTTCTGAAACCATCCGGCAAAGCGTACCAATCTTGGCCGTACAATGTTATTGCTCTTGTCTGCTAAGCGTTTCCATTAATCTCGAAGATTATCGCCCACAGTTAGCCGTTCTCGGGTGAGTGTGTGGGCGTGATGCTGCTACTATATCGCCCCGGGACTCATCTCGGCAGCATCCATGGTTTCAGAGCCCCATGGATGGGGTATATGGGTGATAAAAAATCATAGCTCAGAACACGATGCGGTGTTGCTGTGGGGGGTTTTTCTTTTAGCCTGAGGTTAAACATTCTTGCTAACTGTGGTCATGGTTGCCGGGAGAAATATTAGAAAGGATCGAGCTCGTTGGGGTAAAATGGGACGAGAGCTCGGTATCGTCTCGGCTCGAATAAATGAAAGGAAAACTATTTTATTTTCTACGACTACGTTCGTATGTAGCCTTTCAGGCACATATTTCCTTCCGGTAACTTTCTGTAGCTGGAGGTGGGAGTCTGGGTATGGGTTGGTCAGTGAGTAACGCGTGGTGCAGACTTTTTACCACGTCCCGAAGAAAGTAGCTCGGAAAATGGCACAAAATCAATGAAAGCAAAGTATCGAATAAATTGTATTCCTGTACGAAACTAGGAATGGGAGATGGGAGCTCAAATCTCACACGTTGGAACGCCGACTAGATGGACTTTCATTCCTTGATAGTTTGAAAATGAGCTCAGAGAGGATTCAATGTTAAACGTGTAAGAATTTGATGTACAACATAAATACTAGCCCGATTTTTCCTATTCCATTGAGTGTAGCTTTCAATAAAGGTAAGAAGTACTCTTCCCATAGTTACATGTAATTTAACCGTTTACTTACATTCATCGTGATCCTTGGCGGTAACAGTGAGCACGGTATGCTGTATGTCTTCGTTTTCATCAACTTCCGCCTCGTATAGGGCTTTGTCGAAGTACGGTGGGTTGTCATTCTTGTCGGCAATACCAATACGGATGAATTTGGTGACTGTTGAAAGAGATAAAAAATAAGTTTAGTTCAAGTATTATTTAAAGCTAATTTATTGAAGACAAAAAAGACCTTTAATTACTAAAGTTGAGATGTACAATAAAGCTGAAACCTTTAAGTATTTAATAACGTTATTACAGGATTACAAAGCGCCTTATCAATCCAGCCAATCCTCGAATCCACTCAATAGTTTCATTCATCCGGCTCGATAGCAGTAAACATTGTACACAGGGCGTTCCCTATCGGAATATATTTTTTATTCTGCCGTCCATCATATCCTCTATCCCGCTATCAATGATCCATTAAGTTACATCCCATAATTCACCTCTGTGTTGTGTACGGGGTATGCTGCTACCGGAAACAAATGTAAACATCGTCCCCGGACACCGCGTTCCAGCACTGACACAGTGCAATCCCAGCTAACCAGTACGATGAACGATACTTTGTTTCAATGCATCGCTACATTCTGTTGCACATTCTCTGCAGCTAACCTTCCGCGTCAGTCGTTAACCGCAGCACTGGTAGAAGCTTATTTTAACGATCTGTCACACCAAGTTCGGCTGAGGCGCACAGACCACCGTGGCACGTGAGTGAATGCAGATTTTTAGACAACCGGCTCCCAGCTATGCTGTGCGGTACAAATGTTCGGCAAAGTATAGAAGTGTGTGTGTGTGCGTGCAATTTTTAGCCGGCCAGAGTTGCATTCAAATTTAGTAGGACTCCCGCGGGTTAGGGGATGACAAGCGCAGAAAAGGCTTGGCCGAAAACTGTGGGCACAATTTGGTGCACAATCTGTTCACCACCCCATGGAAAGACTTAACTGTATCAGTAGCTGTGCATATTCGTTCTAGTAAAAAAAAGGGCCACCTAGTGTAGACCAAAAGAACCACCGTTTGACGGGACACCACGCTGGGCTTGGAGTACAATAAAATGTTTTATTTAGTTACCAGTCAGACACACACACACGTACATACACCACTTCCGCTTTGTGCGGGGTGAAGAATGTAAATTCGGAAGTTCTGACAGTGGGTGTGCCGAGAGCGAGTGAGAAAGAGTTACTATATTATTCTCATTACCATAATAACTCCTCCTGGGTTTATGCAGGACAGGGTTGGTTGCCGGGCAGCGGCAGACAGATTAATCTGATGCACGGCATCCAACGCTAAGGAAAAGGTGTTGTGAAATAGGTGGTGCGAGTTTTCCGGAAACAATCTCATCCACCCCGTGCAGCCAGCGTCCGCGATATTCATGGCCCAGCGAACGTGTGCGGTGTGCGCGACTACAGTCCCAAAGCCAACTACTGCCACGTCAACGCGGCTCTCGGCCGCCGGACTCGCACGAGTTTTTGGCACTAGCGTTAATCCCCAGGAATGTGGGCTCGCTCTGCCAGTGCAGTCCGTGGCGATGGCGGTGAAGCGTAAAATTACATTCCTCCATAATTAGATGATGCAGCGGTACGGACGTGCGCGAGGCTCTGGGAGTTTACTGCACTGTCAACGCAGCGTGTGCATAGAAGCGTGCCTCGGTTAAAAGCGTCCACAAGCCAACCTGTAAGCGTATTCTGCATAATTTGTACGTGCTGCTGTGTTATGCGGTGAAAGGGGTCATTTTTCGTACGGCACGCGCGCTTGCAGACGAAATTAGTTAAAATTTCAAAGCGATATGGACGCTCACCGTCGACATGCAATAATTGGTTGCAAGGTGGTTTATTTATTTTTTTTTTCGATTTCAATTTTGTGATGGAATTTTGATGAAATGAATAATGGAAAGGAAAATAATAGGTGACGCAACTTCACCACCATACTGCTGTAACAAAAATTTTACGGGCTAAGCATACAACAATTTGATTTGCATGCATGACAGGATTAGTTTTGGTCTAATTTTTTTCCCCCCTTCTTTCAGTTACCGGAAATCTATTGCAGTTATGAGCACCGATCGATTGGCAAGTCTGCAGCAGCTTCTCACACTCTATTTGCTCGGTTTTGATTAACCCATTCGCCTATTCGCCTAAGATGGAAGGTATCGATTACCCGGACCCGGGCATTGTGAATATCTGGGTACTGACAATAAGCTCCAGTTCACCGTATGGAAAGTCTCAAATTCAAAGCATTCGATTGGATTGGATTTATCGGGTGATTTTTCCCTTACCCCGAGTATAACTGGAAAAAAAGGTGAAAATGGTGCTTCTGTGCCACACTGTTTGAGCACCGGTGGTGAAGCATTGCAATCACTCACGTACACGCACTTACGCTACCCACTAACCCCGAACCTCCGTAGGCTCTAGTACGCGCTATCTAGAGTCAACACGCTGGTACCATCCTTGTCTGTGCTTATCGTATCGTCCTGAAAATAGGCTGACAGATGCCGAAGAATTGCCCGTATGGCTGTTGATAAAAAAAAAAGACGCATGAAAGCAACATTCCAGCAAAGCGAGCTAAACCTCCCACCGTCAAACTCATCCGAACTATTGAGACATTTCAAAGCGGTGGTGAAATGATTGAAGTTCGGAAAAATGTTTTGCCCATTGAACAGATAGATAAGGAATGTGCGTGCTTTTTTCGTGCAGATTGCAAAGAACACCACAATACTGGGTCGATCGGTCTCGTGATATTTTTTTTTTTTTGTTTGCTACAGCTACTTCTTTTATGTATCACTACTTTTACGAGCTGCCGAAACTTTTCTATCTTTCACCTGTCGCACACGGTTTGCGCCTGATTGGAAAGTTTGAAGTTGAGATTGAAATACCGGCATGAAAGTGTAAAGGGGCGGACCGGCGGCTGTGTGGTAAAATTCTTCTCCGAATGTGAGCAGGACGTGACTAATCCAGAGCAGACGTTGAATTGCAGGACAAACATTTGTTTCTTCCTTCCAACTCCATCATCCAGCTTGCTCCAGGTCCAACGTGTTCGTATCAGCCGCATTTTGCGGTGCGAATTCATCGGCCCCGATAGGCCGACAGATGGGCAGGTGAGTATCACAAGAAATACGCGTCAATATGGCGCACAGGCGGGATACTTTTTTGTTGCTGCTGCTACTTGAAGGCCGACACCTGGAGAGCTATCCTTCCACATGTTGATGGGTTTTTCGAATGTATTGGTAGCGATGCGTGAGGATGCGTTGCGAAGCAGTAATCAAAGCAGTAAACATCCTGTAACACCTGTGCCGGAAACTTTTTCTTTAAACCTCAAATCACCTCATTCTGCTTGTGGCTGTTTTCATCCGACATTCAAAAGAAGTTTATTCGATTTGAAAATGAAATGCGTGCTTGCGGGAATTCTCCTTCGCCAAGCGGTACCACACAACCGCTGCGTGATTTCTTTCGATGCATATCAATGAACTAAAACTCCAACAGCACCTGGAGCAGCGATCGGAGTTGTGAGTTGTGGTAGTAGATTGATCATCATATGGTGCAGAAAGAGCATAATACGAGTTTGGCTCGGTTTTGTTTGCTGCTACAAATAAGCAAGTTCGATCTTTAACAAACGCTGAAAAACAATTCCGGATTCCCACAACAAATTAGAAAACATAGCGAGCAAATTATTTTCTTGCCAATCAATTGAAGAAATAGACTCAATTGCTTTAATTAAACACTCTTCCGAGAGTTTGAATGTGGATTCTACAAAACATATAATTGTATCGATTTTTCTAGAGGTCACCTCTACCACCGGACCACCTGACCGACCGCTTTTAAAAGACCCTAAATCTCTCAGAAATAATTTCGTCCTCTTTGTTTGCTCTGCTGTCCTTGCACGATCTTTTTATAAATGGCACACAATCCGATTGAAGTACAATAATTGGACGTTAGTGTGGGTGTGCCACGTGACGATCGATTTGTTAGACAAAATTGATCCCGATACGTTGTCCCAAGTGGCGAACACAATTCAATGATTGGCACTTTTTCTATCGTGAACCATCGGAAACGGGACAATTGGGAGCAGAGCAGTGTGTGTGTGCGCAATTGTTTGATCTTCGATTCTTACTTCTGTCGGCCTAATATACTATATTCGCGACAGCACTCAGAGGACTTCCGGAAAGAATTGGTCAGCGGGAGGTTTTTTTTGTGCTGCACAACATTTTGTTCGACTCGCGCATTGATGCCGGTTTCGCTCCAACGGAAGCTCCGTTTTAGCTTAATCGGAAATGCACTTTGTGGTTGTGACCTATCGTGTGGATTTATTCCACGGAGCGTCATACTGCAGCTAACTACGACAAACACTAAATTGTGCTAAACGTATACATTTCACCTAACAGCACGAACGGTGAACAAAAATACGCGCCACTGCACACCCGAACGCTTGCGGCGGTGGCGCTTGTGATGGAGTGCGATGACAGGCTAGGGCAGGAAATGCAACCAGCGGTAACCAAGCCCGTGCACAGTTTGTGTATACAAACATATAAAAAAAGCAATGGCACACCAATAGACACACATTCTGCTGCCAGAACGTGTACCAGCGTCTAGCCTTTCTATGGAACTGGCCGCACATCTAAAACCGGCGAGCTGAAGTGGTCACCTATAGAAGTTATCGAGCTTGGACCTGCATCAACGGGGGAAAAAAACACAGTTGTCATCTGAACCGTGTGTTTAAGTCTACCCATTTGCTTCGTTTCTTATCATATCTCGCTCTCTCGCTAGCTTCTCTTGCTTCCTCTAACATGATACCGATGCAGATAGCAGATCGGAAACAGGAGTAGGAAATGGCAGTCCACAACCTCCGGCATCCGGGAAATACGGGACGGAACCATTCGAGAAGTTCGTTTCGGTTCACCGCCTGGTGTGCCTGCATGTGCTTGCACCAGTAGATTGTGTGAGTGATTGTTAGCAAATAACAGTGGTCCGTTTGTTTTGAGGTGACACATTTCCACCTCCTACAACCTCCCAGCCCACCTCGCTCCCCCCCCCCCCCCCCCCCCCATTACGAAAATGAACACCGGGCACACATCGGTCCGATTCACGGACCGTACTAAGTGTGCGATAGTTGTAACCCGGGCAACAACGCTCACAAAAAGCACGAACCGGATGGGTTGCGCATTAGAACATTACTATGCACCTATTACCCCTTCGGCGTGACATTTTGTAAACCGACTGACGAGTGGTGTGGGTGAGCGCCGGTTGGTGTTTGAGCGAAGTTTGACGGTTCTAGTTTACCGTGTGACTGGGTGACCGCACGAGATTTTCCTGCACCGGATGTAAATGATGGACTGAAAGTGGCTGCTCGGTGGTGCTGCATGACGTTGAAGGTGCCCACGGAGTCACATGCTACCTCATGATACGATGATGATGATGAAGAGGAAAATGAGCTCGGAAACAGACGTGTGTATGGGCGCGTTGAATGTGAAAAACGATTCACACTACATCGTTCGCTACCAGCAGAAGTCACAGCGCTGCGTCGTGCCATTTGGAATGAAAGTTTTTCCTTCATGAATGTCTTTACCCTTTTCCGATACTGGTAAGGTAAGGGTAAGGTTGGGTGGTGTAAGGTAATCGCACAATTTTGTGGCTCCCGAGCGTAAACCGCACATCATCAAACATCGGTTACCGGCTGCATATGGTACTCATTTACAATGTGTTTGCCCTAAGTATGGTGCAACGTGGCACGGCACAAGTAGCAGTGTGTTAAATAGTTTCCATTTCGAAGACAAGAGTCAATATCCATACTACTCACGCACACGGATTAGTACGGATGAGTGTACCATAAGTTCGGTGTGATAATTTACTTAAACAAAGCATTAAATCTTGCTGTTGCTGTTTGAAATGCTGTTTCGTTGTGCTTTAAAGATTGAGCTATGAAGTATTTTTATTTATGCTTCCATCATAAAACAGTACATAGTAAAAAGAAGTAATAAAAATGCATTTTTATTGGGTTTATCACCTGATCAGCCGCTAGTAAAAGCATTCAGATTACCAAAAATAATTCCATCTCCAACTTGCTGTACGCTCCAAGTCCTTGTAAAGAATGCTCAGGTTCTGTGAAGAAAGTTTTACGCTTTCTCTTTCAACATTTTAATGAGCTACGAAATAAAGAATTTATTCGTTGTCCTGTTAAGGGAACTCTTGCAGCCTAACAACATTATAGAAACATGGAAAAGATAACGCAGAAAAAAAAAGGATGGAATGTACACAACAATTTACTGTTCCTTCTAAAACCAACTTTAACGGTTTACGCTACTCCCTCCGCTTGCACATGTGCCATTTTACCTCGAAGCATGGAAGAATTTCGTTAAGCAACTCAAACGCCTTCTTCTTCGCATCGGATTTCAAAGTTTTATGATAACGCACACACACACACACACGTATGATCGTGCGTGTATGGAGCCTGCCCGTTTTCCCTAGCCGACGCAATGCAGCCAAGCATATCCTCTGCTACCTTAGCATCGTTCTCCAGTTACTGCTGTTTTACATCCGAAACTCTTTGCAACAATACGCCGAAAGAGCAAAAGAGTTTAAAATATTCGTGAACAAAATGGAAGAAATTAAAGATTTTTTTTTCTCCGTTCATATGAACGTGATGATACAGAAATGCTCACACGAGCACACGCTCCCGGGTGGAGCCCACTCCCCCGGGGCAATGGGGTTGTCTGATTAGAATATTTTGCGTCACTCACCGTAAGGCTTTGACCTACCGCCAGCTAAAATGAATCACTTAATATGTATAGTCGCGGCAAATGTGCTTTGGGGCGGCGCAGCCGAGCTGGTTGAAATTAATTTTTCCCTCCAAAACAATCATCCCGTGCGTGCGTGAGTGGCGAATGCCATCCTTCTTGGTTAACTTTTTATTCGATGTAAGTAAGAAGTGTCGATAAGACGTTCGTAGACGAGCGATAAGGATAAAGAACAAAAAACATAACAAGCAACATTCACCCGAAAAGATGTACCCTAGTGAGGTGAAAGTTGTGCGTAACTTGCGTTTCCGCTTGCAAGGAAGCACACATTACGCACGTTTTACACGCACCCATCGTACATCGTGTGCCCGTTGTTGGATGAGACTGAAAGGTAGTATAAATATTTACAATGTGCCAATGTGGATTTCCATCCCTTGGCGCGCAGTTCCCGCTCGTTCAGGAAGCGACCGAGATACACCACAAACTCACGTGTGGAACTTTGAAACTGTGTGGAAGGCATAAAACTTTAAGCAATCTGCATCGTTAGCCAAGTGGACCGAGAGAGCACGAAGCGCGCGGGAAAGGAAGGATGCCGTGCGTGAAGCCGGTCCGGTTTTTGATGATATGCAAATGATTCGACCCGCTGTGGTGTCATTTGAATTCCGAGCATAAAACGCACTGTTGTGACCATAACGATGATCCTAACTTCTATAAACGGCACACACACACACATGCTCTGGGTTATTCAAGAAAGTCTTGGTAGAATAAAATTATGGGTTTTCTCTTTCTCCCACACTATACAGGACGAAAGGAGTACGAATCGGTCAGGAGGCTTTCATGGAGAAGAATCATGAGGTTAGTTATGGATTTTGAAGTGGCAAAAAAATAAAAAAATAAACAACAAAACCACACCAAGAATAATAAAAAGCGTTCCACCCATGACAGGCCACTAACACTCCAATGGATTCAGGAGAAGAAGAATTGCTTTTAGTACGTCACAATGTACGTGTACAGTGCCGATTGTTTGTTGCGTAGTTGTTATGCCGCATTTTCCACCAACATACCCACAAGATGCCATTTGACTCTCACTGTTTTTTTTTCGTGCCGTGCTGCGCTGCTCTCTTGCTCTCTGGAGTTGACTTTCCGGCCAAATATTTCAAACGATACGAGCGCACCATACAGAAACCACATCCGGATGGTTAACCGAAGCTGTTGTTAGCTGGAGATGCTATAAAATTTATAGTCCTTGCTTTTTCCGTTTTCTCAAACCCCTCGCGCAAACCCGGACACATGAATTACCTCTTTTCCACGCTCTGTCGGTACGAAGGAACGAATGAGCAAGAAAAAAAAAACAAGCGTGTGACTATACAACGAGTTCTGTTCTCTTCATGTGAAGAGTTCCTTCGAACAGTGAAATTACTGCGATAAAGCAGTACCAGCTCCGGAACCAGCGAAGGAGTCACCGACCCTAGAACCATAGTACGGTGGCTAGATGCTGCAAGTCTCGCAAGAAATAAGCGCCAAGACTTTTAGCGCGCACTGCCAACGGAAAACCGTTTTCCAGACGGTCCCGGTTGGGTCTTTTCGGAATCGTTCGCGAACCTTGTGCATGGGCGTTGCGTATGCCAAGGATGGTTGTAACCATGCTGGCGAACGAACACAGATTGTGTTTTATGCTGGTCGTTACAATCAAAAACATTTACATAAAACTTAGATGCTGCACGTACGATAAAAACTACATTCGCGTCATCTATGTCATTCGAATTGGTGGTTAAATAAAACATTTATGGTAAGTTATGCTGTACAAAAGCGTATGCGACACAGTGTTGTGGGCTAGAAAAACAAACTACAAATGTACTTAGGGGGATTGGTTTAAGGATGTGTTTCGTGTGTTAAATATGTTTCATATCTTTTTGTTAAGATGTGGCTTGGCTTTTGCTCCAGCTTTTATTTGTGTAAATAAATTAATTACAACTCGAGATCATTTAGAGCACAAACTGTTTTTGATTGACGTCAGGGGTTAGAAAGAAGACGTTGAAGTATATATGATAATCCATTGTATAAATACACGGTTTACTAGTTGTTAGAGCAAACGCTTTTAAAGCAAATACAATGCCAAAGTAAAGGTGCACGACACCAGTAAAGGATTTCCAACTTGACAATTTAACATTTGCTAGAATTTTGCGAACAATTGGCGATTATTTTTGCAAATTTGGTACTCTTTCTTTGCCTTGATCATGGTTATCTGTTGTTCAAAGTTTTGTATCAAGATCGCTTTGCATATTCTGTTTACCGTTTAATATCGATTCCTTAACAAGATTTTGATGAAGATTGTTAATCATTCAGTATAAAAATCTAACCAAGAACTCTCCTTGATATCAAAAGCATGTCTAGCATCAAGGCATCATCTGATTTAAACCCTCAGCGGAATGAAAGTAGAGGGAACATTCAATCTGTTGACATTGAGGGAAAGTTGTTTGTGGATTAGAAGCCTCCGTGCTCATTCACTCCGCGTACCGTTAAACCAACCACTGCATTAAGGTTTAAAATACATGCCCGACAACTTCTTGAAATAATTGTAAATTATGATATCAACTGAAAAAGGTAGCGTTAGCTTTTCTATCGCTTTCTCTATTAGGCTACTGCACAACAAAGGATTTCTCTTAAACATTCTACAGAGCTACGATTTACCGTTCAAAAGTAAGTAGCAAATTGATTTTCTTTTAAATTACCCTTAATAAATATAGCAACAAACATCGGTGCACTTCCAAGGGATTGCCTCGTCGAATGCTGAACAGGAAGAATTAAGAAACTATTGTAAAAACATCAAAAAAGTGCTACAAACAATGAAGGAAAAACAGAAACAGAAACAGAACGATTGCCTATTCACTCCACTGCGCTGCCGGAAATCCTATACCGCTTCGTACGGCAATGACTCTCTCCTGCCCAAAAGCTTGCCGGAAGACGATAAAAACTGAAAACTTTCAACTATCGGTGCAAACACAGTCACATGCACAGCTGGCGCAAGCAAGTGTGCAGAATCAATAACATCAAACGGCCACAATGCTGCCACAATGTTTGCCAATGACCGTTAGCACGGGAAAGGGAATCCAACCAGGGCAACATAATCCGGTGCCATAAATTGTACCACAAACAGACACACACACACACACGCACGGCCGAAACAGTTGCTGCCGCAGAGTAAAACTGCAGCAGCACATAACGTGGCGCGCGCGCTACAATTCGGTGAATGAAAAATGGACGCTTTTCTCGATATTGAATTGGCTGCTCGCGGTTTTGGTGGTGGTTAGCTTTTGGCAAACAACGCGAACACATTTTGTCACCAACCCTCTTGGGCCACCGGTACTGCCGGTGACAGCAGTTCTGCACCGCTACGGTTTAACGCGCGTACCGACGCTTGGAAGCAGATTCGTGCCGGTATGTTCCGCGGTACGAAAATTAAGGAGCAAAAAGAGAAAAAAAAAACAAGTTTCACTTATAGAACAAAGCAAACAAAATGCAAACCCGTGGAAGAAAAATTGCGCCATCCAAGGGATCCGCTTTTGGACGGGGTGCACAGTTTATATACACCGACTACTTCATCGATGTCTTTGCATTAGAAGAAAATCCCACAACAGGAAAGCTTCCAACGTAAATAGACACACGGAGGCGAAAAAGTGGATTTTTTCTTCCCAGCTCCGTAGTGGTGCTGTGTGCCGCACGAAAGGATTCTACCGGGATCAATATCACACCACACGCTAACGATAATTTATTACCTTTCATGTGGTGCGCGATTTTGCAAAGCAAAATTTTTTGGCTACTGTCACACCATTGATGTGGTTCGAGGAGAGAGTATATATTTATGCCATGCTGCTTATGCTATTTTTGCTGCTGGCTTCTGGGTGGGTTCAGCGTATGGCCTTCCCAAAAAAAAAGGTATCCGTTTTATTTATTCACTCGTCTCAGATTCGGCCTGCCTTTCTGTATTGTTGCTTTCGTTGCGGAGATAATTTATTGCCGTCTGCTGCTGATGCTGGCAGGAAAAAGATTATTGCTACCGCTAGAAAGACAAAATAGTTTAACATTGATGTATTTGAAAGGGTTTGAGGCGGTACAGGCAAAACGTGATAGTTACAGGTAGTTATAACTTTTAGTTACAAGGAAGGTGGAGTCCTAGTGCAACTCGAAACTACAAAGTTGAACGAGCCAACTTTTTTCCAATTATTTATTTATAATTAATTATGACGGTCCAGTGCCGTATTGTTGACTTTTTTCCAATTCTAACCAATGAAATATTCATAAGCGAAGTCCCCCTTCGACCAGTAGTAGGAGCGAGCGAGAGAAAAGAAAATGTACATGTTCCAAAAAACATCACCAGCAAACCGAGGAACATCCCGTGTTCCATTAGTGTCATCCCTCATACAAAAGTGTTAATTTTATGTAACCCATAATAATGCATCCTCGGCAAGGGTGGTGTGGATCTGATATCTTTGGCCGAGGAATAACGAGCTGCGAGACCGTAAACCCAACCAAACTATCCTACCGCAAATCGACGGCACGAAACTCGGTACGTTTGCTCTGTTCAGGAATTTTGGGCACGGTCTGGTCGGCTTAGCAGCGCGTACAGGAAGTTTTAGCTTAAAATTTATGACAAACCATTAAACCGATCGACTACCCACTTAACGCTTTCAGGGCTGGCAAGTAGTGCCGTTTTTACCATCAAAATGACCTGGAGCATAGCCAGCGCTAGGAAAATGTGGCCGTGATTTAGTACACCTTTCGAAACGAAGCGAGTCGTACCTACTTCCACCAGCCACTTGATTATCTGACCATACACGGCCGAGGTCCGAGAGTAAACAAGTTTTTATTCATCCCTGTTCTGCATAAACACCTCTCACTGCAGTGGTAGTATCGGCACGGCATATAGCTAAATCGCTCACTTGGTATCATGCTTTGGAATCGCATTTGAAATCGCTCAAAAAGGTACGAAAAAGGGAAACTAACGACTCTCAGCCGAAGTTGCTGGACAAGTTGGACTTGCTAATGGAAATGTAAATTGGTTCGGAATTGAAACCTATGGAGGAAGCATATTAATTTGCAGCAATTTATCGTTACCATGCTCAGGGCCCTGGTACACACCGTCCGAATCGAAGTTGGAACGTTCAATTCGTCCCGATGAAGTTGGTCTTTACGGACGTGGTTCGACTATCGATGGGCAGCACACGGTTTCTGGATGGTCTGCGATATCGTCGGTAGCTAGGTGGAGGGTTTTTTCTACGACGATTTAGGAATAAGGATTATTTTAAGCAATTTACTATTGGGATTGTGACGATCATCGTGAGGGTTGTGTTGAATAGATTACTGTAGCTATGATTTTTCTTGCCCATAATAAACATCCAGGTCCGTTAGGCTGTATGGAAATGTTGCGATAAAATAGAATATAAAATTTGGAAAAAAATTCCGAATCAACAAAATGGTGATTCATCGATTGTCTAAGCCTTCCAATGGACCGCAAGTTCAAGCAAGTTCAAGCAAGACACTGAACAAACTTTCAAAGGCTCACGACAAATAACCACAGGGAATCGCTAAAAGCTTGCAAAAGCGCACCACTACCACGTTTGCAACCGAGTGGTTTTGTTATTCCAATTGCACTCAATCCTTCAGGGATGCACTGCGGCAAAATATACCTTTGTTGGAGCTAAAATCAACCAACGCTTTGCTACGGGACAAACGACCACTCGCCAGGATAGCATTGCGAGCTTGGTACCGGTGGACGAAAGTTTACTTTGTTAAATAGCGTACCACAGCCGGCGAGAGCTTAACTAAATATTGTCAAACAACGGCGGCAAACTCGTAATGCAAAACCGCTACCGGTATCATCGCCTCTGGTAAAGTATGCAAGTATTGCAAAGCTAATGCCATCGAGGAATCGAAGAGAATTTCTAGCGCTCACCACTTTGAAGCACCTTTGACAGTTGCCATCGTTTGGATCGTCGTCGCAAGCCGTACACAGCATTTACCCCCAGTATACCGCCGAAAGAAATTTACCAATGAAAATTCAATTAGCTTTCAACTTCGAGCTCAACAGCTCCATTTGTGCGCGGGGAAATGCAAACGAAAAAAAAAAACCCCATCACAAACAAAACAAAATGAAAGAACGAGATTGCTGCTGTAATACACAATTGTTGAATACCAAACAGCGATCAACGATGGTTCGCTTTCACCCTATTACCCACCACAAAAGGCTCGAACACCGGACGAACTTTTAGATGATACATAGAAGCTCTCGGTATTTCCAATCAAAACTGCACTCAAATTACAAGTGAGAGGGAAAATTGAATCGTGCAATCAGTATTGAATGTCGCTCGAATAATAGGCATAAGTTTCTACCGAATGAACGATGCATTTGATGCGAAATGCGAGCCGAAAAAAAAGAGGGAAAAGGAGGAAAAAGAAATGGAACCATTTCCAATGCCATCCGCGACACAGTTGCAAGGTACACGCTTTGCACTCCAACTATGGTCCATTGATCCGGGAATCTATTCCTGCACCATCGGGTTCGGTTCATTGACGATGCAAGGCGACGCACCATTTTTCGATTGTCCTTTGAACGCGAACGGGATGAAAACAGGATGGAAGGGCACGCGAGTGTACGAGCAGTGTTGTGATACAACTTTGATATCGGTGATTTTTTTATCAGGCTGGTTTTGTTCTCCTCGGCAAATGGTGCAAAGGTTGTACGCAAGCCCACGGCTAGCTGGAGTACAGTTTGGGACAATGTACACCTAATCGAAGGCGACATTCAGAAAACTCTCAATGGCAATGGTTCGCCATCGTACCGCTCTGTTCGTTTGTTGTGAAATTTTGGTGCTTCACTCTTTAATGAAATTTCACATTCGTACGATGATAAATCACGGCCCAGAAACGTGACTTATTAGCTGAACGCTCGAGCAGAACGGACGACATGAAAGCAATCGAAGCCTGACTGGGAACCTTAGGACGGAGTATGCTCCAAAGAAAAAAAGGTAACAACAAAAAGATCCTACTACCGGGCAACCGGGTTTCGATTTTTCTTAATAATGGCAGACGTACACGAGGCGTTCAAAAGAAGGCAACTAGTGGGCTACAACTACAAAGCGCACTGATGGAGATAGATTGGCTTCGTTCGAAAGCTCAGACGACGGCGTTTCGACGGGTAGGAGAAATTCTTCAAAATTTTGCCATGATGTTTTCGAGAGGCTTTCATGAAAGATTCGCCTTTTTTCTCACTCCCTGCAGGCGCTTTTTGGCACCGATGCGAAAGTCCGTGCGATTTCGATGTTGCACTTTTCCTTCCGTTCGATTGGCTGTGACATGAAATATTGTACCGTTTGTACCTTCGGTGGCACCCGGCCGCGTCTGTCCTTAATTCCGGCTCGGGGTGTTAAAAGCCTGACACGAATACTGGTGCCTGTTGGCGGCTTCAAGCATGCTACAATGTTTGGTTCGAGGTCGAAAATGAGTGACAGGCAAGTCAACCGGTGGTCAAAACAGGGCATTGATTGACATTTCAAAGCGGTATCTCTCTGGAGGTTCTGTTTCAAAGGCTACGTTTGTGCGTTTGGTTGTATGCGAAAGAGAAAATGCTTCAGCCCGTTGGTTGCATAGACGTGTACATTTCACATACAGATACTTCAACTGCAAGCCGCCGAAGCTTCTATTGAATTGCTAGAGTTAATTGCAGATGTTGTGTTTGGGCAAATGTACTCCCGTATCACGGAAGTAATTAGCAGCGATGTGTTCACTCATTTCTCTTGCTCACATGGTACCGATTTAGTTTCGCGTTTGAAGAAACGATAACGTCAACAAATACTTATTTCATCAAAGAAAACTTAGCTACAATTTTTATTCTTCAAGGAAAATAATGACCTTTCATATTGCATGCTAGACTCATAAAGAAATAAAGCTTCAAGTTCATCCTGAACATATGTAATCCAGCTCTCGTAACCGTATGGTTTGAGGTTATAAAATTTCGAAAGTATCAAACACATTCTGGTAAGAAGATGCATGTGTGTAGGAGAATAAATGCTAAACTTTTGGTTCGTCCTGCTTTCGCTACTGTGGCGTTGCTTGGTTTATGAGTTCCCATCACAGGAACCATCATCAAGAGAGGGCAAGGAAGGGGCCTTTACTAATGAGAGTTTAGCAAATTTCCACTTGTGTTAGTAGCTGTTGTGCGTCATCTTCTAATTTACAGCTTGGCACGTCTCAAGATCTCCAGTACCGAGTACTGACGTGGGGCGGTTTTCGTGGTCGGTAACGAACACGCCATTTACAGCCCTACGAAACTGACAATGGTTCTGAAGAACGTTGAGGTCTGCGCTGTAGAAGACCATCAGTGCGGAAATTGAGTGTGAAAAGTTTTACAATTTGTACCCACAGAGCAAGTGTTACCGACCGCACACCACTGGCAGCTGGCGCCAAAAACGGGAAGGAAGTCTCAAAACTTCGTATCAATCTCCGCCTTTGGACGAACCCAAACACGCGATGGACTGCGGCATAGTGCATCGTCTACTGAGCAAACCCGTCCCAAATAGGGAGTTCTATCTGATAAAACTACTTCCGCTACCGACTGCGACAGCCGGAAGCAGCTTCCCGGCAGCATCGAGGCAAGCGGAAGCATGGCAAAAATATGGCCAATAAGTGATATCCCCACTCTCTCTCTCTCTCTCTCGTTCACTCACTCCTCGGGGAAAGTTTTTCCCACTCAAAGTTATGGCAACTGGTGGAAGAGTAACACTAAAAAGTGTCAAATGTGGAACCGAGACACACAACTGGATCGGACAGCAGAGTGAGGCTGGATTTCTACTTCTGGACGAACGGGACGTAAGGTCGTTTTGTGGCGAGAGTGAAAAACTTTCCCCGTCGTGCAGGACGTCATGTTCACTCAGGGATAAAATTTTTCGTCACGGCTGAAATCGTTTCGGCCACTTGAGACACGCAAAGAAGCGTGGGATGATTCTTGAGAACAAATTGCAAGAAAAGATATGCAGAATACACACCAAACAGCGATTGCCTTTTTGTTCCATTTTCATACTTAAAAAAAATGGGTAGATAAGAAGTTATGAATGAATTTATCTCTTTTTCTTTGCTGCGTCACTTTATGTTGATTGTCAAACTTTACAATTTGTCCGCACAACTGCAATTTTTCCATTTATTTGCTTCCATTTTTCTGAAGCACATTCTCAGAGCCAGTATGAATTTGTGAAAGATCAATAGCTATCACACACATGATGAGGGTAAATGATTGTTACTGATAAAGAAAGTTAATAAAAGAACTCGGACTGAAGAAGTCCCTGGAGGAATACTCTACATGATTGTATCTTGAGGGTTACACAGCTAACATATTTATTAAGGCATTACATAGCCCAAAATGTTTAAACTAGGCAACATACAACAATTCCTTGTGTTTGAACATCCGGCTCCGTGTTTTGTGCTAACTTTAAACCACACAAAACATCCTCAAGGCACAAACCAACATCGGATAGTTTGGCGAACAAACACACAATATAAAAGCAACCGAAAAGTTGGAACCGCCTTCAATGAACCACCTTTCACTTTTTCTCGCCCGGTTACGGTCGAAGGAGTTTTTTTTTTTGGATTGTTCCGTTGAGGGCTGGTTGGTTTCTGTTGGCGGCGCAAAACAAACCCATTACACACAGAACACCGAGCATCATGCGCCCCAAAATTACATGTAATCGGACTAATTCAATCGAAAACAATCGCCTCTAGCAAACAAAGCAAAACCTCTCTCTCTCTCCAACAGCAACGAACCAACAAAACAAAGAGGTTTCATTTTGTGACTTAAAACTAACGAACGAAAGTACAATCTTCAACCATTGTCTTTAGTGCCGTTCGTTATTAAAAATCTTCCATCGGCAGATTCCGGCGATGAAATAGCTTTAAATAACAACATCTTTACCAGCACGGCACGGCAGATAAGCAAGTTTAACCACGAGGCTCTTTTTCCTCGATAACATTGTTAAGTGTTGAGTATGGCTCCAGATTTTTACAGCCGCGGTTGAAAACTCTGCTTAACTAAGGATACCCGTGCTGCGTTAGGTTGATTGGAATAAAAGGGGTTTTATTAAAGCAGCTAAAACCACATTCGTTCTACAAAGTGCTCTTGAGTGCGGACTATGAAAGGGTGGCAGCGAAAAAAAAAAACACTGTTCACGAGGGGCAAAAATTGGTTCGTCCTAGCTAAGACCGAGTTTTATTCAAATTATATACGGTATTTCAGAAAGATAAAAACTTCAAAACCGGAATCAACGAACGGTCCGTCTTAAAGCGACGCAACAAATGGTAAGAAGGAAAAAAGTCGTAATTTCTTTAACGAATTAACATTATACAGAACATCATCGTCAAAAAGTAAGTATCATTTTTTGAATTTGAAAAAAATCAAGCCACATGGTTCAAAAGCTTGCCGTGCTCCTCACTTTTGTGGACAAGAAGGATGTAAAGTAGGAAGCTATTGCACACTGGACTACACCATTCATTTCACAGCAGCCAGTAGTGAACAACAAATTTGCATAATCCTACCCAATTACGAGCATTTAAGCTACCGCAATATAGAGTGCGTATGCAAGTTAGACCTGAAGCATGTTCTTCTTCAGACAGCTGCTAAGGAGATTATAAAATGCACATGAATGGGCGAACAACAGAAAATGTGCATAATAAAATTTGGTGCCACACCAAACGGCCGTCAGTTAACTGAACGAGCTAGATCCGGCTGTGTAGTTTAAATTTTAATTTATATGTTTCATTTAATCATGGTTATGAAACTGGAAAACAATCCACCTAACAGGTGCGTTTATCGCTGCTGATGGAGACGCCTGGTAGCTGGCCTTAATGGAGACGCCTGCTTGGTCGTTGTTATCATATTGTGTTAAACGCAACCGTTGGTTAGAAAATCTGGCCGTCAAAACTTATCAAATCAAATTTCAAGCTCTTTGCATCCCACCAAAACAACAGCTCAGTTGGGCCACAGTTGACTATCTTTACCAAATGGTTCCTTTTACTATCGCCAGGGAGAATTTACACAACTCACACTATCCATCTGTCTGCTACAGTGCATTTCGCGGCCAGGTAGATGTGGAGCGCGTACAGTACGCCGTGTTTTCCATTTGCAATGCAAATATTATGATAATTGTCTTGTCGACATCGCTGTCAACGTTGGTATGGGTTCCTCCTGTCGAGGTGTAAAACGCTTCATGCTATGTAATGCTGGTGAATTCGAAGGACTAGACAAAGTTTTCACCAGGCTCATTGTTCGAGCGACAAGACAAGGACCACCCATGCTGGGTCGGCGGGTAGCCATCGACTATGGCGCAGTGAATGGCTTCAAAAATAACTTTCAACAAACACTGTTTGACAAATCCGCTTTAAAGAAACAAATGAAAGGTGAAACAACTTTACCTAGATACGTGCTATTCGTAAGTACCCAGAATATCTTGAGTGGATCTACCATCACTTCTAGTAGATAGACGTGATGCCGCTGTAACGAGGCACTGCTGCAGAATAGTGTTGCGATTAGAATCACTAGTCACCAACAGGCACTGTACTCCGCTTGGGGCGATGCTTTCACGATTGACAATTGTGGCAATCGCAGAGCAGCTAGACGGCTCTGCTTGCGGGTGTTGCAGTGGTAGTCGTAGTGCTGGTGGTGGTTTGGGTAGCTCTCGTTCAGCGAGATCACTGCCGGTGAATCTGTTAGCTTTTCTAATGGGAATAAACACAATGGCGACGGTTCTAACGGCAGTACCGCGTAGAGGAAAATGACCGGAAGCAGACACGTTGGAACACTTTTCATCGCAACGGATGTCGCTATCGCTCACCGAAAAACGCTTTTAGCCACAGCTCTTGATCGTAGAAGCACATTCACACATTCACTTTTAATGTAAACGCACTAGAGGCTAGGATGTACGCATGGATTTATTTTACAAAGAAACAGATTCATGATTTTCTTTTCTTTAAATCTTTAACCATCACTTGTTTAGGAACACATCACGTTTATATTTTATTACATATGAAATGAGAAAAACCACATTAGATGATAGCTCCTTTTATCACCTTAAACATAATCCTAAAAATTCGTAGATTTACGCTCAATCTACGTCAACTGCTGATAGATACATAAACATTAAATTTTAAACGACCGTTTCAGTTACCGAACGCGTCCGCGTTTCTCAAACAACTGCCAAGACGAGATGGAATCGTAAAGAATCCGAAAGCCTCAACATTCGGTAACTCACGGACCCGACCGCTCTGTCAGTGCTGGATTCAAGCTCTGGCATCAAAGAGCTACCCGAACTTTGGGTGCTAGCTTAGTCTAGGTCATTGGGCCACAAGGACGAACGGAGATTGTATGATCTGCTGCAAGCTTCTGGCACCGACAGCGACACCGAAAGGTTAACTGAGAACCAAAACAATCGGCTCTCACTAGCTCGTACACGGATGCGCAGTAAATTCACGGTCACAACCAGAACTCACCGTGATGTGGCGCGAAATTTTCCGGGCTGTTCCTCTTCGGATGGTAATTAAATTGTCAACCAGGCTTGCACACCGGTTTCACCGGCCTCTCACCGGTGGAAACATGATTTAGATGCTCAGCGTGCAGCAAATGTGTGGCGATGGTTTATGCCTTCGTTTTTGGTTCTTGCATTCGCTTTTGCCTGGGTGGAGAACCCTTGTAGAGGTCCCGCGGTCCAGTTCGGCAAACAAAAGAATGACCTTCGCCTTCCTTTAAATTTCTGTGAAGTGCGCGAACTCGAAACAAGGTTGCACCTTTCAGAAGGGTTTCATCAAAGAACCAAACTTTGGGTAAACAATGCTTAAGCAACGCTATACGATATTCATCAAAGTTTTCTTATTGTTTCCCTCCAAATAAAAAAGTTTTTTGTGCTAGTGTTGATATGCGATAGGATCCAGCTTCTCTTCTGATACGTCTGTATTTTGTCAACTGCCCATCATCCTGTGGTATGTAAAATTATTGTGTTTAATTAAAACTTTTTTTAATGATTAACAACAACCTTTTGCTTGGCACGGAAAGAAGATATGTTGAAAACTTTAAAAGCAGGGTCTATATAAGTAACATTTTTATATTTGAAACCAAAAATTTGACGGAAGAACTAGATAAAATGCAACATAATGCAAAAATAATGTTAAGATACGCCAACTGAGAGCTTCACAGGCTTAGAAGTGGTGAAGTTGATTGACAAATTATTGAATCATTACAAATTCAGCATGATGTAAAATTAATTTATCTTTATTATGTCAAATGAAAATCGAAACCTGCTAACTTTATTATCCCTGTCTTGAACAGGGAGAGTAACAGGTAGAAAGGCAGATTCTTTTTCTTTGTTGTACATCGTCTTAAATGTTGATTTCTACGGTCGTACGAGTTCTCTTCGAATCGTTGATTCGTACGTACACTTGTTCACCCGTCATCGTGTCTGTCTGGAACGTTAGCTAATAAACTATACTACTGGCAGAGGCGAGAGCTAAAACGAGCCAAGCCAGTGCACCGGGCACCCGTTCCAAATGCACCGTCCCGGCGTAAAAGCAATCGTTAGCTTCTTGAACTATTTCTCAAATACACCGTGCTCGGCAACGTCGTACATTTGCTCAACACTGTACCGGCAAGATGCTGTATCGTGAAGCTAACCGGGGCACATTGCATGCGGCGGAGAGGAAATGTTCGATCCTTTCGTCTGCAGGATATGTCAATTTATCGAATTGTGCGGTAAAGATAATCGTTGTCAGTGAAGATGCAGACAAACCGGTGGATGAGAAATCTTAAAGGTAGGGCATGCATCGAACACGCTCCAAGCGACAGCAACAGAAGTAGCCGGTGCAATCCAATTTCCTTCATTGTGTCCGAAAAGTAAATCGAACTTTTCCCAATAAGAAGAAGAGTGATAAAGCAACTAGATAAAGACGGGTTGGGGCTAACGGTTTTTGCAAGGATCAGACATCTTTTCATTCGTGCAGGTGATGAACTCGAAAACTTGGAACCCGTGCAACATCGGTAGCTTAACAGATTATCCTCTGGAAGACATCGAACGAGTTGCGAAAAGGAATGAGCTAGGACACAGACAATGGGAAGTTATTTAAGACGATTGTGAAGCAAATTGAAAAGTAACGATTTCAATAATCCATTCGTTACATTCATCAGGACTATAATTTAAAGCTTCGGTTTTATTAAGACTTTCGAACAAGACATTCGGATTAAATCCAATTTGTAATCAATTTTTTTATGTATGATTTTAATAGAACATTTTCCATTCCAGCACACAAGCCAACCAACCTCAATGCAAAGGAAAAATATTGTTCAAATAGCTGCTAAGTACAAAAGCAAACCATTTAATACTTCTGCAGCTTATTAAAATCGGAACAAAATCAACAATCATTAACAAATTGTGAAGCAAACAACTAAAAAGAAACAACCATAAATACAAGCAATCTGAAAAATAATCAACCCGTTAAGCAAACAGTCTTGACTCTGCTTCCGCATGCTTCACTATTGCTTTACGGAATGTCCTTTCGTTGCAAGGAGGAACTTTTTTCCAAGCAAAAACCGTTTTAATTTGCTTAACGATAATTAACTCCTTCTGTGTACATTATTCGTCGCATTTTTCTCTTTCTCTTTTTAGTGTGTGAATGGAGTAAGTAAATTTTCAACGTTTGTTGCTTTGAACAATTTTGCCGTCCCGAGAAGGAGAAGTAAAGGTAAATTTTCACACACAAATTCACTACGCCCATACAGTTTTGTTTTACTTTTTCTATTTTTGCTTGATCTCTGTAGCTTGGGGTTTGATTACCTTTTTCGCTTCTTTTAATACCTGCACACAGTATTTTGACAAGGTATTATAGAACAGGGTGTTGGATTGCAAGAAAACTTGAGCGTAACAATTTAGCAACACGAATAATGCACCACCAGCCCGTAGAAACGCTTGCTTCAACGGAGGCTGCTAGAAAGACCTTGAAAAACTGACAAAAGTAAGGCATTTTTGGTGTTTTTGTTACACGTGGTTCTTTGCTAGGGTGTTTTATTCAACCCTGACATTCAATATGCTTGCTTTTCATCGCGCTGGAGTCAAACAAACCAAGCGGACAGTGGCCGCTTTTTGTTGCGATTTCAAGACCGTACTTTTGCCTGTATTAAACATTAAACCAACAACAGCCGCTATTTACATGATGGTTTTAATTAAACCATCATCGCACTCCTTTTTTTCCAAGCGAATTGAACGAACTTTCAAACGGTGACTAAAGAAAATTGAACTGTTACAGCAACAAAAAACAAGAAAAACTCTCCGCGTTTCTGGCCCATTTCAAGCTCTTCTTCACGTGCTAGCTATAACGCCAGTGTTTATTAGTAGAACCTAATCGAGGCTAACGATTGTTGCATAGCGTCACAGGGCACTCAGGCACGTGGCAGTGGGTAGGAAACGGGGGTGGCAAACCGTCCAACTTCTCTGATGTCTGCAAGAGATTTGAGGGGAATAAGCTTGCCGAAGTTGGAGGAAACTAATTGAATTGCTTGCTTTAAACATTTGAGTGAGAATCGGTCAAGACGTGCCACACGGGTGACATAATTAGCAAGTAAACTGAGCATCATCGGCGTCATTGATTTAATTTACGTGAAATGATACACTAACGAGTGTTTGGTGTAGTTTGGCATAATAAATGAAGATGAATTCTGACAGTTTTGCTAAACGTGCAAATCGTAGTTGGAATTTAATTAGGTAAAATGCCACATTTTCCTATCGGGTTTTTTTTCGAAATTTCAACGAACTGATGGAAGTTTTATTTTAAACAATTTATCTAATAATTTACAGCTTGGAGAATGGTGTCATTGAGAGGAATTTCGCAAAAGTTTTGAAAGGTTGGTGTATGTGATAAGCTTATCATTTGAATTACTCATATCGCAAAACATAAGCTAAATATTCCAACATAAATTTATATTATGCTTATAGGTTGCCCACATTTCAACTAGATGGAGTTACGGAATGATTCACCTTTTCCAAGACGAATCAAATGTATGGCAAACACTTCCTTTTAGAACAACGTTTCTCGTGCTATACAAAATCGTGTCCTGTTTGGATTTTATCCCATCTCGCTTGAACGAACGATTATGGAAGGATGATTGCTGTCCAAAAATCGTGCTTTTCTAGAGGAAAATAACTTGCCATAAAAGTAAGGACCAAAAGCTTGGAGAGAGTAAAACTAAGACATGCGCACTGTTCCAAGCTGAAGTTGAGAGTATTATAAAATTTTCCCAAAGCTGAAAGGCAGAAAAGCTTCACTCATGATATTCAGCAAAGCTTCTGCGACACATAGGTCCTTGAAGCTTTCATTTATGTGCTTTTGCACATTTCATACCTCATGAATTCAGAGCCTAAGTTAGGCAGTTTAAAGATTTTAAACTTCAGTCATTTGAATGTGTTTGAATACATACGATTAATTTCCTGTTTGTTTTAACTGCGTTGAAAAGGAATGAATCCCTTACCTGCAATGAAAGCAAAAATAAATTTACATGACAAACGAGTAATATGTGGCTGTGAAATAAATGCTGTGTTTTTTAAAGAAATTCCTAAGCTTTCCGGTTACATAATATACCGCCAAAAAAGCCACTGACATTTCCACGAACGTTTACTTCCGGCAACCAACAGCATAACGATGAACATGAACATGAACACAGGAAGTTCAAAGCTTCATTAAGACGGCGTAATTAAATAATGTACTTCTAACCCTTGTCTTTCGATTTTATCACTGCGCAATGTACCGTGCAAACACTACTAATGCGGCCAACAGGTACCAATTTAGGGCTAGAATTGATCGTTTACGATTTTACTAGCAAAGTAAAAGCAGCATACGGTTCTTTTCGGGTGGGTGAAAGTCATCTACAGGCATGGGAAGCGTCTGTATGGCATAGTCAGCAAGACAGTGTATTGACAAACACACAAACATAGAACAAATAAAGCTTAAGATATGGAAAATTGGCAACCAGCAAAGCTGGAGGGATTCTGTTTAACAAAATTACATTTAAAGCAGGTGTGGTGCTTACACAAATCATCTCATTTCAACTGAATTTCATTTTCTTGTCTTTAGTTTGGATTATTACACGTCATAATCTATTCTTAAAGATTTGATTTCATAAATCCGACGCTTTTCAACCAGAAGATTGTGAAACCACTGCCTTTGGTAGGCCGTTTGTCTTGTAGATAATGAGCAGCTGAGACAGTTCTCACATCGGTTGATGATGCGAGAAACATCATTGTCAAACCATTATCATCTGCTGGACATACCCCGTGAATGATTCGTTGTCAGTCTTTGGTTCTGTACGTGCAGAATTTACTGCTGTTATGATATTATGCAGCGCTGGAAGCTGACAGCTGCCGAAGCCAAAGGGAGTCAGTACCAGTATCGTTGCTGCCGAATGCACCTAAGGCGTCCTTCGACCATCGATGTGACGTGCAAAGCTTCTAACCGCACTGTACAATAAAGCTAGAACCACGAGATTGATGATAATGTTTTTGCAAGCGTAGCAAGCGCGAGGATTGAACTCCAAGGGAAGATTGAGCAAGATTTTCCTCAGCGTACATATATACACACACCTACACTTCTTCTCGCAAATGGTGTATAGAAATTGGTGCCGTACGCTAGACACTGTTCAAGATTCTCAAGATAGCAGTAAATAATTTTGCAAGCAAACCACAACATGATTGACATGCACACATTCGCAAACATACGTACCGGGTGCGTCTTGACAACCTTGCAAGGCGAAGAGTGTACGAGACATATTGTGCTGCACTGTGTGGTGCAAACTTCGTACAACCATCGAGGGAAAAATATACAAACTGTTTATCGACCAACAATCGACAAAGATGATGATGGGGGACCAATTTCCCGACAGCACCCGTTGTGATCGATACGCTGACTTTCAGTTAGTCAAACCAGGCTAACCGAAACGGTCATTGGTGGGGTAAGCTGCCGGAAGCCCGAGGGTGGAAAGCGATACCGTTTCTTCACGCGGTTGCCTGCGATGGACGCAAACCAGCGTTACCCTTTCGACCACATCGTTTATCAACAAAAGTACCAAGTGTATTATATGCCTTCGCCTCCGTTGGTTAAGGGTCTCGTCGTTGGCTGGCAGTGTTTCTATCGAGCCATCGAGGAGAGCCCTAAGGACTGAAAATGCATACGGCCTATGTAGTGTACGCTGCACAGACGCACCAGTACGGTAGTGTTATGACGTTGAACCAGCATCAATATATCGCACCAAGATTGACTATCAAATATCAATAGCCTAAAGAACACAACTGGCAAACCCTTCCAATTTGGCATCACTGAGTGAAGCTTACAATAGTGCTGACGGGAAGCGGACAGCTTACATGGCTTTAGCAAATGTTCTACAACGGTCATACAGTTCTGTATAGCACGTGTTTGACGTAGGATGGAATTGTTAGCGAGAACAGCAAACAATGCTTTGTAACTTTTCTACCAAAGAAAAGTAACCATTGATTAGTTTCAATAAGGAAGATTTTTCAATGTAAAAGAGCCAATCGGGCAGCTATTATTGCCAGTTGTAACATGATAACCATAATATGCATCAATAATCAGTTTTCAAATAAATCCATTACAAATTGTTATCATACCAAAGCAAGACAAACAAATACAAGACTATTAAATTAATGCTTAAAGATATCTTAAAGACGTTCCAAGAGAGCGTCGAGCGGAAATCACTCCATCAACAATACCAAATAATGTACGAAACATTGATGGACAGCATGTTAAAACTTTGCAAAACTGTCTTCGCTTCCACTTTAGTTGCACTGAAACAAAGACACAGCATACCTTCCTGTTAACTTCACACGTAAAATGTATGCAAAGAAACCGGTGAACCTACCCACCGCTTGAAAATTATTGCGAAACTTCTTTCAATCACCATCCTCAGTCTGACAGAGTATGCATGTTGAGATCTTTCTGTGTGGCTGTGTGTACCCACATAACAGTTTGATAAATCTAATCGAAACATACCCAAGGAAAGCAAACAGGTAAAACCTTCTTTATATGTTCTCTCGGACGGTTTCAGTCCCGGATCGTTCATCGTATCCGTACATTCTCATTTTCTCATCCCTGCGTCCAAATCGAAACCAAACAGGTGGGTTTTATAGATTTGGAACTGAACCCCACAAAGAAGAAGGAAGCAAAGGCTAGCACATTAACAACCGCTGTGTGTGTGTGCTGCTGACTGATACCCCGAGAGCTTTTTCCAACACCTGTTCACTTGCCAATTTCTAACTGCTCTCGATGGACTCGCCATCAATTGGGACGGGGATTGAGCAGACAGATTTGCATATGTTTGACCTTACTCAAACAGCTATTATCAGTTCGCACTTCTTAGGGGGATATACGAGACCCCTCCCCCCTCCAGCCCCCCTGTCTGTTCCATTGAATCCCTTCTCCCCTCTCAAATCCTCCACGAGCCGTGTGTATGGTGCAGACAGCAGTTGGAAGCTTATCCGTTTCGATATCGGCAGCAGAATTGGGCACCCGTAATTGATGATGATCGAGGTGGTTACTCCCACAACGGTTGTACGAGGAAATTTGTAGACGTAACCTACCCTTTGCCGACACGTGCAGGAAGAACTTTTGCTGGTTGGGGGGGTGTAAAATACAAGGTGATGGTGAATTACTTTTCACCACTTTCTCTGGGCACGAAAAAAAAAACTGGAACTGGAATGAAATCCGTACGAACTTCACAATTCTAAAGACAACGTCAGCAACTGTCAGTGTCAGTTACGGCTCTTGGACATAATTTAGAGTGAACCGATTTTCAAGAGAATCGAGAGGGAAAGAAAAGTATGTTCACCAACCGATTGCACTCCAATCCGTTGCACATGGGAAGGTCGGGCTTGAGAGCTACTGCTTTTCAGCGAGCTATAAAATGGTACTTTATCGAACATGGGAAAGCAGCAGGAAAAAAAAAGCTTGCCTCCACAAAAGAAAACTCCTTACAGTCGATTCATTTTAACGCACACCTTTGCCGTACGGATTGACTCGGGGAGAGGGAATTGAAATGCAAATTTAATATCTCTATTCGCTCCGCTTCAGCAACCATTAGCTTTAAGCTTTTGTCGATACTTTACAAAGAAGTTATGGGCGAAAGGCAGGCCTGCAATTGATATTCGCTTTCCACAACCCCTTTGCAGTCTTAGTTTCTAAATTACGAAGAACAAAAGCTTTTATAAATTTCGAGTAATTTTAATTTTATGCTAATTTTATCGTCATTACGCTGGCGAGAATGAGTAATGCTTTTTTTTGTGTGTGTGTGCAATTGAATATTTCTTTCCAGAGCAAATTGCATCAGTTTGCATTAACCGGTTTTGAGAACGGTACGCGCACGGATTGAAATGCCATTCCAATTCATACAATAATGGGTAATTTACACCTCACCCTATTATTGAGTGAAACGGTTCGATTCAAATGGAGGACGAACAGCAGACCGAGTGGCAAACATTCATAAACACCACCACCATTAATGAAGCGTTTACAGTGAAGATACAATTAAACATGAATCAACCGCAAAAGAACACAAATAGTACAATGGCCTCAAACAAACAACTGTGGTTGAGTGAGTTGCAAATACTTTTGCCCATAATGTAATGCAACATACGACCATTTCGCTCTGTATCCTGTGAAAATAAAAACTATACAAGGAACTTCACCAATGGAGAAAAAAGCGAACATATTGAAATGTGCAATTTATTGTGTTTGATCAATGGGTAGTGATTTTTTGCAACAGAAAGCAGCTTCATCCACACTGTGATTACAGACCAATTATTCATATTAACACTCCATCATTGTGGAGCGTTATGTTGACTTTGCGTTTTTCTTCATTAAGTTTCGATTATGACTGTTGATGGATGCGAGCCGCACACAAGCTTTTCCCAGCAAACTTACATAAACGATTGATTCAATTCATTCTTCAGAAGCGCCATGAGGTACGTTCTTTTTTTTATTTCAGACAAAGCCCTTCATTTCAAAGATTAAACACCCCCAAAATACACAGTTTAATCGCAGCAAACAATATACCAAAATGAGGCTTCCTTTTTAGCGCGTTTTTTAATTCTTTTTCACACCACTGAAAAGCAACGTTCGTGGACAGCAACATGCGAGAAGTTGTTTTATTGCACGTCGTTCACAACGAAAAACAAACCTGCTGTCACGTTTCAATTAAAAACTGTCGTCGGTCGCTTAAACTTTGGCACCCGCATTTGATTGCGTGCAGTAAATAAGAAAAGCGACAATTCGATAAGTGTCGAAATGCGTCGCATTGCAGCTTACAACGAACCGTTTAGCGACGGATGAAGGTTGCGTTCACATTAATCAAATTGACAGTGGCCATGTTTGATGGAGTGTGCCTCGCGTGAGGTAGCAGGTACACTTCCCGATAAGTAAAAGTGAACGATAATCGCATTATGTCATGTGGGGTTTTGTATGGGAGGTTGATGAAGAGGGAAGTGTAAGTATGAGCCCTTCAAGGAATGGAGCAAAACGTGCGTCGTTAATCAAATTTATGGGTTTGAAATTAGCATCTTTATTGGTAACGCCATTCGGCATTACTTCTGCAACCATCGGAAGGTTTCGTTCCTTCAGATATTCATATTTATTTATTTATTTGTGCGTGCGGATGAGTTTTTTTTTTCCTTCAAGCAATAGAATGAGGCAAAATGAAAACGGCTTGCTGAATGTGAAGGTGTTCTATGGGATTAATAAACAAGAAAAAAATATAAAGCACGATAAACCGCATAGGAATGCACGATCATTTTGAACGGTGTATTTGGTGAGACAAGGCGAGTGATAGAAAAAAAAAGCGTTAAACCGTACTTGTGTGGTTAGGAACAATTTCGAAAAATTCCCATTTGCTGACCGGTGCAAAGCTCGCAACCACAAGTGCATTTGCTGCACTTTTGCTGCATCCGTTTGAACAAAATCGGCCCGGCAAAGTGAGAAAATGGAATAAAACAGACACACGAAAAAAGCAATCGCTTCAACACAAACAGACTCATCTTAGGGGTTGGTGAACATTTGAATAGATACGCCCAGTGCGTCAAAACATTCCGGACGGTTCGGAACGCTCGGGTGTTCTCACCACTATCAAACAGTTTACCCAATTTGTACTTTAATTCCGGTGCGTTTATTTAATTTAGCACACGGTGCACCCGCACACACAGCCACGCGGAACAACCGTAAATACAAACAAGGAGGAAAACGATGGAAAAGAAATGCAACAGTAGGCGCACAGTTTGGCTCGGCAACACTAGCGTTGGTCGGACAGCGATGTGAGCGATTCGCGTTTCGATATAAGTTAGATCGCAGTTCTGCAAGATGGATGGTAAATATCGCCAACAAGCCAAACTAGGGAAAAAGTTCTATTTCAAGCGCCATACTAAAATCGATGATATAGGTGCACCTTTTCGTCGCGCGATATGAACCGTGAGCAATGAGCGTAAAAATACTCTTCGAACGGGACACACACACGGGAGGAAAGGGAAAGAAAAAGTGTAACAAAAAATAATTTTTAAACAAACACAAAAAAAATTTACTAAAGATGGGGTGTGCGTGTGGGAAGCGAAACAACGTATGCAACCGATGGTCGCTGCTGTTGCTGCTGCTGTTTGTATCTCAAAACTAGCATGGGGCAAAAACACGTTGTTCCTCAATTTCAGATTTGCATGTTCAATATCTCGAACACGTTCCATTGCATGTTTTCGATTTCGATTAAAGGCGCACATTGCTAGCTGCCAATGCAGATGGAAGTGAGGTGGTTGGCAAGAGAGCCCTCCGATTGGTTGGATTGTTGAAAATAGAAATTTTTTGGCAGTGGGTTGAAAATTCGGAGGTGGTTAAACCTCGTTACCTCGCTTCGCAATCGCACAACAGGGAAGCGTCACGGCGGAAAATGTTCGTTTGTGAAGCATGCTCACCCACCCACTCGACCGGTCGGTTTTAACGGTTCACTTGGTTGGGGCATAGCGCAAAAGTCGGGCTTTTTAGCTTAAAAAACAAACCAACGACAGCGAGCAGCGCAACATGAGTTTTGTTTTGGTTTGCAATGCTGGAGTAAACGGGGGAAAAAAATCTGAGCAAGAAAAACAAAACTTTTACAATAGCATGGGAAGCACACGAGCGAAAAAAAAAAAAAACAAAAAAGCCTGGACCAGCCAGGCTGTAGCATTTACCCAGGACTGGTATAGTTTATTTGCTTGTATGCCGTTTACCCACTTTTCGACGCTCGAGACATCCAAGTTTGTTTTGTTGCACTCTATTTTGGACGGTTTGTTTAATACCGTTGCTGTTTTTCCGATGCTAGATTTTGAATTTCCAGGATTTTCGGTTTTGTTTTTCATTATTTTAAATGCTATCCATTCCTGCAATTCACTAGTTCGTAGCTTGAACCGTTAAACACGATGGATGTAAATTGGTGGACAATGAAATGGAATGATGCAACTGTGCAGAAAAAATGGATCCTTCTGCGCTGATTGTTGACATCCATGGTAATATTAGAAACGATAGCGACCGCTGGCATACTATTTTAGCCGACTAGCCGATAAACACGTATACGGGAGCTACGAGTGTTTTGACATTCGCAGTCTAAACGTTGAAGTGGTTGTTCACAACTTTGCACTGGAAACGTCGCTAGATATATCAAATATTCAATGACACACCGTTGGGTGAGGGTTGATTAGACAAGAAGAGGAAGATCTGCTCTCACTGGGATTCGTTATATTAGTGCAGACATAGCTTGACATCCATGCATCCATGACCTCTTCCTTCGGATATGCGCTCACGAATGTCAACTAGTTTTGCCTGGTTTGTGTGTTTATAGAAGTAGATTGAATGCTGGTATTTAAACTCGAATGTTGCATTCAATTCATATGATGAAAATACACAACAACTGACACGATTTGCCGATAAAAGTGGAGGATTAAAAGGCTACAAGCTTGTCGCTACGAACCCTAGCGAATATTCAACCACAAATTCATAGCTGATGCAATTGCTGCATGTTTCATCTAAACTATCACACGCATAGATGTTGTTCCCGCTTGGATATGCTTCAGAGATAGCATCCACAAAAGCCATCCAAACATTAGTTACGTTGTAAATGAACAACTGTTGGCAAAAAGGGAAGTGGAAACGAATTCTGCTCGCAACTATCGCTCGGCTGATTGTGTCCGTATGACATAGAGCCTAGCACGTTTTTGCTCATTTTGAGGGCAAAACGGAAAATCATCACCCATCGGATTGACACTGATGCCCAAACAGGACGAACCGGGCATGATCCAGCACGTTTCCGTAGTTTTGAAACTTTACGTTGTTTGCAACGCAATGCAAGTATTTTTTGGTTTTTTTATTGTACGTGTGCCTACAGGAACGTTATCAAACTGGAAGCTCACACCAGACGCACGGTTGACGGAAGCACGATTTTTAGGTCTTGCCCACTTTTAGACAGCTCGTGTGCATCATTTGATATTCTGTGACATTGATTAGACAGCATTCGCTACGCCGGAATACACACCCAGAGACATCGAAAAAGTGACACATCAAATCATGCCCGTGATTTGAAACGCATGGCTCGAATACGAGCGCAAAAAAGTTTTAGCAAAAATTAGCGTTCTTTGTCGTTACCCTATTGGGTAATACGGTGGGCTTTGACGTTATGGCGCGATGAACCTACACACTAATTAGAAGAGTTTCGTTTGCCTGCACAAAAGTTACAAACAATACATTATTAGGATGAATCGTTAGGAGAACCTTTATCCCCAGCTTTCGTGTCGGGATAACCTTTTCTGAAGTAATGAGCGACACAAACACACACACACGCACAGTAATACAAAGAGAAAGAGTGAAAGCTAACATAACAATGCCCAACGCAACTCTGTTGACAGTTGCGTCAACTTTAAATAGAGTTGTACTGGAGCCTGGAGTATTTTGCTGCCCTCTGCTTTGTTCCAATCCCTATCGAATTGTTTGTGGTGCCGCTCTTTAGTTTGGGATGCCGTATAAACATTCGCAAGCAGAATACTTTGGCAACCACTTCCGGCCTGATGGAAGTCTTTACTATACATACACACACACATAAACAGAATGCCTCCTGCATTTAAAACGGGACGTAAGAAAGTGAGACGGAATTGTAAGCAGCTTGCCCTAAACACCCTTGACTACCTGGGATGCGCTCTCGCACGTAACGGAAATTCCATTAATTTCAACAAAGCCATCCAGTTTACCGAAGCTCTTCAGCATGGGCGCGATAAAACAGCACTTGGACTTTGAAGTTACGAACTTTTGTAACTATTTACCGAAACCGACAAGTCAACAGCAGTCCGCCGTCATCGTGACCGTGCACCGTTTGCGTCTTCCGTGCCCCGGTAGCATGCTACACTCCAATAAACGAACCAAATCGAGACGACCGAGCAAGAGAGAGAAAGCTTAAATCATTGTATCTTTTGGAAGCCGCTAGGAATCAAGAAGATGTTTCGCAGCGGGCCGGGGATGAATATCTTCATTATCCACGGCTTGGGCATGAGTAAGCACTAAACGAACGAACGCTACTCATTCCGAGCCAATTGATTCGCCTGAAGCAGTTTAAACATTCGGCTGCGAAGAAATTTATCTCCTTCCGTTTTTTGGAATGTTTCGGAACCCCCTCCGAGAGCTGCGGTCCTTTGCATAATGCAATCATGTTTAAAGTTTATATTCACCACATTGATAACATTTGCTTCGTAGCCTTAAAGTTTTAAATTCCGACAATACGTTCCCAGTTATTTGGTTTACAAAATTCGTCAATAAGTTCATTAAACAAGCGCTCATTGCATTTGCATTCAAAAACGGTTCAATCATTAAAATAAATACGCTTTACGATTGTGTTAACATTTCACCAGAAGTGTGTTGTGCCAACCTCAGGACCTCTACTCAATATTTATAATCCAATGTGTGATTCTGTTTGACAATATTACTCTCTCACACACATACTTGACGTCTCGTGGGCCACGCTCCTACTCCGACGCACTGAACGAGTGGGAAGCGTCGGAACGGCTTTTCAACACGATCCCTAATTTATTACATTTCCGCACGCACCCACTCACGGCAACCGATCCGCGACCGCTCAGTATCATCATCATCAAGATGGTAAAATAAGAAAAGTGGCAAATAAAAACACAAATTCTTCCTAGTCACCGTGCGGCAGTAGGCAAGCGCAAGCACACCGAATCAATGGCCATGCATATGTATGTACATCCGAGAGCGCGTCATATCCGATATCACTTATTGGTGTTCTTAGTCCCGGTGGCCGGAAGCGAACGACCGCCCTCTCATGCTAGATATTATTATCACCGTGAGAGCCGTCTTCCGGGGAAAAAAAACGTCTGCGCTTGTGCTTGGCAGGCGGGCTGGGTCGCCCTCCGACTGCTGGCAGTACTTTCATTTATCAGCGCTTTTCTTTACGCTGGCGTTACTTGCAGATCACATTATCATTACCATCGTTTGCCGCATGCTGTCGTTTTCGTCATCATCGGCATTCAATGTTGTTTAAATGGGGCAGGATTTTGGGGGCGGCCGGGTGTCGCTTTCTTCTCTTAACACATTTTCCACCGATTCGCTTGTCACCGGTGTACCTACCGGCAAAGCGGGACAAGAACAACGACAAAGAGAAATTTCTCAAGCGACACGTGGGTACCGCAGCTTCCCACATTCACATGGTTAGCCGGTTGGATGACTTTTGGGTAGCGGTTGTGGAGTAGCAGCAGCTACTCGTTACGCAGTTACAAGTTGATTTCTTGCGGATATACCAAAATGTAGCCATCACAACATTTGCCACGCACTTTTTTTTTTGCTTTGCAGCTTCCGTCGGCTCCACTGTACACGAGGCACAGGCCCGGAATTGATGGCGGAAGGCGAGAAAATAAAAGCAAAGGAACTTTGACATTCCCGCCATGCTTATAACTTCCAACAACGAGGCTTTTCTTTCTGTCTTGCCTTGTGGAGGTCTACCGCGGGTAAGATATTTATGACGATGCCATCAGTCTTTGCTGGCACGGCAAGAATGTTACTTTCTTACGGACGGCACCGATGACAAGGGATCGATTTGTGAGCCAACTTCATAAATTTACCACACGAACAATAAATTAATGTAAAAATTACACACACACACACGACATGGTACGCAGTTGATAATCGAGGGTTCCTCCCTCCCTCTTTGCTACATGATCAAATTGGTTTGAATTTTGTTGTAACGATTTCCCTTCTACCAAACACCAGACAAGCAGCGAGCAGTGGGCAAGAAATTGATGCTGAATAATAATTGCATTTATCGTGATTCGTGTCTGTGGAAGAATATGCTACCGAACCTCGCCGTAATCCAATTTTGGTAATTCTCTTTTCCGACATTTTGCCCCCGATACGGTTATTCGCTTTATCTTGCGGTATCGGTCAAGGTTTGAAGAGAGCTGTGCTTGAAGCTTCTTGAAATAAACCCGTATTTTGATCAATGTTTTGTTCAAATTTTGATGCTGAATCGGGCACGTTCTCGTACTGCAAAAAGGAATAAACTTGAGGAACAAAAAAAAAAATGATAAGGACACACAAGAGGAAGCATCATTCATTCGATATTCGAACTTCCTGTTCCTGAGATGACGTGTGTCTGTGGGTCTGTCTGCTGTTCCAAGACCAAGCGATGCATTTGTACAACCAATGCAATTGTAGCGCCAATGCATTGCACAACTGGATTAACGCTAGAGTGGTGTGTACGATGAAGCGCAAACGAACTGAAAGAGGCAACAGCACAAAAAAAAAGAAGAAAGTCGCAGACTCTTCACACATCGCACAGTGTGAAAAGCCCAAAAAGGTTGTCCACAGGATACGCCTTCAAGATGCACCAAACAGAACAAGGTGAGCCGGTAGGTAGAACACTAGGTGACAGAAAGAATACAACAAAAAAAGAAAACCCCGGGTATACACACAAAAGATATTCTTTCGCCTCAATAAAGGACCACATGTATCGGAAGTACAAATGTATCATCCTTCTCTGGACTTCCTCCGGTCCAGGATCCCATACTCGCCATACACATTTAGGCATGATCGGGGGTGCTTTGAATTTGCTTTCGAGTGAAGAATTGAATGAAAATGTCCTCCTGTGATGTATTTCTCCGTCCAGCTAACCCCCCTTTTTTTTCCTCGCCCATATTCTATGAATGTAGCAGCTGCAGATGCGTTGCTTCAACAAATGGGTGCTATCTGTACGGTCCCGTGCTATCATTGGTCGAAATGAGATGGAATTGAAATTTCCGTATTGCCTTTTGTACAATAAAAAAGCGAACGCCAGAGAGAAAAAAAAACACACTCACACTACCCAACCATGGTTCACTTGCTGGTGAACCTGGCTTTCACACAAGAAGTCCAGAATGCGAGATAGTTGTTGTTTTTTTTTTTTTGGTATTCTTTTCGTCACACAGTCCTAACCTCACCATATGCCTTTTTCCACAGCCAGGATCTGTGTTTGAAAAATGAAAATGAATTCTGGCGCGTTCGGTTCGCCCGACTCGCACGAATTGAAACGAACGACAACTGTTTCACGTTCGTACAACTTTTCCAATTTAAAAAGCTCCCTTTTTTCGCAGTTTTCGTCTACTTCTGTTCGATCGCTTTTCTCGTGCCCGAAGAGCAGCACTACACGATCATACTGATTATTCTATCGTATGCTGTTTCACCTTTTTTGTCTACTTCCGGGCGTGATGCGAAAGCACATATTTGGCCCTTTCGAACCGGATGTGACAGGATGCATGATTCGTAAACAAGTGCGAGCACTTCACACCTATTCCGGTTTTAACCCCGGGTTTGGTTTTCTGCAGGTGTGCTTCCGAATTGTATACTCGACTAATGACAATGATGGTACATATAAGCACCGTTCCGAGGGGATACAGTTCGGTGTAAAGGTTTCAACAACGCTATACCTGACTGCAGTTTTTTTTTTGCTACGGAAATTGCCTCCAACACGAAGGATGCAACGGAAAACTTCTCCGAGATTTTTCCAAAACCATCACGTACACAGTCCGTTTCTCGCTGTCGATGTCGAATGTAGGGCTTTTGAATGATCATTTTCGTAGGATGAGTTCCATGGAGCAACATCGACGACTAGTAGAGCATGGTTCGTACAATACCTTGCCATTGCTGCAGCTCCGATCATCATCGACACGATAGAACATCGCCTATCCGACATTTGCCTCATGTCAGTCAATCAAGCGAAATAATCCGCCATCACTGTCTAGAGTACGCCAAGCCAGCGATAACCGATGGAAATGAAAACTCGACACAAAAAGCTGCCGGTTGCTATATTTGGTGGTGTAGATCGGTCGTAAAAAAAACCCCCCACCCCATAACAAAACCGCAAAGACAGAACTTTCAACAGACAAATAATGGGGCGGAGATGATACACACAAAAAAAAAAAAAACAATCTACCGTGCACTTTGAAAAAGTGCATCAATTTGCTACCGTACGCGTACAACGATGAAAAGCCATCAGTTGACCGTACGTTTTGTGATGTCTGGTACGGTCTCTCAATCGCCACGTTTGCTATCGAAGGTGTTGTGCATCCTCAATTGAGGGGAGGAAGGTGAAAACGAACAACATGTGTCGCTGTGTGCTAGCTCTATGGTTCGCAACGGCGATAGAGCCGTCCGAAAAGTGGGTCCAATCTAACGATTAGAAATGAATTTGGTGTCGTACGCAGGATAATGCAGCGGTAGGTGCAAGAGCTTCCGCTGTGCCAAAGGTGCTATGCGACAACACTAATGATTGTTTCTGTCAGCGGTTGCAGTGCTACGAGTAACGAGAAGAGTCTATGCAACATAAAAAAGGCAACGCAGCTCACTCAGTTTATTATTTTCGGAGAGTTTTTTCCTGATCATTTGTACGCAGAATGGGGACTGAGCTGAAGACAACATTTGGTTTACAAAATTTTAACAATAATTTGATACAAACGGACTAACATTTCTAGTCCTAATTTTCATCTAAACGAATGATTTCATTTATTTTATATAAATTTCATGGAAAAAATCCCCATCAAACTGCTGAAAGACAGCAATATACAGTATCTTGCTACCGATACTCAACAGATCCCGTACGGAAATGGAGCCACTTTGTCGTTCTTCGTAAGCATAACACTTCACTCACAAACACGCATTCCCATAAGCTTGCCACCGTTGCCGGGGGTGTTGGGCATCAAACGAATTTTGATCGGAAAAGATTTAACTTTCCGTCATCATTACGGCGAAACGCATATCTGACGCAAGCTGGCGTTTTCCATCGAAAGAAACGACCGTTACCTTGACCGTGCGTCTGCTGAAGCCTCGAGGCCTTACGGTACACGACCAAAGTGAAAGCAGAAACGAGCAAGCTCTCGATCATCCTCGCCCTGCCACTACTTTACTACCCTAATGCTACTATCGCGAATGATCGATCGCGATTTTCTCGCATAAATCATAGTTTATCTAAATCCCGTCGTTTACCCGTCATTTTGTGCCATCGGTCGGTTCGATCGAGCGATTTTTCCTTCCATGGAATAGCAAGCAGCACATGTGGGCAACACAATAACAAAAAGCCCGGAACTGGATGTTAACTTCCGGGGCCGGTTTGTCGCCATGCTACAGGCTCCAAAACGGTGCGCTTTTGATTGACACGTTTCGCACATGAGAAGAAAGCATGGGGTTCAACTTTCATGCGCTTGTGTTAGGTAGAAACATTGCTGAAGTGTTTTTCAGTGGTTTAAGCGCAATTTTTCGCGAGGAAATATTGAGCGCAAAGAATTCAAAGGTTCATTCTTCGGTGGCCACACCAGAGCACCACCGTAAACAGCTGCTTTGAAGGTTGTTGTAAATGACGGTTTATTGTCGTTTGCCTTCATCGACATGATCGAGTATCATCAATCATCTTTATTATTGCTCATATCCTTTTGCTTGTCATTTCCGTTGTGGGGGGAAAAAAACGCCACGTAGTGAAATCGTGGAACTAGAGCGTGGAAATGGGGTGTTATTTTGTTTTTCTTTGGAACACATTTGGTGGAAAAATAAGCTTCCATTTAGGAAAGTTAATAGCCATATTTAAACCAACCTCAAACACCAGGCGTCTCCATCATTCGGTGCAAAAAGCAACTACTAAGGGACGAATAAAAAAAAAACGTTCCTTCACTTATCGAGCGATGAAAATGCATACTTCAGCACAATGCTAATATTGGAAACAATACCAACCGTTGCCCAACAGCGAAATGAAACAAAATGTGCATAATAATTCCAATCTCACCGAACAATGTCATGCTTGCTTTGTCCCCTTGTTAATAGGCGGAACCGTTAAGTCAGCAACATTACTTATTCACATACAAGTAATAAACGAACGAAACCACCGTTGTTGGCATGAAGCAGAAGAAAAAAACTCCCACATGCACATCATAACACAACACCCATACCTAGCATTGCACATTTTTCACATGAGTGTCGTTTTGTTATTGATAGCGTCGTAAATTATTTAGCGAGAAAAACTAAAAATTAACTGAATTATGGCATGAACGTTCAACAAGTTGCTGAAGCACGCTGCGGCATGCAGGACGCGCTATGAATTTTGGTGCTTATGTTTCAATCGATACGCTCCGTGCGTAAAATATTCATTCAAAAGACTTTTCGCATTCGTTTTTACAGTATGAACGAGAGTTTAAAATGGTTTGTCTAGTGTTTTACTCACAACTTTTATGGCACTTCAATGTCTTTTTGTGTAGAGAAAATCCGCTTACCTGTAGAGAGATAAGAAGAAACAAAGACAAATTGAAAAGCATGTTAAAGTGCGGGGTGGCTGAGCCCATTAGTTTACAAAGCAAATGGATTTATAGACACATATATTTCAATTAAGCATGGTACATTTTCGCTAGCATAGGTTATAAGCTGTCAAAGCGAGGACTCGTACATGTAAAGAAAGATCCCATCTCTAGGAAGATAGTATATGGGCAAAAATACCCCAAGACACAAATTCTGGGTAAGGAATAAACATGATAAATGTTTGTTCAGCTGATATGTGGTTGCTTACGAAACATTAATCTATAGAATCTACCGAGTAATTCTACCTCATCAGAGTTGGGCGGAGTTCTGAATACACACATGGAATTACTCGTCTTGCCCAAGCACAGAGAACAAATAAATGATCTGGCTTTTACTTCAGGGCTCGTCATTTGATCTATCGATTTGCTCCAAGTGCTAGCCGACGTTCGCATGAATAACTTTCCCAACAATTTTACAGATGGTTTCGCTGGTAAAACTGGTTAAAAGCGGTGTAAAAGCAAAACTACAAAACTATTCAAATGCAAGCACCATTCAAATCGGAATCACAAATAAACCTTTTCCCTTTCTATCCCATTCCATGAGTGTGTGTGTGTGTGAGTGTGTTTTGCTTTTCAATCCGTTTTGCATCTCTCCAACACCGCAAAGGATTCTTCAATTCAAGCAGAAATCAAGTAAAATCACGAAGCTGCGGTAAGACAGCGTGTAAGGCAACAACAAAAAAAAAAGAGCCTGGGAGCGAAACTCATCTCGAACCAATACAACCCGAAAGGAAACCGAAAACTTGAATAGCTCGCCTCTAGAAGTGGTTTTTGATTGGATCAGATAGCTAGGCATCAGTAGCAGCAGCAATAAAAAGCAGCCAGAAAAAAATAGTAAAGCATTATAGGCCAACATAACCCTTGGCTCTTCTTCTTCTCAGCTCGGTACATTACCTTCTTCAGAAAAAAAGCACACAAACTCGCACACCCACACACAGTCAAGTGATATCTCTTGAGCGTTCTTCGATCGTAAATAAATCACGACCAGCGACGCGTTCGCGAAACCCACCTCGATCTTAGCGTCGGATGCGATGGGATTTGAAATAAAATTCCGGAAACGCAATCCCCCCCCATGTTCAATTCGCTACCCCTAGAAAACGTACGTTTTCTTCCGATTTTTCCCTTTTTTCGATCGCCTCTTTACATACGTTCACACTGCCCCTGTCAGTGCTCCTTATAGGTTCGATTTATCGCATGCGTCGGCTTGGAATCGATGATGATCCTGATGAAATTTTACGACCACTCTCAACCCTCGTTCTCTCTCTCCCTATCGCAGTCTCTTTTATTCGTCAATGCGGGCACGTGAGTTGAAATCCTTGAGGAAGGAAACTGATTAAATTAGCATCACTAACACGCACGCGGTCCGATCCGGTACCGCACGCGTGCCATTGCGCTCGTGAATGTGAAAGAAAGGTGTAATGTGTGTGTGTGTGTGTGTGTGTGCACACGCGAGCGACACGTTACGGGGGCAACACGTGAATGGCCTTAAAAAAAAGACGAGCGAAAGGAAAAGTCTCAGATCATCGCACACACCGAGGATGACGGTGTTTCGCACGCGTAAATCAATGTAAAGGGAACTGCAGTGACTTGCAGAATGCGTAATTTTCTACCACTGCCAACAGGGATTTCGCCGGCTCCGGTACTTTACGGTTTGGCGGCAGCCAGGCCGGAAGGTTTTCATCGTTAAATCCACGAATCATCATTTACGCGGTGCTTGGTTTACGGTTAGTGCAGTGGTCCGTCATCAATCTCAATGTATCAATTATTGAGCACAGCCGAAGAAATGACTTCCAAAGAAGCAATAAAACCGAAATCTGATTAGTGGAATGCGCAAATCAAGTTCCCAGGAAGAAATTTAATTCAAAACCAAATTTGTGCAGTGCGAGTGGACATTTCTCCCCCGCGCAGCCCGACACAAGGGCAATGAAAGTTTGCCGAACCACGTACAATTTTCGGGCGAACTGTAATTCAATTCCATTTCGCCCGATTTGAGCCAAAATTACGATACAAACGGTCGAACGAGTAGCGTAAAATTTCCATCGCGATATTCAGTACTCCGAACCGGACAAAATTTGTTCCGTGCTTCAAGTGGCTTCGATCGATCGTTTATAGTGCATCGAATCGAAATACAATCGAAAAACAATTTTCTTTACATAAATGAATATCATCTTGTCCGGTCGGTAGACCGTGCACAATCGTACCCTATAGCGAAAACCTCGTCCGCTGTCCCGTTGGGATAGTAATTTCGATTCGATCCAGCCCGCTGCACACCGGGTGCCGGGACGGGAGTACGGGGCAGACGAAACGTCAGAATCGGTTTCGGTCGCGATCGACCGTCGCCACACGGTACACGCTCACCACGGTGAGGTGGAAAATTTCACCGGAAAAGGGAGTACACAACTAAACCGTTGCCGGGCCCGGGTTTAAGCTGCATATTAGCAATCGAGTTGTGCATCGCTGATCGTCCCTGTGCCCGCGACAATGTGCCAGCAGTGCCAGCGGTAAAGAAGAAACAACTCGATGACGAGATAAGGACTCTTCGCCCCGAACCAGTGATAGCGTGGTGCACGGATGCATTGTATCGTTATGGCGTCGCCGACAATTTCCGTTCAATCGATCGACAGCAACCTGCAGTACGCCCTTAGTAACGCGATGGACGGACAACCTGCAGGGACGTGCCTGAAACGTGTTCTCTCTGTCATTTGCTGTTTCACCAGGTTCGGGTAGAATGCAGCAGCTGCAGCTAATGACTAAACAAGACAGCAAGCGATCATTCAGGTTGTGCGGTGCATGGCGTCCAATGTTTGTGTTTGCGACTGTTGGAAGACTTTTGTAATTAATTTAACCTCAAGTCACCGGAAGCTTGAAATGAGTACGGTGAGTGAGCGAGCGTTCGGAAAGGACGAGTTATGCGGCGAAAAGCTTCTGCTGCTCATGGAGAGTATCGGTTTAATATTATTCGTATCTTGAAGCGTTATTGATCCTGGCGCCGAGGTTCCCTGCCAGCCCTCGTTCGTTCCCACCAGCATTATTAAGTATGTGCATTCTCAATCATCGTTCACCGGCCAACCAAAGGGATGATTGTCAGGTGTGCTTTGCCGATGCACACATTCCCCTCATAGCATCCCAAACCCCCAGCAAGCTGTATCCGAATTCGCTGCGTTTGAAATGAAAAACCGAAACTTCCATTATGGAGCAATTTCGTGAGATGATCGCACTTGATTGGGTTGCGATGCTATCTTCGAACGAAGAATAACGTTTCAGGACGCAGCGCTTCGAATTCGTTTGCCTTTTGGGTGAAGCTTCTCTCAAGTGGGTTTCAACGGGAAGGTGCCCTAGACAAGGAATGCAAAGTGTGTTCACTTTGTGCGGACGTTTCTTCAAGAAGCGTACATTTCATGTCGAACCGATTGGAACGAAATCGACCCTGACATGTTTACTGCAACGACGGAAATAATTTACTAATCTACGGGTTTGCTCGTAAATTATGGTATTTATAGTTCATGTATATTACTCTATTGCCTCAACGACGATGCTGAAGCATCATAAAAGACGGTCTATTTTTCGACAAAACAGCTCTCAATGGACTGCTCGCTTGGCTAGACTTGGAACGATAAAAGGGGCATAATAAATAAACATTAATAGCAATCGATTGCTTTTGATTTGTCAAATAATTTTCATCCAACATTGAACAACGTGCATGATGGTCTCCCAATAACAAAGAACAACATCGTACATTGTTGCTAGTTTTGATGGCTTGTGAATGGTGGTTCTATTTTCACTTCACTGTTTTTTTTCCTTTCTCGTCACACAATACACACTGGACGCGTTTGAGCGAATCAATAAATGAGTTGAAGTAAAATGTAAATGCTTCTCTTAGTGTGTTAGCAATAAACTTAATGCTCGTTGTGAAAGCTCATCGGCAAATGAAATCGAAAAAATTCGATTTTCAAAATTAGTTTTAGCAGGCAAGCTATTGTTTTATAAAAGTACCTGGTCGCATGTTTCCGTGCTATGAAATTAACGGGCCAAGCGAGGTAAACCGTAAGTAATACGTAAGGTTTTAAAAATCGAAAACATTAAATTCCAAGAATGATTTTAACCGAACAAAATGGAAAAGAAATTAACTCCAGCGCTCCTGTGGCAGGTAATTGCATCGTACGAAGAATCCATTCCAAATGGCAATGAAATGGACCAAGCACACACACACACACACACCTGGTTTTATGGCCTGTTCTACCGATGGATATGGCATACAGTTTCGTGAAAACTACATCACAAACGATCTCCATCATGATGATTGGTACAGAGAACAAGCGCATAAAAAAAAAGGATCAAAACGAAAAGAAATAAACCCCTGCTGCAAGCTGAACACTAGCAGGGCACTCTACCAAGTGCACAACACACATCCACGCACACATGATTTAGATGTTGCTTCTAAGCAATTAAAATGATTGCACTCAGCCATGGCTCAGCTGATTCCTTTCGCCACCCACCCGCAACACAAAGCATGCCACTCGGTAAACGAAACCATATTTTGACTTTCCACACCGGAAAGTACCCCAATTCAAAAGCTTTTAACCGAATCGTAACGCTGCCACTACTACTACAGCCCACCATTTCCTCCAGGTTGTTACTTTTCTTGCGCCACACATTTCGATACAGCCAATTTTTTGTGGAAGGGTTTGCATTTTTTGCAAGGGAGGTTTTTTACATTTCATATTTTTTCACAAGCTACTGGCATCTTAACAAGTACAGCTGGTCCAACATGGTACTTTAATGATGGATTTAATTTTTGTAAAATTAAAATGTAAAAATACATACTACCGCCACTTTTCACTCATTGAACGATAAGGCTGAAATGTGGTACATTTGCTAGGAACGATTTAAGACATTTAAGCTGATATATAATCAATCTTTGGCAGCTCGGTGATGAATGTTGTATCGGCGCCAGCCTTCAAACGGAAGGACCAGGGTTCAAATCCCATCCGGATCATCCCCCTGTAGTGAGGACTGACTGCCCAACTACGTGGTATCGGCAGAAGGTCGTTAAGCCAAGAAGAACGGGGTTCAACTAACTAAGTGGTTTAGTCAAACTAAGTGGTTTCAACAAGTCTAAAGGCCATTTTCCTCCGTTACCTTGAGGATCGTCAAGCCGAGAATAAGAAGCAGTAAAAGATAATAAATTTTTTGCATCACATTCGCTAAGTCAAAGAAACGATGTTGAAGCAGATTATGAAGCAAACCTGTTAGCGGCTTAGAAATGTTAATATCAAAACTTTCATGAAAGAGGTCCATTTTTCAGACCGATTGGTGCAGAACTCATTTTTTCTAGTCGGATTATGTGAAATATACCATCAGTAAAAGAAACTCAGAAACTCATCAATAATAAGAATAATCACAAGCCAGTTAGTTGAATATGCAGTCCTACGCGAGGTGAGACGATTTAATCAATTTGGCAAAGTCGTTTCTAAGAACAGCCGACAATATTTTATCCTTCAAACGTCAAACAATATACAACAAAGTTATCATAAACCGTCGCGTTCATTAAGAAATTCAATACGATATTTCAAACCGTAAATGAAGCAATCAAAAAATATTGTTCACACATGTCCACTTTATCCACTTTCGAAAAGAAAATCCCAACGTTCACATTTCGCTAGCTCATCGTCGGTTGAGCTTGCACCATTTACCGACGGAATTGTTTCCGTCCAGTTTTACATATTGCCAATTGCTTTAATATCTTTCTTCTATACATCGCTTTTTTCCTTCCTCCTTATCCACACCATAAACACACCTTGAAATGTTCCACAAACGGCGGAAACGACCGTTATGTGTGTGAGTCAGAAATTCATTTATTTATGGTGATGAAAATAAAAAGTAATTGCCAAACAGGACAGCTGCTGAATAAAACATTAATTAATTTTATCATCTCCATTCGGACGGTAAGTAAAGGCAGGTTTTTCACATCGAAATCGAGTTGCGGAGAGCGAACCTGAAACCTGGATGCTCGCGGTACCGCCCGCCACCACCACCGTTGGAATCGTGTATCGTGCACACCGAGTCATTTCCGGGCTACAGCAGGGCAAATTAAAGCTCAAGCAGGCTGAACGGCTGTCCCGTGTGCCGCTGGCATTGGTCACCGGTTCGGGCACATTGACACGCGCCCGGCAGGTCGAAAGTCTTGCGGCCAGTTAGTAGCGGTTTTCGGTGAAATTAAAATTCACTTCCGTTAACTAATTTCGTCGCTGTGTCGCTTCGTTTTTTTATTCGCAACCCGGCACGAGTAGTGTTTAATGTTTGATTGCAAATATCGGCCGACGGTGGGTGTGAGGATGAAACCTTCAATCCCTCAATTGAAGGTTTTCCCATTCGCGGAATGTTTTCACTCATTTTTCGTCATCATCGATGAAGAATTCGTCATTGGATCACGCACGGCAAAGGCATCCGGTTATAATGGAGGGCACCGTTTTTTTTTCGCATTTTTGTTGCTACCATTTCATTCTTCTCAATTTCACAAACACTCTCTCTTTTGGCCGTAACTTTGTGCGCCTCCATCATTCATCTGTGAGGTCAGTCATATCTACCGGTGTGAGTCTGTTGATGTGTGTATGTGTATATACGATACGGTACATTACGCACCCCACTGAGGGAGGTCCACTCGTTCTACGCCACATTTCGGGAAGCATGACAGGTTTAACGTTTCAACCGATTGCATTCGAATCTTTATCGTTGACCGCAGCAAATATATAGCTCGTAAGCAGAGCGGTGGTAGCTGAAGGACACGCTCATACACACATACACATACACACACACACACAACGAGAGCTCTCTTAATTTCGTTTTCATGAAAGTATAATTGAAATTTTATTTATTTACCATTAACTGCCCGGGTAACCGAGCTTTTACCTTCTACGGCGAAAACAAAAAAAAAAAGGGAAAGCAGAAAAATGGCTTGTACAAGAGCTGCCATATGGAAACGTGTCCCAACGGGTGGGAAAACATTCCACGTGGGCACACGGCTGCCGCCATAATCATCCACCGAATCCGACCCGAGGGTGTGGGTAAGCGTGGTGAATTATTTTTATTTTGCCTTTTGCCTCGTTATAATGTTGGGATTAATGAAACAACAACAATGCAATTATCAACGCGCAAACTACTGCTTAACCGGTGGATATGTGGACAAGCTGTTGCGGCGGTGGAAATAAATGCGTTAAAATAACGTTTTCCAACAGCATCGCATCCGCTTTTCATAATATTCCTTTCCTGTAAGCGGACAATAAGGTTATGAGTACAAACAGAGGAATGAAAAAAAAAGCAAGGTAAAAACCAACCAAGCTTCAATACAGGAAATGAACCCGACAGTCGATCAGTTCGTAACAAGAGTGCCACTTCCGACGTCCTGACACATCATCATGGGTGCTTCCTAATGGAAAATTGCATCCATTCGAAACCGAAAATTGTAACAACGCGGGTATGGCACGCGGACGCAATTCGATAGCGTTGAGCACCCCCGAACCGGTGCTACACATCACACAGTCACCTGACAGCGTAGGGCGTTAAAAGAGTGATATTTTTCTCACCATAACCACAGTTTCGTGGATGTTAAGCTACAGACAAGTGAAGGCTCCCCTTTTTAAAGCTTCCGAGTTTGTTTGGCGTCTGAACATGTCACCGTCAAGAATAGTTGTTTGGTTTTGGTCAAGCAAAAGCTGTCTTTCTATAGGCATCATTCTGTTATTCTTTTACGTCAACTTTCTGTGCTATTCATTTGATTATTCTTTACTCCCTTAGATTCAACGAAAAAAAAAAAAGGTAAAGCGACAAGAAGAAGAAAACAACAACAAAAGTCAAACAATTTTATGCAACCGCGAAGAAACGTAATCAAAGAAGAGTTCAAGCCATAAATCACGATGTTTATTTACCCCGATTGACAATTGTAAGCAAACTCGCTGGACCGATCGCACAAAACGGCGTAATGGGCTAAACAAAAACGAAGCTATAAATATTCCACCGAACCCGATCCATGACCTATTTCGCTTGCGTTAAAGTTCAACAAAAGTCCAGTCCGCCCAGCGTTGGTAAAACACTCTTCTCTCTTTCTCTCTTTCTTTATATTTCGTAACCCCTAAAGTTGGCATTCATGCTAGTAAACCAGCGAACCGTGGTGGTGGTGAAGGGAAGCGGAAAGCACAAAAAGTTGGTTGTTTCACTGAGGAGACTGTTTCCCGGTGGCGTTCTGCAACCATAATCCCAGCAGTAAAACGGTTTTCCAAGAACGAGCTAATACACATCAAACGGTTGAGCGAGCGCTTGTCAAACAGTCGGCAGGAATTCATCCACTCCAACCAAAGGAAAACCCTTTTTTTGTGCCAGATGCCCACGTCTGCGGTAGTGGTCCTGACGTTCGCTGGGTGACTGGAAACATCAATCAAACTCGAAGGTGCCGCCATAAATTAATGACAGGCAACAACGAGCCCTTCCGTTTCTCGGTGGAAACTTTCCTCGGAAATCTTTTTTGTTGTTGTTGTTGTTGCTGTTGTTCCGGCTTGAGAGAAACACAGAGAGCATCCCAGGAGTAGCAAATCCTATTCATTTGCAGCACTGTGCAGACATCCAACCAGCGGGATCTCTCTTCATCATCGCTTCATCTTACTGCAGTTTGATTCCACCATTAGGAGTAAGCCACTCGCAACGCTATTAATATCGTACGCGTTAAGTGAGTGGCCACGGTCCGAAGGTCCTGCTGTGATTTGCACACAGCAGGGACCGGTTATGTTCATTAGCTGCGCAGGCTGGTTGGTATAACTACACGTTCAGCGTGAGACGTAACGTGCCCGGGTCATTCCTAGTGAGACAGACACCGGTCAGGGTGGGCCACACAATAGGCTTTAATTAGATCATACATCCAAGTGTCTTATATGATGTGCGGCAAGCACTTCCCGAGAACTGGCAACGGATAATGCACTGGTAACGAAGGTATCACACCCGGGGATGTCCTCTCCCACTTCAGCTAGTAATTAAGATATTTCAAGGACCGGACTTTCGTTGCTGTGGAGGAAAATTCACTAACATAATTAAACGAAATCTCCTGCTAAGCTTTGTGCTTTGATGGGACAATGGGTATCGTGTACGATAAATAATTAGAATCAATTTCAAAAGACTTGACGCCATCATAGGGCGATCTTTAAGTTTATTACATAAAAAAAGCTTTCTGAATAGCAGAACCGAACCATCGGCAAACAACCGCAACTATTTAGACAAGTAAAATGAAAATTGTTTCCTTGCAATACCCACTCATCCATTTACTGGTTGCAATTTTATTAACATCCCCTTACCTTCCTCATACAGGTCTTTCCGTAGAGAAGAAAAAAAAATCTCCAGCAAATCTTCGAAGGAATATCCTTCATCTAGCTGGCTGCAAGACACAGTTTCAAAAGCTTCTTTAGTACCAAGAGTTCCGAGCTGCATACTGACCGCTCCCAACTTCTGCCACACCGAAAAACAAAATCCTGAAAGCACTTACCGGATTCAATAGGGCAAACTGGCAAACCGACAATAACTGCTATTACAACCAGTAGCACTGCTAATACTCACACTCCCTGTCGCAGCCGTGCTGCCGGGGGTAAAAGTTGATGCAAGTCTCATCGTTTAACTTTTGATAAAATGTTGATCATCGAGACGAGGCCAAACGGGTTGGCAACAATTTGTTACAGCGTCTAGCCTCATCTGTGATGCCCTGGTCTCTTACCATGTACAGCAACGTACAGACATATTCTGGCCGTGTCGGTGTGCGACTGCTATAGAATTTTCATCAGCATGCTCAAGTGTTTGTGTAGTCGGTCCCATTGGTACGTCCATGTGAACCGGGGAGGGAATGTTTCCGGGAACTTATCCATACCTTGCATGGCGGTGGGTGTACGAGGAACAGGTGAGACGGCTTCAAAACACTATCTAATTCCCTGAGCAACTGTTTTACATGTGTCGAATAGTGATTTTCTCAGGAGTCGTTTTTCCTCAGTCGTCTGTCTTTTTTCCTCTCCAATTCGCTCCAGCTTTCCTGTTCTTTCCTTACATCCGTCCTTGGCGAGTGATAATCTTTGCCTGCTGTTGTCTCCTAATAGTCGTACGGTGGAATGAACGTACCAAGCCCGTACATCACAAACAGCTGTCTTGAGGCCTTAGAGGACGCACATACGGAGCACACCGCAGCATACCAAACCGAAGAAAAGCGGTCCGGTGGGATTGGTTTTTGAGAGGAAATTTTTCAATCTGATCTTCCGCTCCGTGCCTCACTAGGCAAACAATCTCGGCTGTGGCAGCTAAGTCAACTTGGCACAAGAAAAACACCACCCTAACCAAACTAATCCTTATCATGCCCTGTTCAGATGTGGTGTGTTATGCAACCGGTGGGGATTCTCGTTTTTCATTACAATTTATTTCATTGTTGATGATGAATCATGGTAATATGCACCTTTGCTTCTCCCTACACAGCTCTTTCCCAAAATTCAGAAAAGAACAAAAAAATACTCATCAGTATGCAACACCAACACACTATAAGCGTAGAATTGTTGCTTGTCGGTTCACCACCGTAGATCATTCTACAGCAATCAAATACTGAAATAGCATTAAAATTAGCATCAAACATTATACAACCAACCGAGGGATGGTGGTGGCACCGTTTTCAGAAGGTATAGAGGCAAAGTAATCGGATCGTGCACTGATTCAACTCTTTGTCCGTGGAAAAGCAGCAAGCGGCAGTTGGGCGGGTGGTATTTGGCAATCCGTTTAGTTGGCATTTCAATGCAAATTGCGGCAATTAAAATGTGCAATTATTCATTCATCAAAACCAGCGAATCATTGAACAGTCACTAGCGCGGCCGCCTAATGAGGCCCATATGCACCGGGAGAGCGTATGAAGAGCTGTGTACGTGTAAAGCTGGCGGCATGCGGCGCCAGAGGGCAACAACGAAGGGACATACAAAAGCAATAATGTCACATTGCCAACACACGCACAAAATAATAACAAAAAAAAAAAAAAGGAAAAGCGATGCATTGAAACGTGATGCCAAATCCCCACACTACCACGGGCTAATAAATTTGTTCACAAAACGCCAGTTTGTCAAATACCAGCGCACCGCACCGACCTGTGGGTGGTTCCCGAAAGTCCCAGTGGATGTACACACAGGAAGAAACAGTATTTATGTCGGTGATTCCCACTTTCTTTCGCTCTAGCAGCGACACACATTCTATTTCACAGCAGGCGGACGGCGGTGTTTGTGAGGGTTTGTGAGGAAGTTCAGGTGGTACGCATCGGGCGAAAGTTGATGAGAGAGCATTAATTAATTGTGTGCTTCCTGTGCTTCCGGTCGATGAGAAAAATAGATAGAAAGTGGAAACAATTGCTCAATTGCGATTCCATAGTAAAATAGATGGTTAAAATTTGTTGAAACCATCATTCATCGATTGTTCAATAATTTTATTTTTATTTTTCAAACTTAACCGTGAGCTTTAAGGGCGACGAATGAAAAAAAAAAAAACCGCCAACCTACTCCACCCGATACGTTGGTGTTTCGATTGCGTCCAAAAGCGAACGAATGGTTTGTTTACAAGGAATTTCATCAGAAACCACCCAAACACGATTAATTGACCTAATGGTGCATGCGCCACATTTCCCTCGAAGAAAATGTACTTCCAGTCGGAAAATAAAGCTTTTAAATTGCACTCCCCTTTTTTTCCTGGAAGATGCACAGCGAAGTGGCATGGAAATCTTTCTGCTTTTGCTCTGAAACGCAGGAAAAAACTTTCACCACACTGGAAGAGCCCCGAGTTCCGGGGTTGTGCTTTTGACAGTATCCAGCAGGGAGGAGAAATTATTGGCCAACGAAAACTGATTCCCCAACGGCAATGAGCACAAGCGCGCATGGTCACCACATCAAAACAACCGAACGTTCGTTGTACGACTGGAACGACCCGACCATGATACGACTTCCAACACGACGCGTGATAGAAACTCACCACGCCACTATTTCACCACTCAGGGAGAAAGCGAATTTTTGGAAGTGTCCGGATGAAAGTAGACGAGAGCTTCCGAATGACAGGTTTGACGGTTTCCTATGGTAATGTTTTTGCCGGGAAACGGTATGAAAGCGTTTTACTTCCTTTCGGAAAACTTCCATCGTGAAAAAAGCGTGCTTAGGCTATATGAATCGTATTTTGACTGTTTTTGCGATATTAAAGAAGGGAAAAATAAACGTCAGAAAATGAAAAAAATGGCGTTGAATGTAAGTATGCAGTAAACAAAACAATAACTTTAATCCAATGTCTCCGTTAAAAGTTGTAGTTTCTTTGGCTTATTTCCTTTTCTACGTTTGAAATTAATTGAAACCCATTTCAAATTTGAGTACACAATTATGGTGTTGTACCAATTGGTGTCAGTCCATACTTCATCGTTCGCTCATCGCACTTGAACTTTCGGCAAAACAATCTCATTTTACGACCAGTCCAGTCGGTCTGGTAACACTTCGAACATGTGTACCAAATGGGAACAAACACCGTGTCCGGGCCAGTTTTATATCGCCATACAAAAAAAAAAAGGCGGCCGTTTTAGGTGTTTTATCACATAATCAAACGATTTATGATGAACATCCATCGTATACGGCCTAAAACGGTGTGTATGTGCGTGTGCGTGTAAAGTAGCAAAGAACTTCCGATACATAAAGACACTGTAGGCCTCTCCTACATCTACATCCCAACCCCACACCACCCCCAACACGACATCAAACGTTTTCGTGCTTTTAAATGAATAGACGCAATACTGGTCACCAGTTTCAAGCATGACTCTCCATCAAAGGACATCCTTCCTATGCGTTCTTTTCCGTATGTTCTCGTCCTTTTGCAATTTGCATTGCTCCGTCGCTCTGACACTTTATCAAAACAGTGCCATCACGAGCGACTTTCTTTCATTTCATCTGTAATAACTTGCCATCGCCCGTCGGTTCCGAACGCACCGAAGTTAAAACCGGGTCGCTTGCTCCAAACAAGATGTACGTGCCGGGTTTATGCCCGGACACGGCTAGGGGAGGGGGCGATACGAGCATCGTGCCGGGCAGTGCTTTCAAGGACGTCGTCATTTTGTGAGTGTGATGGGCCGTGAAGCTTTGTGTGAGAAGCAACTCTAACGGCCGCCCCCAAACCCACCCTACTAAAGCAGCTGCACCGAGACGTAAGCAAACGCTTGTCGAGAGCCCCGAGAGCGGATATGCGAAGTATTAATTAAGATGGACGTTAAGATACGGCTGAGATTTTAATTTTAGCGGACAATTTTCAGCTTGTTGGGAGGGGCGGGACGTTGGAAAACGCTCGGTGGTGGGAGGTTATGGGGACGGCGCACCGACAAGAAAAGCAAAGTTCTTGTTCGTCATGTCTTCCACCTCCGCATGCTACTATCTGAACTGTGTAATCAGCGAATGAGCACTGGAGCTACGTTTCCAATTGCGACTTCGCCTTTTTCCAGCTGGATGTGCTGGGCACCGTATCGGTGCCACAGTTTTGATGCTATCGCACCCCTCTTATCTTATAATTCTGCTTGAGCTGCAACAGAATGGAGAAAACGACCTTACGTCCCAACTATTGGCCGTTGAGCTGCAAAGCAATGGGAAGGTTTTTTTGCGTTTTCATATGCATCACCGGTTGTGTTCAATAAATGCGAACAGCAAATCATTTCATCCGTCCGAATCGTGCCCATTTATAGCTGACCGAGACAGGGAACAGGGTGCTCGAGGTACCGGAGTACGATTGCTTGGATTAATAATTAATATTCCTTCCTGTCAGTTTTCTAAGCAAATTCACCATTCTTTAAGGCCGGCCATTTACCATTCCACGACCATAATAGCTCCGTCCGTTCTACAAACCGGTGTCACCCTCCTCCCCACGAAAGCGAAAGCTTTGCAAACTTTCGCAAAACGAGTGCTGCTGTTTGATTGGTGAAATGTTTGTGATGAAATTAAATTATCGTCTACAAACAAGCGATCGGGGCGCAATATTGCTTTGGGTTCGAATAAATACCGGCACCTAGCATTCAATACACGATCAAATAGAATCGCACGGTACAGCGGTAACAGAGGCGGAGGTGCTCCTGCCCAAAACGGGGCCCCGTCTGTGCATCCATGCGAGTCCCAACTCCGATGAGTTCTGCGCGCCTGGTGCAATTACTCGCAATCATCCAAGCAAACAACCGAACGGAAGCATCACTCTCGCATCACGCCATCCTCCCCAGAAGCCGGACGCGAAAAAGTCAAACCATAGCTTCTCAAACAGTGCACCCAGAGCACCGGTGCAATTTACGATGCACATGGCTTCGCCCTCGTCCTGCACGTACGGTGCTATGGAGAGACAGTGCTGGCGCTTTGTTTTGGGAGAAGAGATCACTGTGTACTGGATTGTTCCGGGCACCTTTGCATGCATAATGCACCGAAGTTTGTTCCAGTGCAAGCAAATAGCAAAACCGGGTGCACGGTTATCAATATGATTTTACCTGCAGAGATGCCAAATTCAGTACAACAGGGACGTATAATAATTTGTACAAAAAAAAAAATAACACACACAAAAATTGTGATGAATACAAAACAATGCCAGATGCTATAATTTTTTAGCAAAAATATGTATACATATCTAAAATCGGAAAGAGTCACGTTGTAAAGTACAACACAACTCGAAACAACGTAGCCAATAACGCAACAAACGTCACGGGGCCTTCAACAGCAACGACCACAGCAAATCTGCTGAGTCGTTTGCTTTGACACGCACCTATCGAAAACCAACAAAAAAGCAACGTAACCACCAGAGCCCATGGTTATAACGAAGGGAAAAACCTACTCCCCCTCTCCCCACGGTAGGCAAATTTATTACTGCAAAACCCAAATCCTAATTGATAAAGCTTTCTCATTAGCGGCTACACGTGTTCTGCACAATCGCAGCAAATGCAGCACATAAAACACACACGCACACACTCTTTTCCACAAACCAAATTGCTGGGTACAAACGTTAGTTCTCGTGCTGGGAATGCTTGACGTGAAAAACACATTTATACGGAAACACACAAGCTACAATCCGGTCGGCTACTGAAAAGAGTTCTGTTTGTATGCGTGTGTGTGTGTGTGAATGTGCAAGTTTCAATTATTTGCTCGCGATGATATCGCTGCAGCGGTTGATGGAAACCGTTAATGCTATTGCCACTTCCGGATGTTTCGAGTACTCTACCAGGGGCAAAAGGTAAGGGGAGTGGGGAAAATTCTGAGCGGTATGGTGATTGAGAGAAACGCGCGGAAGAGTGACAGAAGGTGGCGTGTGTGTGTGTGTGTGTCCTGTCACTCGGAGCACCACTATCAAATCGACCCAGGCAGACATTCATCACGCCAGCAAAGCGCACCGGACGTGCCGGAGAGTAAATGCACATGCAATCCTGCCTGCCTGATGCAACCGACCGGGGCATCAAACCATGTTTATTCAGTGGCACGCACCAACCGCACCAGGCAGAACTGCACGAGGGAAAAAGGGAGATGATTTCCGGGTACGTCAAAGTTTGCGCGTGCAACGCAATCGGATCGGAAGACTCTCTCTGTGTGCTGCATTCCTGAAACGTGCGAGGGCGCGAGCGCGCGCGCGAATGCTCGCAATGGTATTTGAATTTTAATATTATCAAAAACAATTTCATGTATAATTCTATTTGGACAAATGTCCATCTCATCTCACCCACTTTCCACCCCGGATGCACCTCACCCGTGTGCAGCGTGTGCCAAGCGTAGGAACACAATCACAAGCGCTTCACAACGCTACGAGCATGTCTGTGTCCTGGTTGAACGTACGAAACCGGGGAAACACGGAACAGGAGAAGAAAAAAAACCACCTCCCCCGGAAGACTATAACGAATGATTTTGCACATTTTGGAGAAACAGATTTTAGTTCCGCAGTTTGGTTGGAGGAAAATCGTACCATTTCCCGCATAACAACCGGACACAATCGTACTGCAGGCTGCCGTTTTGCGGAGCGTTCTATACGGAGCACAGTTGGCAGTTTACACAAGCACACACTGCCATGCAATGTCCGGTTTCGTTTAATTTTTCTTGTCTTACTCAAGGCGACTATCCTTTCCCCGGGTCGCTTCGTAACGCGTCAGGGGATATAGTGTGCTGGAAGAAGGTGTGCTTAAATGCATGTATTATCGTCAGCACAGACCGAACGCCATCACATGCGCCGGGATGCAATAATCTCGGTGGAACATGCGGAACATACAATGGTATTGCTTCCCTTACCGTTGCCCTTCCTGCCCAATACAAGACTAGCGAACGCGATTAACACATAAAAAGTGACCTTTGGGGGAGGTTAAGCGAATAACACTAGCAAAAAAAGCTCATTTTATCTGTTAGTTTTCGGCTTTTACCACAACTTTCGTATAAAGAGCGAAGTGCAACCGGAAACGGACAATAACTTTCCGGATGATTTTCTTTGTTTTCTCGTTGTTGTTGGTGAATTGCGTACGTATGTGTTGCGCTTTGTTTCGCTTTCATTTAACTAACACTGCTGCCAAACTTGACCACACTTGACACTCGCCTCGCACGGTTCACCGTGCACTTGCACACAGGAGAACTCAGGCGACAAGCGCTTCTACCACCGTACCAAAGCTTAATCGTGGATTATGGCTGACGATAACAATAATAATAACAGGCGGTAATAACAATGATAATAATAATCAGCCACAAACCGCTGTCCCGTTTTGCGTTTGCCCTATTATCCCATCCTTTGGCACGCAAAACGTTGGAGAGTGACCCAGTGAGGTGGGGGAGGGATTCGAGTTGCCAAACCCAAAATACCACCGCAGCCCAGAAAGCCAACCTTTTGATCCGGCTGATCGGTACCCTCATGCATCCGATTTGCATCACGTTGGTTGTGTTGGTGTGTGTTTTGGGGTGGACTGGTTCGCGCGCACACGCTATGAAATAGAATGCACCTTTCGGTGCTGGTTTGGTTTCGATTACCAATATATGCCAGGAGACCCCCACCGAGAGTGATGTTTGCCTTTTTTATTTGATTGCCCTTGTGTTTTTCGCATCCCAACTGCTGCCGAATGCTTTGCAATTCGTTAAGGTCAATCGAATGTCTGCCCCCGTAACCGACACGATTCACCAAACTATTCACTGCTAACCAATATAGTTACCCCGTTTTTTTTTTCCTTTTCGTCGCTGACCAGTATTTTTCCACCCTTTTCTGCTCTGTTCTCAGTTCCATCTAGTGCCCAAGTGTTCGTCAATTTCCACCAATCAGACCGAGGTTTACAGCACTTTTAGATGGTTATAGCCATTTCAGTGGTTTTATAACGCATCGGTAAACGTTGTGCACATGGAGTAATGCTGCAAAAAAAAAGTACAGTGTGCAAAAATGTGCAACCGTAAGGGGTGCGAGCGCTTGTGTGTGAGTGTGGCCAAGCAACTTTACCAAACGAGCGGTTTTGAGTGTGAATCGGTAAAAGGTCAGTACTCGTTTCGCAAGCCTTTTCACGATCGAATGCACACCAATTTTATCAGCGCAAAATAGGAAATCAAAACAAAGAGGTTTACTTGTGCTGGATGACTCCTTTATTTTTTGGAAAACCATCAACTCCATATTAACAAAGAAAATTGAGCTACGTTCATTCGCGATAGCGTGCATATAATTGCTTGGATCATTGCTTGGGTTTCATCTAAGTTGTTCGTGCTATTTGTTCAAGGTTGAAACAAAACCACAATCAAAATTTTACGACATCGATACATTTGAAAGAAAAATCAATCCCAACAAGACCAAAAAGAAAATCCATCCCTAATATGCAAGGAACCAATTTAAATCATCAGTTTTATCGCTAATGAAGAAAGTTTTCGAGCGCAGGACATCAACCGGCAGCACATCAAGCAGTTAGAAAGCTATAAAGCGTTAAACTTGGCTTTTCCTTCTCCCGCGTTTCGTCTTTCCCAGATGGCCCTAGATGTGCGATGTTTGATGTGTTTCATCAAGCACATTCGTCTCCCCCCTCGTTCTACCACACCAAGGGCCGAAACGTGAAACCGATGGAAGCCACGTATCCACGAACCAAAGGAGGACTCAAGCAATCAGACTTAATGAGTGTGTTCCGCATGTTTTTTTCTTCTTTTCTCGTGTCCTGCGGATGTGTCCTGTTCGATTTCCTCCATTCGGAACACCATACGTATATCGAAACGGAACAGCTATCTGCGCATGTGTGTGTGTGTGTGTGTGTGTGTGTGTGTGTGATGGAACAGATCTCGTTATTATGTTATTGCCCTTTGAAACATGATGCACAACAGATCGTGACCGGCAGGTACAGGTCCGGTTGTCTGGGTTGTGTGAAATGATTTCGAAAGGAAAACAAAAATATTCCGATTGGGAATGAGAAGCCTTTTCGCAATAAAGTAAAGCAAATAAATCAATTCCCAGACATAACGCACAGCATGTTGGAACCAAAATCGTAACCCAACGTTCGGTCTGAGATGTTTCAGATATTTGGAACTGTTATGCGTTTTTCTGGTTGCGTGGTTTGTTTCGTACATATTATTATTAGTTTTTGGAAGACAAAAATATGGCAAGCTGTAACGCGTGATGCCGACCGGTTCCGATAATAACCAGCGGGAATCGGTCGGCCAACAAGAGCTAAATCTGTCCTTCATCGGGCAGAATGTATGAGCCGTAACACATCGATATTCTTGCGAAAATTTGTAACTAAATACCTTGCTGACCCAAGAAAAAAAAACATGTAGCTTTACCCCACGGCATCCCAAGCCAACAACAGCACCAACGATCGCTTGAACACGTCAACCATAAAGTGAGTGGATCTTACCTGCAATGGGAAAGAAGGGTGAGAGAGAGAAAAGAACGCCATGAGCAAAAAAGGTAAACCTGATGTTCCGCTTTTCGCGGCACAAAGGATAACGAGTTTAGAAGTATGATTTATAGCCTGGATAAGAGTATTCATTACACGGACCAGCGTTTCTCGCTAGCCGTTCAAAGCTTACGCTGGAATTCTGCCTTCTTCTAACCCAACAACCAGGAACTTTGCCACTTCGACCGGGTTAGTGGCGCTCGTCGGGATGATTTTTTGTGTGCTTTCATTTTTGTTTTGTTTCTCTCGCCCTCCAATAATCCGTACAAATAAGCTTTTCAGTGTGAAGTGAAGCGGAACAAATAAATGACCGATGCAAAGAAGCAGCATCGTAGAGCATTGAAGAGGGTTGAACGAAGCGTTTCGTTCCATTACGTTGCACACACATATACATAAACAGAGGAAATGAGTACGATTGGAAGTAGCAGATAAAGCCGGAAAGGAAGAAAACCATTGCATAATCAGAAGATCAGCTGATTGCTTAAGAAGCAGCTTGACGGTGCTGATCTAAGAATCAGCACTCAAGCTAAACTCCGCTCAACCGGTTAACGCGTAATATTTTAACTGCGCAAGCTTTACTTTTCTTTTGAATGTCCTTCTGAAAGCAATGAATGCATTCGGACCGGTGATTTGCATCTCATTTGAGTCAAGAAAACATTTGAACCAGGAAGGTGCAAAGGATAAGTTATCCTGATCACAAAAAGCGAAAGGAATAATAAATGTTATTTGTGTTTTCATAATTATTTTAATAATTATTTTGCCAATCGAAGCCTTCGTTCGGTTATGAACGAATGCTTAAAAGCGCAGAATCAATAAGTCTTGTTTTTATTTTCCACCATGAAACACTCTCAGATACCATCGACCACAACAATAAACGTGCATGAAAACCGGCGACCGTATTGTAGCCGATCGGCTACTGCCCAATGGAAAGAGGAAAAAAGCAAGTCAAAGCTAAGATAAATAAGCAATCGTGCCTCAGTCGTTTCTACGGCTAAATAATCAAGCCATAAAAATGAGGTCAATATAGCGACTGAATTTACTATACCCGGATGTCATCGCCCATTCCGGGGATGGGGGAATAGCGGAAGATGCTTAACTCAATAACGAATCTGCCACCAGCGGGGCCACAACCATGTCATGAGCGTTTGCTGTCGATAGCAAACCATCTCGTTTGTAACAGAAAAACCAAAACAACGAAAAAAAAACTCACACCAACGATCCCTAGCAAGTACTTCTATTTTCCCACCAGCAAGGACTACGCAATAGTTGTCGAACGTAAGTGGTCACATTTTTGACTCTTCTTGCTTCGTGCGATTATTTTCCATTGTTCGTGCTGGTAGGAGTTTTCGAAGAAATTGCGAATTCCAGCGTAAACGAGAGTGAGGCGAAATGATGACGCTTCGAGCTTATTATTGCTGCGTCCGGCAGCAGCAGATGAGCGGATCGTATTCTTGTGTTTTTTTTTTCGTGCTCGCTTAGTTTTATTTTCCATTCCGCAACGGTCGCTTTTCACTGCGAAAAATCGTTAGTTCCGGTTGACGTGCGGTACTGGGAAGCAAACGCAAATCCAATTCTGCGTCCATGCGAATTGGAATAATTGGTTTAGCGGCAATCACTTGCTTAATGCTGCAAACAGCTTTCTTCCAATTCTCGTCCAATTGTGGACTGTTGAATAATTTTATTTCCCTTTGACTGAAGCTTAATGGGTGCGCAACCATCAGTTTGAGGGCTTACTACACAATGGGTTCATAAAAAGTGAATCAATATAAAATTTTAAAATAATTGACAATTGGTAAAAGTGTCGCTACAATACCCTAACCACTGCCGATGGTACTAGCCGTACAGTAACAACCGTGCACCAAATGCTAATCATAAAACCGATCATAACTCATCTATCCAAATTAACCGTCAGCTGCCAACTATTTCACCACCCTTCTACCCACCGCCACATACCTATAATCAGTGTTTGCAATTAAAATGACCGTACCAATTCACGCTAATCACACCGAAATGATCTCTTGGACGGTGGGTATAGAGCCAGTTCCCTTGGCCAACGGAACAACAAGATCGGAAATGAGCAGTATCATTACGGGACGAACTTATCATTTTGAACGCTGTGTGTGTGTCTGTGTGTGCGTGTGTGTGTGTGTGTGTGTGTGTCGCATCCCAATCGCTTCCCCACCAAACATCCCAACGAGTGAATCGGTTTTGCCGGAATCAGTCGAATAAATTTTCCCACGTTTCCGCAGTAAAGCTGCTTATCTTTGAAGCAACTACACAGGGATTTATCTCTGCCATAAACGTGCATCACCACACCATTTTGCCAAACGTTCACGGCGGCCATTCGTCTTGCTCGGCTCGGCTGCTTGCTGCTGACGTTCTTCCCGCCCGCGCTCGGTCTGTTGATTCTAATCAGATCATGTCACTCCGATAAGCAAGCACACCTGGTAAAGGTGTGCCGAGCAATGAAAGGAAATTTGATGCTGAAAGAGACGTACGGCAGGCAAATGCAATTCGCAGTTCGAAATACGTACATAGCTCACCGGAAATGGTGGGGTTTCAGATGCAGCGGACGCATAAATTCAAACCAACTCCTTCACAACCCATCAGGTATGGGAAATAATTTACCAAACTGCCATCGATTTGCAGACCCATGCATAGGCAAATATGTACAGTATAAAGTTTTCAAGCGTAAATTATACGAACACAGCCCCTTCCCAACAGCCCCAGCGGATCGGTTTGGATCGTCTTCGTGTAGCGCACGTTCCGCGGCATAGCAATAACTTCCATTCCGGCGGCGAAAGATGCAATCAAATTTTCCACTTCACTCAAAAGTAAAAGCATCATAAAATGCGATTTTTATCTATCGGATGCAAGATAGCCTACAAAGAATAAAAAAAACAGAGCGAGAGAGCATACGACTACCGCGGAACCAAACAATGAATTTAAAGGGGGAAAAAAGCGACAGTTGCAAATTCTCGAAAGATACAGCATTAAGTCGCAAGTATCCATTAAAACAATATCACTTTACATTTCCCGCGCCCGGCGTCACGCTAAGAAACCACTTGAGAATGTTACTTCTGGCCGCAGGCATCTTGGGCGATGAGCCATAAAAATAAAAGCCTTCCGAATGCCCGGGCAGCACGATTTAATTCAATCATAAAAATACATCAACACAAACAAACAAGAAAAAAAAACGCTTACAGAATATCTGAGCTATTCCCCTTTATCACAAAACCCTTCAGTGTACTGCTAGATAAAAGGGAAATCATCCAAACACTACCGTCCCACAGTGGTACATCACACCGGGACGGGCACAATTGTGAATGACTGAATCCGTAATGAAGTTGGCAGGAGCGTGAAGTACCGGGCGTCTCCATTAAGACGGCTATGAGGGGCGATGATGATTGCTGCCGGGTTCTTTCTTTCCATTTCCTGAGACTATGGGGACTGGAAAGGCAGCAAAAAAAACAAAACCCTGCTGCCATAGTGATGATGATGGTGTTAATGTCATGTTAATAATGCGTCACCGGGATGGAAAACGTACATGCTGTTCTCCGTTCTGTTCGTGGACGTACGTAACGATCTGGCCCCTTCCTGCCATTCTCCTGTATCACGGTAATCGCTACTCCCTGTGTTTTTTTGTTCACAAACCTCGATGGAATCAATTTATTGTTCGGAAATGAAAGATGATGCCTTCATGACCGTTGCACAACAGACGCACGTACACGAGTGATGGCGCGAGACTTCATACTGACTATCAATGACATTTTTTGTTTGCTGTCCAAACTGTTATGAAGTGCTGATGATGGATAAAAAAAATCTGATCAACCAAAACCTGAGAGTTACCACCATAATCGTCCTGCAGTAGGGAAAGAGTAGGAAAATTGTGCAAGCAATGTATCCAACAAACAGTTGCATTTTTCGCTATCGCTGCACAAGTTTACATGAAAAGGACAATGTACAGAATATGTGCATATGTTTGCAAATCGATCAATGTCAATCATCGACTGAAAAAGCAGTTTTATTCTTTTTACTTTGTCAATAGAATCAATGACAATGGATGAAACAAACTGGTGCGTCTGAAAACATCTTAGTGTGCAAACATGTTTGACAAATTTTAAACACTCAAGTCGATCTATTTTTTTTTTTTTTTGCATTGCTATTTGAGCATCAGTTAAAGAAACTCTTTCAAAATCAACACAAAAGAACTATTTTTTTAATAAACTGTATCTCCTAACGCTGTTAAACAATCTCACAAATTGATTAAAACTTAAAAAGAAAAACAACACTTGACCGTTCACCGCATGACAAAAAGTAAGATTTATTATTTTTTCGAGCTGCCATCTCAAAACAAAAGAAAGACACACATTCCAATATCTCTGTCATTCTGCAGCCAGCCATCATTTCAACCTTCCGGTGGGTGGGTGGCAAGACCCAAGCCAGCAAACCAACCAAGCAGACACGATGGGGCAGATAATTCGATTCGATGGCCCCAACTGTCACTTGTTTTCCAACCGTCGGCCAAGCTTTTAGCGTCAAATTATGTCTGCCATGGGAATTTCGTTCCTCTCGCAAGCTGAAGTGCCATGTGCTGGCAGCAAAACCGTCTCCAGCCCGTTTGCAGCATCCCTCCCAGGTATTGAACACAGCACGAAGGAAAACCAGGTGAAATAAAATTAAATTCTTTCCAGTCCACCACAACCCATATACGTAAGGAACACATACTTAAACAAAATTTTGCCCTCCGTTTCTGTGGCCCAACGGGTGGCAGCGTTGTCCAATACGCTTGAACCGATCTAACCCCATCAACCTTTACAGAGGCCTGTTCGGGTTGATAAGAGTAAGGGTGTGTTAGAGACATATAAACGATAGAGCTTGCTGGCACATACTTCATGCATACGTTCCCTAAACTAAGGAATTTGCTTTACAAGATCCATGATACATGTATGTATTTGTGTGCGAGAAGACGGTCTGTGTACGTACGTGTGCAAGCAGTTTTGGTACGCTCATCGTATCCATTTATTTTATTATCTCTAATCCAAAAAGCTTGTCGTCACAACCACACGCATCCATCCCTGTGATCGGAGCAAGCCCACACCAGGAAGCAAGAGCATGCTCGAGTTTTAAGATCCTTACAGAAAAAATACGCTTGTAAAAGTGCGTAGAAAAAGGGGTTTTCTTCCTTATTGTAGCAGACAAACATCTCCAAATGATCCAAGCTAACACAACGCAAAGTGCTCGAAGGTGTTTGATTTACATGTTACTGGAAGGCCCGAATTGTTGAAAACTGATTGACTCTAGCATCCTTCCTCGTACGCTAGTTTCTTAGGCAAAGAGTAAAGGGAAGAAAATGGATGACAAAAATCGAATCTTACTTCCAAGAGTATGGCAATACAACTTGTGAACGATGTTACTGCAAACACTTTCCACTTCCTCCTCCCGTTGCGTTTAAAGTACAAGGAAGCGGAAAAAGTTTTATTCGATAAACTGAATGGATCATTTCCCCGTAGGCTACAAGCGGCTTAGAGAGGCTGTACGGTACAAGTAGCTTACACTACTCCGTTTTGCTTATTTTATTTCCAGCTGATCCAACATCCACCACCACCAAATACGGGAACATCCCTCATTGCCTACTGCAGCATTCGTTTTTCTCTCCGTTCACTTAATTCTTTTCTATTTCAATTTCAACCTGTTCCCCGAGCTGCCTGTGAGCTGGTAAGCGCTACAATTCGGGAATGAAACAAACTCTCCAAACAAACTAGATTCTTCCTTCGTTTCTACCGTGAAGAGATTTAGGGGCCTCATACGAATTGTGTTTTTGAAAGGCTCGGATTTTCACCCGACAATACTTACAGCCTTAGTGCTGTGGTGTCGACGATGTGCCAAGTACCCGTCCATAACCCCGACGGGAAACTTGGGTCCAGCACAAGCGGAAGCCGCTTGACACTGGGTCAATAAGGGTGGGTGGGCGTTAGTACCTAGCACCAGAAGCGACAGCATCGAAATCACCTAGGACAAGGGATGCCATCGCTATTTTTGGTAGTATCTCCCATACGTTGCCATCGCGATGGGAAGAATGCAAACTGAGCACACACACACAAAATTCAAGATAACGAAAGCCAAAGACACGATAAGCAGTCGAAACGCGCGACACCCCAAAGGATACCGTCGGTGGGAGCTCCACGGCAATATCAAGACGCAAATTGAATTTGAATTCAGTCGTTCCGGCGCAAAATGTCGCTCACTTTCATCGTTCGTACTTGAGGAAGACACAAAAAAAAATGGAACCGTGCGCTAGTTCTTTACTTTGGCAACCGAAGGCAAAAAAAAAGAATGAATTCCCGACAAAGCCTTACACTCGTGACTCTGTTCCGGATGAAAAAGGAAGAGAATTTCTTACAAGACGGGAAGAAACATTCGGTTTCAACCTTGTAAGTAGCTTGGGCGAAGAAAAGTTTTTTTTTGTTACTTGCTACACCTCGTACTGTTGTACTTTTTCGTATCTCATCACGCTTTACTTACTTTGCCATAAGCAATCTTTTCATTTGATAGCAAAAAATAAAAATGGAAGTCACCAAATAAAAAAATCGATGTGCTATGGTAGCATTGTGCAGCAGCTTCGTGTATATATGAGTGCATCTCCCAAATGGGATACGGACAGAACTGCCGATGGCGCCATATGTGTTCAACTGCACCCGAACATTGTTTTACAAAGTCGTCATAAAATGCATCCCCTCGTTCTTTTGCTCGTCAGCCCTACGCTGCCCTGACGGAGAAACGGCACTTCGTTAGCTTTGCGCTGCACAAATCGAACGAAACCTGTGCGTCTCAAGTCGTACTCGAAGACTTATCCACGAGATCTGCCACATCCTCAATACTGTAGGGCACCGCTTGTAGTACCACTTTGTGCTACGATCAAATTCACATGAGATTTACTGCCGAGGAAGTTTCGTAAAGGTGGAACGTGAGTGCTTACTTTCAACGGTTGCCCTACAGACGTTCGGCTGATGGAGACATATTTAAAATTCATGATCAATTCGTTTTAGATTGCTATTCTTCTTGCAGGCTACTCACGGCCACAAGCACCAAAACGAAACTTCTCAGAACACTGTGTTTCGGCACAACATTGTCCACAGGCAATGTCCCGTTTCAATTGACATACTTTTGCCCTCGAATCGAGGCAAATCCCGAAACAAACCAAAGCCGTGAAAGAAAACATCCACGACGCCAGGGAGATGCGGCACAAATCAGCTTCCGGGCATGACCACGGCACGCACGAAACAAAAATTACAAAAATCAATTCCATTTGCCCACCACCCAAAATGTATTGTCGGCGCGCACGAACGAAATAGCTTCAACGCTTACGGGCAATGATCCCCCTGTGGTCAGGTCGTGTCATTTCCCAGTTTTGAAACCATCGCCGGTGTACGGACCAATTCATCAAATTCATTATACATCGGGCCACCGGTAAACGAAACCTTGGATGGGACGTGAGCAGTAAGAAAAATTCAATTACACAATCGGTAGGGAACTGAGCAGGATTCCGGAACAAGATTTCTGCGGAAAGGAAATTTCTGTGCTTCGTCCCAGAGTTGCCACACGTTTTGTTGACAAGCTCAACAAAGCTGAATTGATTCGGAGAACGTTTACATCGTTTGGAGATGCGTGGTGCAATAGAACAACAAGACTTTGAAATTTGTGGATTTCCGGGTGACCGGTAACGCAATTTTGATCGTTTCCACACCGAAAGCGGCCGATACAAATGTCATTAAGCGGAATGGTATTGAACGGTATAAGGATTTTAAAGAAAATTACCAACAGACATCTGTTTTGAGACAGGAGAAAAAAGCTTTTGCACAGCGAAACTCGTTGCTCGTTGCAATTTTGCTCTAAATCATCACTCTGCAATAATTCTTTTCCACACTAGAAATAACAACGAGCATATTCCTTGTACGAAAAGTAATTCTATTTCGCTTATTATTACGCGATTGTTCGGCGTCATCTTTCGGAGCACGTTTTTGATCCGCGTGGACACTGTGGACCGGAATAATAACGCAAATAATAATTAACATAATGAACTTCTTCTGGTGTACGCTGCGCTGTGCCGGTGGTAGGGCGATTGGATGCAGCTACGTGCACGCATTTGCATCCAAGACGACGAGCGTCTACAATCTGCACCAGAGCTCGTCTTACTCCCCGGTGGGCAGCGGTGCTGCGATTGCTGGTCAACCATTAGCTGCTTGTTGATTGAACCAACCGTTCGGCAATCAGCGCCCTCGTCAAGTCGTCAAACAGTGCACACCAGCTGGATCCCACACAAAGCGCGTGGCGTCTTCACACCGGCCACTAAAAGGGCGGGAGGATCAGAGCCACTTCTCGACTGCGTTTTAGCGTCAAAGCATGAAGTAATGATTGCGGGAAAATTGAAGTGAAACACTACCATCGCTGCCACCATAATGCGAAGCGAGCACCGGAAAACCATCGTCCCACTATCAGTTCCTGGTAGCACGGTGGGGGCACTATCATGCATTTAAAAAAAAAAAGTAGACACAAAACCCCATCTGCACGAAACAACACGACAGATATTTGTTTTTAATATAAATGTAAATTTATTTTGCTGCTTCGCTTCCTGGTGCATGAGCCACCACGGCCAGCGCTGAGCAGCCGGGGCACGAATGCGTACGGTGCGCACCGTCGTGTTGTATTTGCGCTGGGAAACGCTGATACTCCGTGCCGTAAGACACCGGCACTGGGAGTCCTGTCTGTGCCGACCATGATCGCCTGGTGAGAGGATTGGATGCTCCAAGACAACTAGCGGGACCCGGTAGAAAAATATGAACATCACACCTTAAGCTAAAAAAAAGCGAGCAATCCTTGGGTGTGCATTTCTTGCCAGCACAAACGCAACAGTGCACAAAGACGACTGCAATCACCCCAATGCACAAGGTGAGTTTCAAAAGACCTGACAGTGCATGGATCACGAACCGTGCCAGCAGCACCACACATACATACACACACACACACACACATTTAAGATACTTGGACTCGGGTTTCGCATTTCTTTTTGTTTTTCCTACCCAAAACCCAATCAACCGACAACGATGCCAACATCGAAACGCTTCAAAACGAAGCAAGTGCAACGCTAGCACCATCAAAATCATCATTTTCGCACCAACAGATTGTCCCCGTCAAAGTGATAAGTACGAGTAAAACGATTTGCGAACGGACGGATCCCACCGCTGCTTGGTAACCGAAAGAAAGCGCACCTTTGCCATGGGTGTTCGAGCGAATACGCTTTCTACAAAATACACTTCTGCACGAAATAATTAACTGTCAACGGGTAATGTTATTTACCACCCAGGTTCTCCGGGTTGGTTACTACGAATATCAGCAATCTGCAAGAACCGTTGTCTCAATTGCATTGTTCTATTGCAAGTGGCTACTGCACGTCCGAAGCTGGCCACGTACCGAGTTGTACCATTTTCCTGCTAATGGAATCTCCAAACGGAAGACGAATGAAATGTGCCATTAAAATGTGTTGCTCGTTTGTCACAGAAAAATACGATCCCCAGCTGCAGCACCGGGAGCGCTGACAAGCTTATGTGTTAGTGTATAAATTTTTAGTTAACTAAAATGGCGTCATAACGAAGGCAAGGCTGAAGAAGGACAGGCTACAAAAATGGAATAATGGTAAGATATATTTATATCACATTACATCTCATACGAACCACAAGTAGTGGGAAATGCATTTTAATTTCTAACCCCCAACTCAGTTTACAATTTAATTTGTGGAATAGCCACTGAGAACATTAAACTATTTTTCATCCCACGACTTCAATGATGAAAAAACGTTTCATTTCAACAAAGCGCAAACGAAACTGCAGCTACTTCTTCGCCAAAAACCTTATTTTGCCATCAAAACAAATCAAATTCATGAAAATATGTACCCGCCGCCGGGCTTCCACAGCACACAAAACCCAAACCATATACCATTTAGAGTTTCTCATAAATGAGTAAAATTCATCACTACAATATCAAACCATACCGTCAAGGTACGGAGCAGCACTGCGCTGTGACCTGTCATAGGAGAAATTGATTTATTTAGCCTCAAATTGAAATCCAGTCCAGTCGCTGGCACAGGCCCGAGTGCACGAGCCAGGCCCGTTGACGGTTTCCTTTCCGTGTTGAAACAACACGTTTCCAGCCCCGGCTGTTGGTGGTAGCGTGACGTGAAACAACACATTTCAACGCAAATAAAAACCTGACCTCAAAATCCTAATCATAATAATTTATGCACCACTAACGGCCAGCTGTGGGGTGGGTCAGAGACAAAGCCATACGCCATGCAGCACCGTACGTGGTGGGAAAACGCAGCTATATGCAGGCATAAAAGCGAGACAGCGTACGTAACGGATTCGTTTGTGCTGAACTAGATTCGTTCCACATGAACCGAATGATCGCCGATTTCAATATGATTCGGTTGAAATCCGGCACAAAACTTTGTCCTTTCAGGCCACACGATCACACAGGATGATCCCATGTGTGAATGTGTGCCCAGCTGTATCTGCGCGCGCGTACCCACAGTCGTATAGTTTGGGCACAAACCGGTGTATAAATGCATGCCGTGTCGGATCTGATGGGAACAGATTTGTATGCATACGGTAGGAAAGTTTTATTATTTCACATGAAGTTAGAATAAATATAAAATGTGACCAGCACACTTTCACGGCCGTTGGATATTCGACTCAAAACACAGCCGGATATTCCCAAAAGTGAAGCACTTCCAATCCCACGTTACGTTTCGTTAGGGGCGGTATGGTGTGATAAAAAACAGGGGGCGGGGGTCACTGGGCGGGTCACTTTTTTATGCTTAATCTAGAAAATGCACATTGACATAGTTCAAAGCCACAAAAGCCACTGTTGCACTGTGCTTAGGCGTACCAAAAGCACAACACAACGAAAAAATCTTTGCAAATGAAAATCCCGAAATAACCAACCAGCACGACCCGGAGAGAGAGAGAGAGTGCCCGGAAATTGTGAGACATAAGCCATAACTTCATTTTTGACTTTTATGCAATGCAGACGATGGTTGCTGCAGCGATCAAGTCTATCTAGGTTGGGGCAAGAATTTCACATGACACTCGTACCTACTGTCGGCCATTTCCCAACAGAAACTTCATCTCAGCTTCGTTGCTGCCTGGTACAAGCAAGCAGCCACGCAAGGTTATAACCGTACGACCGGTAAGAAAAGTTCAAACGAGAGGAGCCTTACTCTGATGTATCGGAATCAAACCCCATAAGCCTCGCTTTTCTTCACTACCGTCGCGTTAGCGGTGGTGTGAGTGCTTGCTTTGTGATCTGACCCATAAAGGTGAAAGCTGTTTATATGCGAAGTGCGTTATCTTCCCAAAGACAAGAAATATACCCTGGTGAGACTTAAAGATTGGCTCTCTGGGAAGGACTTTCGGATTTCTTCACCGGGCTTTAAATTGAGCCGGGAACAGGGCACGCAATAAAGCGTGGCATCGCCTTTCAACAGTAGCGTGTCTTTTGTTTGGACGATGAAATAAGAGCCGATGTGAAGTATGGCTACGAACGTACCGTCCCGTTTTGTGTGTGTGTGTGAGTGTGTGCTCTTGCAATCATAGCTTTTGCTCATAAATTCGCCTCGAATTAACAGTGCGAACCTTTGCCATTTATGAATAAAACAAACACACGTCGCTACAACCAAACCACTCTTTCATGACCCCAGCCCAGCCCAAACTGTCTTCCTGTGTTTCACACAACTAAAGGTCCTACTGGTGCTGGTACGATAGTAATAAACATGTTAAACATTATCATCCCCCTTAAGCCACACGCACATATGCTTACCGTGCCCCGACTGGCTTGCCGACTACTACTCAAAATCCTTCGCTGGATGCATGCATGTAGAATTTGATTTTGAGTGTGTTTGCCTTTCAGGAAGCGAGTGTGTACACCAAAAACCTTACAGCAGGGTAAACGAGCGACGGTGCATGACTGCATGACTCGCAAATCTCGGTCGGATGAGTCGTGGCTCAGCGTGCCTTGTGAAGTTACCCTCTTGCTGTGCTGCTTTAAACCGGCCTGTGTGCCGATGCTCTAGTTTCGTTTAACGCAGAGCCACATATTCACCATAAACTTTGTACGATGTGACATAAAAGTTCCGAATTAAATTAAAGAGGGCTCGGGACTAGCTTCCGGCGAACAGTCTGGCCAAACCGGTGGTCTACAGTTTGGTTCCATTTCCGGAGCAATAGCTCCGCTGCTGGTAAGCATCTTATAACTCCATTTCCAACAAACCACTACTGTGCCTTTTGGGCAAAAGTACACAGGAACAAGGCAAACGAGGAAGTAGTGCTGAAGAATGAAGGTCCCGGTTTCGTGTGTAAGTGAGTTTATTTTAAAAGTTATTGGCTGCTCATAACACCTCAACCGGTGGTAACCTATTTGCAGGCAAACCTCCAGCCGGACAACACCTAACCAGAGAATCCATTTCCGGTCCATCCTGGGAGTGGTTTGTAATTTCGTCTCTTTACCGCAACTCTCTTTACCGGAAAGTGATGTACCTCACAAAATACCTGACATTGACGATTGGTCACTTTTCTGGTCACTACGTAGCGAGACGGCAAATCCTTCGAAGAGATTTAATCCGGTACGGCAGTTCAATCCTTTTGCAACCCTTGGCGTGTTTCCGGAATTTGGAAGGATACGTATACACTTCTTCTCCCTCGCCTGGGGTTTAAAAGCAAAAAGGGCATAAAAAAACTAATTTCAATCATCATCACGTCGTACTCAGTGGTCGAAAGGGACGATGATAGGGGTTTAATGATTGACCGTAAGGATGGAATTTAACTTGCCATTTAATGGACGGATATGGGTAAGGTGCTACATGGTTTTAGGACCAACCCACCGACTAACCGCAAGCCGATTGACAAGCTGCAGGGAAATGTCGTTTGTCGTGCAAAATCCATTTCATTTGTGGTTCACAAGCTTGTAGCGAAGATAATCCATTTTCTTCAGACTGGTCCGTATTTTTTAGATGGCAAGACCTGGTTACAAATTCTATTCGTACTGTGTCTTGAACACGAATAAGTAACTATCCAGATTCAGGGCAAATTAAATGCTAAAATTGTTGAGGTAAAAATGAAATAGTGAAGAAAAGTCTTTTGTAATATTTCGCTTATAAATGGGAAGCTATTAAGCATATGCATAACGATAAAAAACTACTTAATCATGTATGGTACCGTGCGTTATTTAGGTACAAATGTAAACCCTGCGCAAACTATAAGACAACAAAATGCTCAGCTGGGCATCATTTAGTGTAGTAATGTAACGAAAGTCATTTATCATAATTTATCATCTTCATTTGCTTAACACGACCCTTACCCATTAAGTAATGATTCCAAAAACGTTTCATCAAAAATCAAGTTGTTAATGATTGTTAGTGATCTTCTTTGATACCAAGACAAGCAAACAAACTTAGATGTACAGCACAAAATCAAACTTGAAAAAAGAGCTCATTAAAGCGCTACCAATAAAACGGTTAATTGCATCAAAACAATCTTTAAGTAATCGCTTTTTGCTCAGAATCCATCACCGGAAACGCAAAAGGCTTTTTTCCGGAAGCATACGCGTCAGATACGAACGATTTCGGGCGACAACAATATTACTTGCCACGAAGCATAACGAAGAAACCTCTTTGCGTCCAAAAAATTAGCAGCGGGCCAACAAAAATGGGAAACGTTTGCCCTTTCCTGCAGCATTTCTTTAACTTGAGAAAAAAGTATGTCACACACACACTTTAGCAAGGTTTAAAATTGTCCCTCATTCAAGTAAAAAAGGGGACTAGAATTGGACCCTATTTTCCGCCATTTTAAATTTTATCATCACGATGATTGTTGCGCGTCTTTTGCTTCCCGCGTGGCTACTAACCAGGCTGCTTCCGGGCGTTTCGCGTGCCGAAAACGCAAAGTTATTAATTCACAAGTAATGAATATTAAAAAAGGGATCGTTAATTGCTTTTCCCTATTTCCGCTACGCGCTCATTTTGCTGGCATTGTAACGCGAATGGAGAACCATCTTGTGTTTTTTTTTTGCTTGACACCTTTTACGGCACGAGATAGGCCTTGCGAAAGATCGATCCACTCTTTCGCAAGTTTTGTTCGGTTGAAGGCTAGTTTTGCAAACGCTTCTGGAAGACACAAATGTTTTCTAGAGCACGTGCGTGTACCGGAATGTTGGGGCGATGATCATTTATTTAACACGTGACAGAAAGCAAACATATTCCAGAGAAGAAAAAAAAACGTATACGTATACAAGGTACCAGTCCTTTTTGGGCGTAATAATCAATACAGCAAGACAACCGTCGCGGTTCATACGGATCGACAAAAAAGTACCCATCCCAAAAACGATAAGCGAACGACAAAAAATATAAACATATATGCATAGCAAAAACGAAATGTACGCCAAAACTCACCTGAATTGGGTTGCTGATTGCTATTAGGCCGGGCGGATGGTGCACCATCACGTGCCTCGACTTCCAGAGCGTAGGCACCCTGCTTCTCACGATCGAACACAACTTTGGTGAATATTTCACCGCTCTGGAGGTTGATTTCGAAGAAGTCCTTACCCTCGTTTCGGGGCGAATCGACGATGTAGTAGTACACCTGCAATTAAACGAAATGCATGAAATGCCGAACAAGCCGAGAGGAGAATACACAGAGCAATTAGCATTAATCGTTGCATTCGGTGGATTGCACACTACTACCCATGTACAGCCATCATCCCACCATCCCACCATGACAGCACCATTAAAACATCAGATCGAACGCAATGACACGATAAGGAGCATTTTCGTCGAACGCTGGGAGCGATTCAGGTAACATCTCATCCGGAACAAACCTTTCCTCGAATTGCTTCCAAGTGCACCTGGCCAACATACACACTTGGTCGGATAGGCAAAAACTAAATAAAAAGCACACTCATACCAAAAGCATCTCCCAAACACCCGCTTTCGAAGTAATCTCGTCCTCATTAGCATCCAGTGCCTGCAGCCCTGGAGCACGCCGGCGCAAACTTTCGACTTCATTCTAATTAGTAAACATCGAACCCTTTTTATAATTGAATCCCTAGGTTCAAGGTTGGTTCACCACCGTCCGAATCCTCAGTGCTAGCCAAGGCTCACACGCTCAGTTAAACGCACCCCATCGTGTCGTTGAAGCGTTAGGTTAAACCGAGCAAAAACGGCTGCACCGGCGCACAGTTCGTGCTAAAATTGCCATAAAGGAGTTTGTGCAAGTGCTGGATCTTTACTATAAATGACTGGGGCGAGCCTCGAGGGTACAATTAAAAATTTTAAATCGACAACTTTTGCATCCTTAATTCACACGAAAAACACATTACTCTTTTGCACCGAGCTCCCTTGATTCAAAAGAAAATGTAATCAACCGAATGTAACACGGTTGAGAAGGGATCACAAATGGCAAATGCCAAGAGTTCATTAGCACCCTGTTGATAGGTAAGTGATTTTTTTCTACTTCTTCTAACGATAATAGACTGTCCTCGGAAAGCATAGCGGTGCTTAATATTCAGCGCAAGGAATAAGGATGATCGTTGAAAGTGAATCATAAAGAGAAAAATGAATCAGTTGAGTTTGGAAGCTGTGCACTTTTATGAGAAGACGTATCATAAAAAAAATATTTCAACCATTTTTGTTCCTTTATTTAATTCCTCTTAGCAATAAAATGAGAAAAATAATCATCGATCGAAAATTTAAACACACCGATCGCTACTTTAATGAAATAAATGCGGAAAAGCAAAAACAACCAGTTCAGCCACTGTTACACATCCGGCCGGATGTGTATGCTACATATTCTTACCCCTTTTTAAAAAATATGCTACCGAATGGAGAAGAACAAGAAAAGAAAACAAGAACACACTCCCTTCCATCTTTAACAAATATTGAAACCCTCCAATCCATAACGCACACTGGTTAAAGTTTTGCCTACACCCCACTCTGGCTTATCTGATCATCTTTTGGTTTTTGTGGTTGCAAAAAAGTTGGTGTCAGGGAGTGGAATAATCTGCTTTCCTTGCCGCACGAGAGCCGCACCGGAAACCACCCCACAGCAAATGAATATTTCATAATCCTTCTATAGGGAAGGCAAAAAAGTGAATGACCGGTGAAATGGAAAAGCCAAAGCTCCGAAAAAGGGATCGATCCTGACAGGCGATACGGCGGGAGGTAGATTGAGGACACGGTGTGCGGTCAGTCGAACAAAAACTCGGGTGTGTATGTGTGTTTATGTGATTGCAAACTCGAGCCAACAAAATGTCGACTTGCGTTGTGCACAGTTCATAAACACGATCGCTCCCAGCCCGACGGTTAAGAAGAAAACAGAGGAAGCTGACGCCACTCAACGAGACTAAACTGGAACCTCCTTCAGAACTCGTCCTTAAAAGATCCCAGCGCAAACCCTCCGGCCCCATCTGCGTGGGGCAGCAATGTGCCAAAAGGACGAAAAACAAGAACCACACAACCATGATGCCAATTCGCCGAAATCTCGGATCAAATTCGCCGCTTGCATTATCATGAAACAACATCCATTTTTCCAACCCGTTTCGATCCAATGCCGACCCTCACCAAGGCAGAAAACCCGAAACGGAAGCCACCATCAAACACTGGGGTTCGGAAAATCTTCCCACCAGCGACCGATTCCAGACGAATCGGAATTCAAGATTAAATAATCAAATGGAAAGTTATTTGCGATAAAATTCTTTTCTCCTTGCGATTTGAGGCCGCGAGGCAGCAACCGCAACGACAATGCTAAGCTGATGTCGCAACGACCGCGAATCAAGCGTGGAGGGACGCTTAGCGGGGGGTGGCTACCGCTATCGGTGAAGCAGACGAATAAAAGAGTTGGTCTGTGTGGTAAGCAAATGCTCTGGAAAACCACATCTCGCGCTACAGTTTTGCAGCAGCGAAAATATACCTCGAAACGATCGGTTGTGTGTGTGTGTGTAGCTGAATCTAAAGAATGTTTGGGGTTTATTTGAAGCCCCAAGAAAAAAAAATGAAAAAAAAGATTATTTCGGTTGTGAGATTAGAAATACTTTACCGATTTTAAACCTTTCGCGAATCTAGCAATTCGGAAAGAGATTTGCCAAAAAAAAGCACACAAAGATTCGATACCTTTCTCGACCGCGAATTCGTAAAAGGGTTGGCGTTTTCGTAAATGTTGCCGCTCACTGTTTGGCATCATATTGAATCGCATCACAAATGTATGCATGAAACGTGATTGAATTGCACGCGGCCTTCGTGGGCGAAATCCTCACATACAAACACCGAAAACCAACATAAAAAATCCCCTGCGATGCTTTTGTTTCATCTTTTTCCACCTTCTGCATTCGATGCCGCGCTGCACACTCACTACTCACCTGATTGTTTGGGAAGGTACCGTCCTTATCGATTGCATTCACCTGTGTCACTTTTGTACCGATCGGTTCACCCTCGAGCACGGTTTCCTGTTCACGTTCGGTAAACAGCGGTATTTCGTCGTTTACATCCTCTAATTGTATGTAAACAGTCGCTTCCGATGCAAGTTGCTGGGCACCGTTGTTCTGCAAAGCGCGACCAAAACGGCGCGGCGAATAGCGTACGACGAGAAGGAAGCCAGCCAGCAGAGATGAGCGCCAGTGATACAGCGATGATGATGATTATGTTGAATGTTGTGAGGTTGTTTTAATATTGTTTTGTGTTTGTTTTCCAGGCACGAAAACAACACACCGGAGCAGACAGGAGCATGAAAAAAAAAGAAGAAAAGACAACAAAACGTTACCAAACGGAGTCAGATTGTCAGTCGGCCATGAAGGTAGCCCGAAAGAAATGAAGGTTGAAGCAAAATGAGCATTAATTTGATGATGTTCGACATAAATTTTAAATTTTACACCATTCCACCACAACGGGCGAACGGCCTCCCTTTGCCACATTTGTCGGCACTGTCGCCCTGCTGTGGCGCTCGTGGCAAACAAACGCGGCGGAGATTTCGTGACGGCAAAGGTGAATGTGGGGGCTCACTCATGACTTCGCTTAAGGTGGTATGTAAATGTTGTGGCGCATTTTCGTACCTGCTGTTTGTGATGAGAATAATAAGACATGGCTGCGTTCATAATCTTTTCCACATACACACACACAGACACAGTGCAATGAGAGTGAACTACCAATCATATAATTTGTGGGAAGAAAAATTTCCTCATACAGACACGCAACGCTGACCGAAATGGGTTCGTTTCTATTGTGGTACCGGGAATGGGGTTGCTTGCCGGCAGCAATTACATTTATTCATTTTGGGGCAATAATTCCTCCAACGGTCGTGCAATGACTGTTTAAGCTTGAAAAGTGATACTGAAATTCGAAATTACTTGCAATCATTTTTATGAGTTCGTCACAATTTTATGCATGCACACGGATACGTGTGCATAATGTCTACTGTTTTGTATGGAAAATGTAAAAAAGCTCTATCCTTTTATGCGTATCAGCATGCAATAAACTAGAAAGCTGTTCTTTTTATGGAACTTTATTTTCTCAACCTTCCATTTGCATTTAAAAATGGAGTTTCTTTTCTACAGTCCCAGGCGCTATTCGTAACACTAGTAAAGGATTACTTTAACTTGACCCTAACCGATAGCCTTGGAAAGATTTCTTCCAAACCCTGCTACACAAGCATCAGAGTTTGTCATCTATCTTACAATCTGCTTCTTCCCTCGGACAGCTCGCCATAAATACATTAAAGAACTTTGGCAAACGTTTTTGTTTCATGAACGTCATAACGAAAAATCCTTCCCACCGTCGTCCAGGACTCTCTACACCCCACAATGGTTGTGCCCTGCAAACTGCAAACGTGTATGTAGCTGTGTGCGCCTTCGTGTAGTGGTGTATAGAGCCGAAAACTTTCGCAATCACCAAACAGCACGCGATACCGCGCGCGTACATTCCAAACAATTTGATCCTATTAAAACTGCCATCAAAAGTGTTTGAAGCTTTTAATCGTCCTTTAAGAACGATTTCACCCCAACCGGCTAGCCGCGCTTGGGGAAACGCGCAAAAACACAGTCGCGGTCGTTCAATTGAAACAAAGACACAACTTTTCCACTTTTTCACTATTTTGCAATGGTTCGCGGTGCGATATTGTTTGCCTAGAACGCGAATGGAGGCGCCTGGTGGCTTTTAAAATCGATCATTTCGCTCATTTTTACGGACTCCAATGCCGAGCCCGTATCAGAGCGTCCATTTTCCATCAATCATGGCAATTGCATTAGAAGCTTGCTTCCTTCACTGGGTGATAAATCGCTTGTCCCGCTCAATCATACCGAAGCCGAGTAGAAGTACTATCGGTGCCGTAAAAGAAAGAAATTAAATTGCATTACTTCCAGCGGGAGACACTAACGAACGGTGTATAGAAATTCCCCATTTGCAGAGCAATGCAAATCGCTTACTATTTAGTGCTGCTTTTCTGCCAACTAGTTGCAACTGTTCAAGATTTCCAGCGTCACAGAGATTTGCGTGACGGAAGAACTTTGTCCTCATTTTGCTACCTCAGCAAACCGCTTTGGGAGCTGCAAATACTGCTGCAACAGGGTTGCGAGTGATACAAAATGATACAGAGATAAACAAGTTAAGTAATCATCTCTTTGGTTAACATGATTTCTCTATACCGCTGGAGGGAAATTGTAAGCTTCCTGTGTCTCGCAAGGCATTTTACTCCTTACCACCATTCCCAGGGCTCTCCTTCTGCAAACAATTTTCCATTTGTTTCTCCGCCCTGACACACCACGGAAGCAGCGACAACAAACATCGATGCAAACGGTCGATATTACACACAAAAATGCCTCCAGTGTTCTCATTCCCATGCCCAAGATATCATCCCCGCATACAGCAAAACTAGTATGCACGTCTAGACGAGGGCTCGTAAGAAATTCAACTTCACCCATATCTCGGCTCAACTGCCCAAAGGCGTGTACGCTCATACTTTCTCTTACACATTATGTTTCCTCACTCGCACACGGTTCACTGCATAATCGCAGATGACCCAGTTCCGACCGGAAGCATAATCTATCATCGAACCACTGCTCTGCATACTACCCCGGTCGGTGTTGCTTTGCTCGGAAAATGCTTCCCGCTGCTGCAGGCGTAAAGAAGGGCACGTTGGAGATGATGGTGTTCTTACATTGTCACGCTTTCCTTGGTACACTTCAAGCGGCAATGAAGGAAGCTAGAAAAAAGATTGCACTTTCCTTACGAACATTAATACCGCTACTCTAATGACCATCAGCATCAACAGTGTCGCTAACGGTAAGCAACACGAAGCACAGTGCTTGCGCTAGCCAATTTATCGTATAATTTTGTCCTTTATTATAATAAAAGATCGTTTTGCTGGCAAAAATGGCCAATCATTTTTAATGCCATTATCTTAGCTCACTGGCGCACTGCTGGTTGAAGCCTTCGCTTGCAAAGTCTCACGTAATGGAGAGACTGGCTAAGAAGGTTGCTTTATTTGTCTTTCCGATGATTTAGTTGCTTTTTTAAAACGCATTTACCTTCCGCCATCGAGTCAGTCATCTTTATCATGATGCACTTGTTACATCAGAAAAAGGCGTTAATGTAGCGCCTGAACACCTTTGAACGCCTTGATAAAGGTTAAAAACTACACTAACACTATATTGTATTCAAGTCCTTTGTTCCACAACACACTGTCATTGTCTGGGAAGAATTCAGCTGTATTGAATCGGATTAAGACACCTTTCATTCGTTGCAGGATATTTTTTTTTGCCTGACAAAGAGTATTTCAATAATCCTGCCGAAAAGACAATTTAGTGCCAGGGGCGGCACCACCCCGTAAGCCGCTTAACTATGCCACATAATTATTCTCGCAGCAATATCCTTCTGTTCATTACACGCAAAGGTGCCCGGTGCGCAACGAAACGTACCAAAGGAAGGCAAAAAATGGTACGGAAAAAAATGAAGCACCAAAAGAAAAATACGTAGTCCACCCCTGGCGAAACAAGAAGAGCTCATTAGCTACATTCTGCGCTACTGGTTACACGATTCCCAATTAGAGCTATCCTGTGGTACTGACACAATTCTTATTCAGTGCTTACAAATGCAAAACGTGGCTTCATTGGAGTCCGCCGGCACCGCAACCCGGTGACGATAAATGGGAGCTTAAATTTTGTTTAAAATTTCTCTTCCATTGTTCACCGTTACATGCAAGTTCAAGGCACGTCCAGGGAACCGTATCTAGCGTTTGTGTCATTTTATTTATTCTCGCTTGCGAAACCATGCCCCCAAACGTCGCCTCGGAGGACGGTTTCCGGGCCACAAAAATTAACACTTTCGGTCGTGTGAGACTGCATCAAAGAAATTTCTTTCCATTGTGCCCCAAATGTGTATCAAATCCCCACGTTTGATACCCAACACTCCATACGGCTGGTCTACTTTGCTTTGCCGTATACCTCACAGAGAAGAATCCCATATTATCGCGGCAACATCATCATCCTCATCAACGCCTAGCTGCTCTAGTGGCATGCCACACTCTCACTCAACTGTGCACCGTTTGTATGCTGCCAGTCCGTTTGTCCTATCTACACCAACTATTTCTCTCACAAGCTCTCTCTCTCTCTCTCTCTCTCTCTCTCTCTCTCTCTTTCTCTCTCTCTCTCTCTCTCACTCTCTCTGTCTCACTCCAAAGGTATGTTTAGTGCTCTACAGCTTTCCATTTCCCGTCCAAAGCTGTGGAGATAAATAGATTATAGCTTCCGGAATATCTATGTCGCCCGATTTCGTATTAATTTATGAAAATGTAATTTATATGCAAATTTTACGCCCCTCCTCCCTTCCGAGTCAACCGCCCTACCTCTCCGTTGCGAGTCGTGACAAAAGTGCATTCAATGGATTATTATTAGATTGCATTAGATGGAAACGAGACAGATACGGCTGGATCGGATACACTGGCTGGCCCGCTCGCTCGTGCTGATGCATATTGTACTCGCTGCTGCTGCTCAATGATGTGCTGTTCCTACTGTACGTACAATCGTTATACATGCAGCAGGGCGTTAAGATGGGTGCGTGTCTCACTGGAAGGTTGCCACAACACACCACCGCACACACCCAGCGGAACCACAATAAGCAGAGATCGTGGTTCACCTCCAATTCTCACGCGTCGGTTGGTAAAGATAATCCACTTGGCGACAACCCATTGATGAGGCTAGGCTTATGGTTGGTTCCGGTAGGGTTTCAAATCATCAGCCAGCTAATTCCACCAAGGGTTTGCATCTATGGTGCGATGTGTGCGACTGTGCTCAGGGTTTGGTGGGTGGGAAAAATAAAAATACTACAAATCTGTTCAGTATAATACGCTCGGTGTTGAGCTTAATGATTCTGGGAAATGTACAATGGGACCAGAAAGAGAAACAAATCATTGGAACTCCGAGTCGAACCCCAAACATTGTTGACTGAAGGAGTGAAGCAAAGTCCACTCTGTCCAAAAATTACAATTTTGTATTAACCATTCGTGCGCATTGAACCTTAAGTAATTTAGATTTCTCCCTTGTTGGTTACGTACATATCCTGTGGTACACAAGCATCTACTGGCTACTTTTCCGAAGTTCACCCGATACGTAGCTGCCGATTATAGTGGGAGCAAAAATTACTTTTGTCGCGTTGGCATGGCGTCCTACTGCAATGGAGGAGAGCATTTTCCATCAACGTACCGAAGGAATGCTACCAACCACAACCGTCCTCCCGGAACGTTCCTCAACACTTTGATGGAAAGATAAAGTACTTCTCATCATGATAATCACCGTGCACCACCTTCAGCAGCCGAGAAGCTGCCCACGGTAGTGTGCCACCGTTGCAAAGGTACGGAGTGGAATATTTTCCCTGAGCTGACTAACCCGTCTGTGATCCACCGGAGAAATGCGCTGGTAATGGATCTTTGTTTCCCGCTCGTGCTACGTGACCCGAGGGGAGGAGGTTGGACCCGAGTAAGATTGGAAACTGTAACATCACCCAACCGCAGGTGTTCATAATTTGCTGCTTCATTCATCAAGGCACTGGGTGTAAGTATGCAACGTATGCACTGGACCGAGGTTTGTGATGCAGTGGAGGTTAATGGATCACCCCTTCACCGCTGGTTAGTGCAGTGACATTTACGGTTGCAGTGCTGTGCCTTGATTTTTTGTCATTTCGAAGGGAATGTGTCATACATTTCACAGGTATGTAAGGTTTCAAAGCTATATTGGCAGATGCATCTGTTAAAGCAGGCCTTTGGCGACTTAAGCAAGAAAAACGGACGATTTTAACCACTTTATGTCTAAAATTTAAACAACTAAACATCTGCTAAGCTAGATAGAAATACTCATTGCCAATTTATATGGAAATCTAATAGCTTTTTAACCGTCAAGCATCAAAGCACTTACGTCAAAAATAGCAGAAGCAATACCGATGCCAATGGTAGTATTTAATAGCTAATTCGATTCATCAGATGAGCATCAACTTCCAAATATTTACAGCGATACATCTGAATCATGAATAATCCCTTCGACTTGTAAACGTAAGGTTTCTTACTTCAACATTTGAATGCTCTTTGCTATAATTTAACAATCAACTAATGAAACCTCAGCAGCTTACTCCAGGGGTTAGAAAATAGATAACAATTCATCTTCATCGTATTGTTTTCTATACTGCCCTACCTACCAACTTCACTGCTGCCCAGCTGCAATAAACAACTGGAAATTATTTTTCCTACATGTTTCCCAGCACACGTTGCGCCAGAAAACAAAAACGCTCCTTGCTGTGTGGCATGTTTTAGCGAAAGGGGCGAAAAAAAAACAAACACCCGGTACTACCATTGTTTTGTCACTTTATATGCTTCTTGAGGGTAACATTCGTACTGTCATATGTTCGGTACGTAGATATATCGCTTCTATTTCAGTGCCATTTTGTTTGCACCATCCATATGCGACCACCATCCCCACCTTCCAAATTTGCCTGTGAATGTCGCGTTGCGGTGAACAGATTTTTATGTTTTGTACCACAACATGTGTGTCCCCTTATGACATCTCCTCACCGACACCCACACTTTAAAACTCTATTCCAGGGTCACCGACGGGTTTTTTTCTTTCTCTTTTCCGTTTGCATTGAAGCAAACAGCACCGTTTTTTGGATGCAAGCTCGTTCGCCTCTCGACACACGGTGAAAGAAAAAGAAAGGACCGGGAACGAGACGAGGCGAGGCAAAAAGTTTTACCAGTCAACATACTGAAACGACATCCCGCGCAATACAACACACCAGCAAAGGGGGGGGTTTTCGCTTTTCCACTGCTAATGGAGTAACTTTTCATAGAATACCACAAATCAATTTTGTAAAATTACCCCCCAGCGACATCAACATCGACCGCAAATATTTGCCTACGCCGGCTTTTAGCTGTGCAGCACTTTGCAAAACAACAGTCGTACACGAGGATGCGCCACTTGCCCTCCACAGGACATACCGAGCGTGCCATACGCGATGTTACAGCAGCACACACGCGAGCGGGCGGCGAAATGAACTTTAAAATTACCGTAAGAAAGGCGACATCCCATCCAAAACCCACCTCTACACGGCGTGGCTAATCAAAAGTTAATCACAACGTCGCACAACGGGCGCCAAATTCATGGAACACTGCTTTGGTTAATTTATTTTAACCCGGCCCTTTAACTCGGTCGAATCGAGCCCGCGTACTGCAAATAAAAACGCAAATTCAATACCATTTGCAGCAACAGTTTCACAGCGGTGCGCCCATCGCAAAAGCAGCTGAGCGAGAACGCACGATTTGTTTATTAATCGCAAACGGATTTAATGCTACATTAATCTTTACACTCTCCGGGACTTCTCTAATGAGTTGCGACCGCAAATGTCACTCCTCCCTATTCTCGCGAACTCTCAACCTAGTAGGGCCCCCCCTCTCCCCTCCATCCCGAACTCTACGCCCCAATAAGCACAAACGCTATCTTTCGTTTCAAACGGTGCGCAATGTCTCCATTTTTCATCCACAAGAGGCAATATGATTTCGTACTCGCTTGATTGGTTCCTTTATCCGCGATACGATCGGTTTCCCTTCTTCCCATTTTTTTTTTTTGTTTTGATTCCGCTCAGCGAGAAGTTTTTCCGCCTAAAATCATTTTCAGCCGAGCGTGCGTTTCTTATTATGATTGTGTGTTGGCACTTTGCGCCAACCCAATCACTTCCGCCAAAATGGATGGTGCGAGAAGGGCATGATCAGCAGAACTGCTTCCTAACTGTTAGCTCACTTTTGGCACGAGCGCGTGTGCCGTTTTACTTTGTTTGTTTTGTTGCCCCCTTTTTTTATTTAGCTTTCTTCCAAAACGCACCAAACATAAATCTGTTTCACGCTTGTGAAATCATTTTAATAAATTATTCCCCAAAAAATAATACACAGCGTAAATGCATATTTATAGCGCAAAAGTTTCGTAATTAATATTCAATTTATTTCCCAAACCGCAAAACACGCACACGCGATGGGCAACAGTGTCGGTCGGCAATGGCGGCACACATTTACTGTTCGGCAACCGCAAATTGGCAAGCGAATATCGAAGAAGCTTATGCGCTTTTCACTGGAGGATAGAAAAAAAACGGGCCGCAACACATTATTCGCTAGAACGGTGGTGGTTTTGTATTGCGTTCAATTCGGAATCCAATGTTCTGCTCAACAAGCACTGCTCGTTTAACGCAAACTCTTTGCTAAGCGTTGAAACGTATTGAAACATTTGGTTCAAATCATTTACTTCCGGCTGCCTAACACACGCACCAGCGACAGCAGAACGTAATGAGCATCGTATTGTTTCATTCAATATTCTTCACTTTCAACGCGGCTTAGCAATGATTTTTGATCTCGCGGTTCGATGTTTATCAAACGAATTGGTCTTCCAATTCAGACACTGAAAACGCTGAGAAATTGTTATTAAAACAAACTAATTATCTTATCTGCAAGGCAACTCATAGAAAAAAAAAGTGCCGCAAATATAAAATGAAGGCGAGAATAGAGAACGACGAATAGAAAAAAAGCAAATCGAAATGAAAATATCGCTTCATTTAAGCTGCAAGTGCTGCACAGCTGTACCGACCGAAAGTCGGGCGCAAAGTTAGGACGAAAAAAAAATTCGACCGTCTGTCTGCAGCAAAATTTAAGCAAACGACACCCGTTATAGCTTGCCCGTGCTACATATCTGCAGCCCTAATTAAAAGTTTCCTGCAACAAATCCATGCCCGCGCTACAGATGGAACCGATATTTCTGTAGCTGCTGAAGACGAAAAGTGCTGGCAACAAGAAGAAAAAGAGAGAAGGAAAAACGACGAACGGAAGAACTTTTTCCATGCACCAACCTTCCTTCCCCCTCATAAGCTGCTTCTACTACTACTACTACGGACGCCCCAAACTCTCCGATCGCATCAATTTCGAGCGAAAGAAAATCGAGAACAGGAGAAACACAACTTGAATCGTTCATACTTCGCACGAATTAAACACGTCTTTATCGAAGAACTTTTCACTCCTCTTTTTTTGTTTGTTGGTGATGGTCTGACTGGTCATGAATTGCTCTCGCTTAACCACGGCAAATCAACTTCAGCGGAAACGATCATTCTTCGGTCGGTCGGGAGAAGCGGATCAAAAAACCTGGGAGTGGGCGAAACAAACTCCAAAGATCTTGACACTATTTTCACCCGTAGCGCTAAGTGTACTTCAGTCTGCTCGTAGTGCCCAGGGATGGACGAAAATCGCCACGAGAAGATTAGCAAGACGGGTAGAAATGATTTTCGTACGATATGAAGCAGAAAGCTTCTCGGAACCTTTCGATCACACGTTCGGTGAAATCAGCTTTTTCCTTCTTTTTTTGACGAAAAGCAATGTTAGTGTGCCGGAACAACTATCGCGTAGGTACCAGTTTATGGTTCAAGCGTGGGTAAGTTGTTCAAGAAAAGCACTAGAACCGATATTCAGTTCTGTTAGTTAAAAAAAAAGCAAGTGTAGCCTATCGAGCCAAAACTAAACCGATGGAAGGAACGACCACCAAAAATAGACTCTATTCCCCGTGCTGTTTGTTTGCTCGAAGGAGAGGGAACGAAAAAAGTTGCTCCACTCAACTCTTCAGCTCGTGATTCGATGCCCAAAGCGAACAAAAATTCGCAGGATACTCATTGATTTTTTTCTTCCCCTTCCGTTGGTCCTACCACAAACTACGGTAAATTGAGAATGCCCGAGAGCCCGAGAGCGATGCCCGCAAAACGCTCGGGAGGATATTTGTTGGAAGTTGTTTTTTCTTTCTTCTAAGGACAGAAAATTCAGCTCAGTAGATAGTTGGGAGGACGAATTCCAAACAAAAACTACTTCTAACATGCACCCGAAAGTGCAATTCTAACTCTTCGTCGTTCGCCGAGCACTACACCTCGATCGCAGCATCCACTCACAAGCGGCACAATGACGACATCCGTCCAATCTGCCACATCCGGTTCTTTAAACATCTTCCGCAAGTGCTCTACACCATCCGCATTCTTCGCAACGATCGTAAAAGCAGAAAATAGGCCTTGAAACTCATTCTAGCGCACATTCGAAAGCCAGAGTCCGCGAATCCCATTATGGATGTGGGGGGATCCGAAAAATTTTCAACTAGGCACGTTCCGACCATTGCGTTTACTCTATTTTTTAGGTTTGCTCTTTTTTGTTGAATATAGTTGGTAGAAGAAAAACAATAAAAAAAATACCAAATTTTTCGCTTAGTCCCAAATAAATTCATTTTTGGCTTTACGCGAAAAAAATCGTTGCACGCAGCACAAATCTTCAACGAGCGATTGACCAACACAAATACATCCCAGTTACAGCTAGGTTTACGTTTTTTTTTTCAGAGGAAAAAGAATTAAGAATAAAAAGCGACTATTGTAAATTCACACCAATTTTCAAATGGCATCGCATAAACCTACTTCACTTTGTTAGCATTACCCTTGAAAATGGTATCATCGAGGAAGGTAACAGCAGTACGGTTTCCGTATTGAGTTTAGGTCGGCGAAAGCCAACCAACAACAGGCAAGACTAAAAAAAAAATAAAGCCAATCTCCTCCCCAAACAATGAGCAAATGCGCGAAAACGAGAAAAATCTGTAACATAAAGCAACCTCTCCCAGCGCCTAACACTTTCCAAGCTACCGATCTTCTTTTGCTCTAACTTACTGCGTTCCACCACGCAGGCGAGAGAACAAGATCTCTAGCCAAAAGGGATAAAATCACCTTTATCTCTTTGCCTCGTACGCCATGGCACTGCTGCTGCGAGCAACGAAAGTGGGGAAAGCGACCGAAAAGTTAATTTATTCAAATTCAAAGTTTTGACTTGCCGTTTTTCATCTTAGCGCACGAATAGGCCCCAGGCCGGCGAGGGCCGGTATGGCGCTAAACTTTTCCAACCAGCTCACATTTCTTTAACCTTCGCGGACCGTTCCGAAATGTGATAACGACGATCAACCTCCCGGAACGCACACGTTTTCCCGTACAAGTTCAGATGCCATTTTCATTCATAACGCACAGTTTTGCAGAAGAAACTTTTAGCGTGGATGTTTTCTGCGCAAGGAGCAATTTTTCTTTTATATATTTTTTCTTCTGTCGAGTAGAGAGCGATGAGTGGATGAGCGATTATGATAGGTGGGCGATAATTCGCGTACCAGCTGATACTGGATCGATGCTAAGGCGAAAATGATCGCATTCGATAATGATGGCCGGCGGGAGGCTGGGGAAATAATTACGTGCTGATTGGAATGTTGCCGTTCAGCATATTAGTTACGCTTTACTTTAACCGAGAAGTTATTAGCCATTTTTCCCGATTTAAATAGCACTGAAGTGAAGTTTTTTTTTTACATATTAAATACCACAAAGTGTTAAGAGCGTTCTACTACGCTTCTAAAAGCACCATTTTCATCGGGCTTGCTGATTGAATTGCTTCCTGGAAGCAAAAAGATGCAGAACACTGTCCAATAATCACAGTTCCGGAAACGTTTTTAACGAGAAACTGATAATGGTGCTCCGCTATGGTAACAAGGAAACTGCTGAAGTTTAACGAAGCGTTGCGTCGCGTTATGCTACCCTAATAAGCCGACGCTTAAGGACACACATTGATCGTACATATTTAATTAGTTTTTGGAATTATTATCGCTAGCTAGTGAGCCAATTTATGTCGAACATCATGAGGAGTTATGATTTGATATAGAGAAATGGCAATTTGGTTCACTTACCTCAACACGAACGGTTAAGTTGTACTCTTTGATCGTTTCAAAGTCCAGCGGATGGTTCACCTTGATGTCGGCCCACGTATCACCATTGTCCGGTCTTTGCTGCAGATAGAACGTGTGCAGCTTGTTCGTTTGTGCGGTCGAGCCCGGCATAAGCCGATAGAACACCGTCGGATTACCCTCGATTCCCGAGCTGTGTACGGTGGCGTTAGGTGTACAACAAAGTTGGTGATAATGAAATTTAAGAAAAGAATATATTAAAAAGTCGTTCACCCTTTATCGCTGCCTGTTACGAAACAACACTACTTAAAGATAGAGTCTACCATTACAAGTTAGTATTGTTAAAATAAAACAGAACGAAAAAAACCAAACGCAACGCAAGAAAAAAAGTACATCTTGCCGTAAATAAAAATCAAACATACAACTAACACGTAAAGAGAACCCCCACGGGGGGTGGTTTCATTGGTTTGTTTTTTTTTATCTCTGACTCTTCCCCAGCTAAGCTTCGCAGAATCAAAAACATCCTTTCAACCAGCCCCCGTGTCGTTGTGTACGGATCCTTCCAGGAAATAGATCTTTTCTGATTTTTGAGTCACCGGTTCCAATTAGCGAAGGTACCATTAAAATAAGGACGAACCCTCTTCGTCAACAGGGTGCGCGAGCCAGCTCGTGAACCGGGTTTGTGTTTCGTTTTTCGGAAACACGGGTGTACGGTTTCTGTGCTTCGCGAAATCCGTGCCGGAGTGACAAGAATTAAAGGAAAAAAGCGTACTTTTCTATTTTCTCCATTTCATCATACACTTCTGGACAAAAAAAAAAAGAAGAGAAAGTCGAACACAACTAAGACAGTGCTTCGACAGGGCACATGGTTGATGAATGTCCTGCAAAACACTGGATCCCGTAATCCCGTGCTCACGAACAAAAATAAACCTCGATGTAGAAGAAAAAACCCTTTCTCTGCACGAAGAGATGAATTAGAAGCAACAAAAGGATAGTAGTGGTTACTGCATAAATTGGTAACAGACCGCAAAAGTGTGCTTTACGGATGAAATATTACACCTTGTATAATAGGAATTTACTTTAAAAAAAAAGAGCACTACAAGTAAAAAAGACAAATATTTAACAAAATGTTGTAACCGACACAAAATTCAAAAAGTTTCGTCGCTAAGCTCGAGTAAACAGAGTTCTTTTACAGCATAAATAAAACTACATAAAAACCCCAACATAAATCAGCTCGACCAAATCTTTAACCTTTTGCTTAAGCTAAAGCCTGTAAATCAAATATGTGATGATAAGCGCTCCTGCATGATGGAAAAATGCTTCCACTAAAGTAATGCTGCTGCTGTGTGCTGTCTCTCGGTAGAAAAATTTCTTCGCACAATCTGTGCACGGCCATCGTTATAAACCCCCAGCGAAGGATCCTGCCTGCGTGGCGAGTGACAAAAGGTACCGTCTTAAGCTGCCTCTTAAAGATATGGGGCCATAAACGGGCCGCGGCGCTTGTACGCTCGCACAATAAGCCGTTCTTTAGAGGTTGCAAACGAAGAACAAAAAAAGCTCCAAAGGAGCAAAAGAGCTTCCACAAGGCTGCCAAATATATTCACGAAAAAATATACAAAACTTCAAAAAACTGCCACACAGTCAGTCCGGAAGAAACAAGCTTCTTCTGCTTCTTCTGACAAGCTACAAGGAAGGGAGAGACAAAAAAAAATCAAGCGAGCTCCGTAACAGCAGACGGCATGTCTCGCAGATTTACCACGACGCCATGTGACGTGTAAAATGCAAACGAGACGAGTGGTGATGAGAAAAAGCGAACGGCAAAACGGCAAGCCAACAACACAAAACATTGTAGAAATGCTCCCTGCTTTCGTTTTCCCTTTTCATAAATAATAACGATCGGGAACTGGAGTAGAAAAAGAAAAAAAGGCGCCCGAGGACTCAGGATATCAGAAACAAGAACGCAAAGAAGGGCACCCTCTTTGCAGGCGAACAGCTAGCCCAGGGTGTTACGATAAAGAGGGTGAAAAAAAAAGCCTTCCGAAAGACTCTTGTTGTTCTCGTACCGTCAGCCTACATATGTTGCCGCCGGAGATAAAGCCAATCGGCAGGCTTAGACCCAAGATTTACTTACAAACTTTCCATTATGCTCTGTGTTTCTTGGACTCCCCCCACGCGGGTTTTTTTCCGTTTCGTCTTCTCACATGCCGGTGTACACTTTTTAGTTGAAAAAGGGGTTTTTCACTCACAATTTTGTTCCCCTTCAAAAAAAAAAAAAAACTTCTCATTTTGAAATGGGCTACGGGAAAGGAAAACTTCAGCCATCCATGATTGCTCTTGTGCCTCATTTCATGAATGCAATCTCATCCACCCCATAAGGGCAGGGAAACCGTAACGCGTGTTTTCCTACTGATGATTCTTTCATTTTCTTGCTGGCTCACAACATTATACGAACCTTTTGCAGCAGTTCTAAATAAAGTTCTAAAATGTTTGTATGCGCGCCTAGCGATCGAAAAGTTTGGTCAACAAAAGTGTATCCTCCTTTTTTTTAACAAAGATTTTCTTCATTTTGATGAACTATGTAGTCGCGTAGTCTACTGTTCCTTCTGAAGGGTTTTGTGTACAACACAACTCTCCCTTTCTTTAATTCTACAAGACCGAATGTTTAGTAGTCTCTTCCAGGAAACTTCAACCCAGGCCATGTTCCAGGCGATACACATGGGCTTGATGAAAGTGAATGGAAAAGTTCGTTCGCAGTGAGAAGATAAATGAGTAAAAATGAAATCCATGCTACCCGCTTATGAATTATTCAACCGTTGGCGGGGCCGTTAAAGTTGGGGCGCTACCACCGTTTTACAACAACATGTTGATTTCTTATACATTCACAGGTCCCTTCCTTCACTCGGTTGGCTCGAGTGTGTCAAGGATTTGTCCTTGAAAATGTCCTCACACAAATGAAACGGTCGCATTGGATCAATGTACGTGACACTTCCGTGTGCCAGGCAATACGCACGGCCATCATTTAACGATCGGACGATAGTTTGAAACTACTGCGGCAGCAAAAGCGCACGGACTTTGGTTTCGTTGCACAGATGGTTGTTATATCGCAATGATGCGAAAATCATGAACGACTTGTTATCCTTTGTGGAGACTACATTTTTTCTTTTCCTTCGCAGGAGCTAGAGCTTCCGATTGTTCAGCTAGAATTTCTGTGTAAGTATGTACCCAAGTGTGTGTGTGTGTGTGTTTGTCATTGTCGTGGACAAGCATCGGTGAGGGTAATTGAATTTTTAAACTTTTTCCACCCACCCAGACAACCCGGCAAACCGGCAACCCTACAGCACCGGAAAAAATATACATTAATCAAAAGTTATCCCAGCAACACACTGACCCACACGGTCCACCGCCGCCACCACTTGTTGGCACTGAGTCAACGGGGATTAGAGAGCGTCTGTGCCGTGGCAAGAAAGTACGCTGAAAACTTTACCGCCCAGCCACCGAACCACAGACGAGCGTAGCGCGATTTGCTCGGGTGGAAATTTTTGTCCTGAAAATCCTTGAACGGCAAATGACAACAGCAGGAAAAAAAAACGGCGGCTCACAAAATACATTTCTATTGCTCACAAAAGCGTACCACTTGGACGACAAGGGTCAACCGGTGCCGGCTGACACACCGTGCGCGCTGTGTCACACACCCTGGTTCATCGAAACACGAATCGTGGAATGATTATTAATTGTTATTTTGAGCCATGATTTGTTCACGGTGACAGTTTGCTGCCACGCTCAGGGGAAAATTGTTGCATAAAGTACTCATAATTTTGAAGCAACAAAATGTTCAATTTGAGGAGCCTTTTGCGTTACTTCTTCTTCCAGATGAAACCTCTGGACATGGTAAAATATGAACCAGAATGAACCAAGAGGACGAAAATAAATACGAAAGGCGATGGAATCAACCGCGATTCGTAACAAAAAATCCCTCAAAGCCGTCCTTTCTTCGCCCAGCACCAGGGTGTACCGATTCCATTACAAAAGGTCAAAAACTTTTGCAATAAATATCCGATTTATATTTATCTCCTTCGATGGGAAGGAACGATACTGCAGAGAGCGCCTCTGTCGTTTGATCCGTCTCTGAATCTGGCAGCGCCAACGACAAACTTGCAAGGGCAGCTACAGTTGGCCTGTTCCCGTAACGCGCTTCCATCCGGAAAAGAAGTATGTGTGTGTGTGTGTGTCTCTCTTCCTAATTTGTGATATTTAGCTTCGGCCCAAAGCACCTAAAGCTCTCAGAAATTCCCTCGATTCGCGGTGAAATTGAGACGAAGAAAAATGATACCTTCAAACTACTTACCACCGCCGAAGGCGCAACACAAACACATTGTTTAATGGGATCTGATCCATGCTTTCCAGAATTGGATTGCAAGCAAATGTTTGTACCGGTTCGGGATGAACGGAAAAATTGAGGAAATAGTCCTTGAGATCTTCCGACCCTCCCACTTACCAGGGAAGTTCTGTAAATATTTTACTGCTAGCCATAAAACAAAACGCGGCAACACACTACAACCGAAACCCGATTCGGTGGACCCCAATTGTGGACCCCGTCCCCTGCCCGAAACGGAAAGAGAATAACCACATTACCAGGCATCCTTTGTTAGGAAAAGTCTTTCTTTTTTATTGACCTCAGCGTCTCCATTACCCTTGGATGAGATGGGCAGAAACGGGAAATGATCACAATCGAAAAGGCTCACCTTTACCTGGAGTTATGGATTTTCCGGTCAGTTCATATTAACGATCCTAAGGAAAAAAGCATCCCTCCCCAACATCAACACGTAGAGGGAAGCCAAACACATACGAATACACTTGTTGCTTACGAAAATATCTTTCCAACCTGGCCGACTGGTCATAGCTAAAGAGTGAATCTTTTAGGAGACTTTCAGAAATCGACGATCTCTCGGAAGTAAACCCTTACCCATCCCTAAGTAGGGGACTTAATCTCAAGGTAAAAAGAGCCATACACAGTGTAAGGAAATTGGTTCCGGAAGCAAACATTCATCCTTGTGCACGGTTCCACTGTCGCTTCCAGGTATTTTTCCCCACGAACTGTCGGAAACATGAAGCATAACTTCCCATTACTCACGCACAAGTTTTTTTTTGCTTCTTTTTCCTGTATTCGCTGTGATTGTGCGAAACGCGTGTACCCATCATCTTTTGTTACGTGTAATGCATCTTTTTACCTTTCCCCATTTCCCATTGCTTATCGCAGTGGGATGGGATTTCCAAAAAATATTTATACTCACACACACACACCCGCGCGCGCACATACACACACTTCATGAATTATCGTTTACATCCCCTCGTAACTTCCCAATTACTTTGTCCTTTGCCCTCTTTGGCAGGGCAATCTCGGAACATCATTGGTTCGCTCCGTTTTGCTCTCGATTGGGTAGATATGGGAGCTATATTAAAATCCGGCACTGACCATCCTTCCATCCCTTCGCTGACTTTTCAAGGGTAAGGGAATGTACGGCGGTCGTGATAAAAAGAAGATCACACACACACACGCAGGACGCAGATCAGACCGTGCAGCTATTTTATCGGCATGTTTATGACAGCATAAAGTGAATCGCACCATCCAGGAATCAGGGTGTGCGGGGGTTTTGTTGGTTGCTGATTGCTTGTACCGATGCGGATACACGAGAAATCACTAAAAACCGGCACTAAAGTCATGGTGGATTGTTTTGGGGGAAAGAAAAATCCATGTTCCATTCCGATAATCAAACCATACTCAACCAAATGTGTGCATAATTCGCGTTCCCGTTTTCAGATGTCAGATGATGTTTGGGAACGTTTTTGTTGTCTCCGATGCTAAAGCAGTTCTTCTACTATTTTGTCGCTGACGTCAAGCGAGAAAGAGGGTCATCAGTTGTCCTTTTTGGAGCAGTCAAAATGCCGAATCGACAAAGACATCTTTAATGCACGCAAATCTCGAATTGGAATCTCTGATTCGCAATCATTAAACGTGTTATGTCTGATTATGATTGTTTGATGCTGGAGCTGGAGAAACTTAATAAATTCAACATAAGCGTGCGAATCGATGCCCTTTAACTCCGACCATTTAATCATTCCCGTACGTGTTTTCTACGCCCTTCATTTGCTGATACTAAATTTAATCGTCTCTGTTTTCCCATAACTGATATAAAGTTAAAGCAATTTTCAAAACGTTACAAAACGCTTCCACCAATTTGCGCACCGGCAATTTTAGGAAAAAATGAAAGATTTCATTTTCTAATTTCGTTGTACACCAAACACACAGAGAGAGAGAAGGTCACATTCCACGCCATCAATAAATTATGCTTTTACACCTGGAATGCAAAAGAAAAAAAAAACACAACTCCAGGAATTTTTACCATTCACCAGAATGAAGCACACACACAAAAAAAGCTCGTTTATCACAACTCAATTTCACTCCCGCTGCCTTTTCCAATGGGTGGCCCGGTGAACCGGGGATAAAAAAGAAGAAAAACCTGGTAATTGAATGACGTCACAAACATCGATAATCGTCGTTTTTTTTAAATTCCGTTTTTTAACTACATCTCACACGGGTCCTTGGGCTTCACCGAATTGCCACTCGAACGTACCGGAACAGGTGATGTGTTTGTGAAAGACCGGATGCTCGATACACGCTTACGCCCCACGGTATATGCGCTGATAATGAATTTTCATTTTCAATCCCCATCTTCACAATCCCCACCCTGCCCATGGATGAGAAAAAGGACACACACAAAGCATCCGGTGGAGTTTTCTGTTTATTTGTACCCCACACAACCGCACACACACATGCAGTTGGCAGGCTTTTTCTGACAGTGGAGCATATTTGCGAACATTCAAATATAACTCTCTGTGCTTCTAACTTCGCAGAGTTCCTCCTCCCATCGCTAAACCGTCCATATTAAACCAAAGATGGCATGCACTTACCAGGCAGACTCGGTACCACACTCGGTATACATTTTTACATTTTTCGCACTGAATGATATCAAAAAATTGTCCAGCAATGCTGCCACACTAGATGTGCACTAGATATGCCACTCTCACAGTTCCTCTTATCGATGGGCTTTCTCGTTAAGTAGCGTTTTGTTTGCGTTTTATTTTACAGCCGTCACAACTGAGCAGCGGGAATGAGCGCGGGACGAGAACAAGATAAATACAAAAGAACCGGGAATGGGACAAACAGGCGGAACTATCCCTTCCATTGCCAGATATGCCTTGCAAAGACAACATACATCCGCGCACACAGGACGCAAATACCGATTCATTTACATCCCAATCCATCCATGCGGGGGGTGGTGTACATCCATGGACGCTGATGACGATGCAATGGTACGTAGGATATCCTTCACATTCATTTCTCTCTCCCTCACACACACACACCCATACAAGTTCCTCTCGCCGGTAAATGTTCGTTCGGAGGTATGACTTAAGTATCGGGATTCGTGTGAGGGCCTCCGTTACTGTGGTTACACAATGCTTGTTTAGTGGAGGAACGGCAAAACGTAGCTCCCGCACTGTGTCCCAACACACACCGTGACACAAATGAATCCGATGGCTAGCTACGATAAAGAGGCAAAAGCCCCCAAACAGCTGTGGATGAGGTTTATGGATGACTTGTTGCGGAACACAGAAAAAAAAAAACAAAAACAACGTCATGGAAAACCAAAACCCCTTTTTTCACATACTGCACGACAAAGTTTTTTACTGTACTCCCGTCGCTTTCCTCTGCTGCTTCCGGTAGCAGCCAAGGACTCCCCGTTTCCATCGATCAGCTCCGTGTGCTTCCGGGGAAACACAAAACGAAAAAGCGGGAATATGCTCCATTTCACTCAGTGAGCATGAAGTTAGTAGATTACAAGCGGAACGTATGGGAATGTTACCGCTAGAGCATCCCGGCAATTGGACACGGAATGCAGACAGCGAGAGAGTGTGAGAGAAAGTGAATTACATTCGAACTGTGTCGCACATTACACGCGCCCGGTAATGCGTACCATCTTAAACAACATAATTACAGTTTCGCCTAATCTCTCACTAATCCCGGGCTGTGGGTGGGCGCCCCAGGCCGTAGTGCGGTAGCATGCATTAAATCCATTCCGATTCGTGCACGGTACGTCAAGCCCAGCGCACGACCTGGCAATCGCAGACGTGTTCGCACTGAGTCGGAAAAAAAGGGAGGAAAATCACCAAAGTATGCATGATGTAGGGAATTTTCTGTCAATGTATTAGGACAGCTTTAAAGCGAATTGATTTGGGTAGTAGAAGTCCGAGCAATCTGCTTTAAATCAATATATGTATCAGTCTATTGCCTATTGATGATATGCGTAATTTGAAACACATAGTTTTTGATAGAATCATGTTCAATTTGTACTTTTGTAAGCACCAGGTTAGAGGATGGAATAAAAACATTAATAGATTCTCGGAATTTCAGACAAATTAATGCCAAATATCAGAACATATTAAGTTGAAATCGTTATCTCCTGGAAGTATGTTAATCTAGATAATTATGAAAATTTGCAAATTTATCTATTGTAAGTTTCAAACTATTAAACAGATCTTAGTTATTTTCAACTCAAAAATAATAGTAATCATTCAGTATTAGAATGTGTCTATCAAATCTCAAATTTGGAGATTTTTCTGGAGTATAGATCAATGACAAGATCTTTTCTACAAAAATTATAGGAACCTTAGTATTATTTTAAATTTTGTAACAATTTTGACGACCCACTATGAAAGAAATTAGGATTTCACATGTAATTTAAGGGTTTTAAGCATGCATAATTGGGGCAGCTCGGTGGTGTAGGCGACATTGGCGACGTTCTTCGAACGGCAGGACCGGGGTTCAAATCCCATCCGGACCGTCCCGTCCCCCCGTAGCGAGCACTGACTATCCATCTACGTGGTATCGGCAGTCTAGGCAGTCTAGATGGCCGGCTAAGCCATTAAACGGCCGGAAGAAAAAGAAGCATATATAATAAGCCCTGGATTTGAATATTTTACGTTGTTTTTAAGAAGGACTCAATTGCAAAACTTGGTTTCAGAGCAAGCAAATAAATTTGTCCCTCGCATGGCATCCAATATTTGACCCATAAACGTAATTTTAATACACGTTATGTTTGGTTTAGTTCCATCTATATCATACCGCACAACTTCAATAGTCTAGCTTAATACTTGGACTGTTAAATTTTTACTTCTGTGCTTCACCATATCATGCACGTTCACTGTTGCGAACGCGAGAAATAAATATTAATCCTTAATCCGTTGCATTGTGAAATCTAAATTCATCATCACAACGCCGTGTCAAATCAAATCCGCACTCGGATAATTCAAACGGCATAAAAATATTGTAAACTTACTAGAATTAGAAGAATTAGGAGAAGGTACCATCGGCTGTGCTTTCGTCCGCGGTTAAAAACTTCCCTTGGCAAGTCCAGGAAAAAAGGTTCACCCGCTTCGCCTCAGGAAAGCCGGTGACTCGCGTCGTCCCAACGCGTTATCAGCAGACACGCGGATCCACTGGTAGGAACTGACCTGGTCGACCCAGGAATAAACCTGTCCGTCTGATCCATGTAAATCTGGTAACGCCAAGAAACTGCGCGAAAGTTTCGTATTCGATCAGTCCTTCGCGTGATCGGTCCACCCAACGGCGGATGCATTGCGTCCGGTTTTATTCCCGTCAGCAACATTCATACTAACATTTTTGTTGCCTCTGATAGTCATGTCAATAGAGTTTTAAAACTCTTCTTAAAGGCAGCCGGATTCAAAGGATAATATTTTTCAATAATAGTAAATAAAGAAGAACGTGAAATAATCAATATTAAATTATTTTATCCTTTCAAGTAACCAGCTATGTTTCAAGTTTCAAGCGTTGGCAACAGTAATTTTAGAATTTTATTTAACAATGCCACTCATGTATGCTACACCAACCTCTTGAAGGTCCGAAGACAACCCTATAAAATGCTTGTTTAAAACTTTAATTCACCGTCTCGCAAGCGAAACGAATTTCCGCCGCCCTCCCATTTCGCAACCACTGACCATAATCGGTTGCGCAGGATCAAAACCAGACCCCCAAATGAGAATCCGCCCGAATCCCTTATCCTTGTGACCAACGCAAAGGGGGGGGGGGGGGGGGAATCGAAAAAACGACGACAGAAAAGGTGCTGCGTGCTGGTGGAATTACTTGCGATAACAAGACACAAACTAACTGCAAACAAAGCCGAAAAAGAACGAAATAGGGGGAAAAAAAGTGTAGAATCGCTAAACAGGAAAAACTTGCGGGCCACAGAGCGAGTGTCTGCTATTCTGCTTCCTTTTTTTTTTTTTTTGTATTTTAGCTGATAATGCCAGACAGCGGATCAGCCGCTTTCGGACATGGTTTTGCCACTAGCTAAGGCTCCTTGATAAGTACGTGTGGCCGCGTGCGCACGCGTTTCCCAGTGTGTATGTGAGCCTTGATCCCTAAGGATCGTCAAATGAGACGAACCCGGAGAGGTCAGCATCGAGCAGCAATGGTAGCAGCCACGCGTGACATTTGCAAGAGAAGCGCCATCGTGATACAACATCGCAACAAGAGAAGAAGAGGGGAGAAAAAAGCACATCGTGAGAATGTTATTCCTTGCATGAAATATTCAAAAGCTTTCCAAAAGCCCCAACGGGTATATGTTGGTGTGGGCAATGTACCGAAAGAGCACCGGTACAACAGCCTCCTTTCCGGCCCCGAATGTCCGGAGGGCGTGTGTGTGTGTATGTTTTTCATCAAACAAAAAATGATGTCCCTTTTTTATGGTTGGTTTCGCAATGGCGAGAACCACGGGAAAACCATTTGGCCTGGTTGTGTGTTTTTGTTTTGCTTCGAGATTTCTGTTTGGTTTTTTTCTCTCTCTTTCTACTTTTGTCCACCCATTCCAAACCCTCCAAAGACAACCACAGCTGTAAGGCAAGTGTGTATGTGTGTGTGTGTGCTTTAGAATGAGACTAAAAAATCATCCGCATGAGATATGCATGGGGTGTTCTTTTACCCCACATCATCTCCGTAAGAACCAACCGGCCTAGAGCAAACCAACGTTAAACCCACGACTATCCGACACATGTAACGGGGGGGGGAGGTGGTGCCTTTTTTTGCCTTTTTGTTGATTTTGGTTTAAGTCGGATATCGCGTAAAAAATAAAAGAAAAACCCGAAAGGGCGGTTTTGGGTGGTAATGTCGTTTTTGTTTCGCCAACACATTTCTTTTAACTACCGCCACTCCGGGTCGCAACGGCACACTGTTTTATTTGCTGGCCAGCACACATTGTGTATGCATCGCACGAACAGACCCCTCACAATCGCAAAAAAAAAGCCAAAACCCAAAAACCACTAAATATTGCGCACATCGTGGGATCAAACCTTGACAAAAAAAAAACGAAGCTTCCGGAGGTTGCTGCTGTTATTGTTTAGTGTCGTGGGCCCGACTTGTACGTTGCGTTGGGACAGAAAAATAATTAATTTCCTTATTACCAGCTGCGCTCGTCATATCGCTTTGGGTGGAGGGTGTTTCCATCCGAAAAATAATGGAGCGAAAGAAAGCAAACGGAGACAACGGAGAATGATCAGAACACGAGCAGTGTGGGTCAGCGAAATGTTAAGTAGAATTTTCATCATACGTTCTGCACACACCCGGCAACTGGTTCGTAGTAAATGAGAACCCCTTAGTGGGGACAAAAAACTGTTTCTTCGTGTTCAACTACCGAAATCCAGGAAGGAAAACCAACAGCTCAACCGAAGGACTGCTTAACTTAGCATATAACCAACACATCCCGGGATATGCTTTCAAGCAACCGTTACGCTTCCAATTACCATCCCTAGCAATGGGACACACCTCTCTCATTTTGCAGCACGTTTTGCGCCGGGATCAACCGTCCAAACGTGTGTAAAGGATCGTAGCCTATCAGTAAATTTCTTTTTAGGTTCAACTCTTCTCGCTTATGCAGTTGCGTCCTCATTTGTATGACTTTGTGCACGGGCATCACATATCATCTCAGGACACGGGCACAAGCGTGTGCCAGCTAAACCTCCACCCACTGGTCCACTGCTGGCTGCCGTGATACGCTAAACAAGCAGTAATTTATGGAAGTAAATAATTCATAATGTGCCGGCGGTCAGTAGCAGGCTGGCAACAAGCAAACAAACAAAAAAAGGGGGGTGCACCATGAACGTCCAGCGAAACTACTTGTGAAGTTCGGAACACAAAAATTTGCTGGACTTCGTTGCTCGATTGTATAACGGATATCAATTAACTAAATATGATCTTTCCCTGTTGCATACTCTTAATTTATGATGCAAAACAGCTAACACGGGTAAAGAGGCGCATCCGTACTTTCACGGTAAGTGAGCAACGCGTTAAACGTTGGACACCGGAGTGGTCCTCGTGCGCTCGCTCGCAAAGAGGTGATAATGGTAATGATGCTAATGGAAAATTAATTAACTCCCGGTAAACTGTGGAGATTCTTACGTAGATTTTCGGTTACCTTTGCCGGATCTGGTGTAGTACATTCAATCGACTACCAGCAGCAAGGTTTTCTGTTGGCTAATGAGTAATTCAACAACCGGTTCCCAGCTATCCGTTTACGCTGAAGCGATAGTAATTACATGCTCATGTTACATTCCGGTACACCGTGGAATGTAAACTATCGGCAAGAAGCTATTCAGATTCCCGATGGAATCTTCCTGCACACCCAACTGTGCCGTCTCAATCCGCACAGCATTCAAGCATTACAATGCATTTCCATGGGGGGGAAAAAAATGTCCCGACAGCATAGTTGTGGGAGTTGGAGTTACCCGCTAAACAATTGCCATTCAAATAGTTATTTGCATGCTGATTAGTGTGCTTCTTTCACAATCTGTGGCGCTTTTGCGAAGTTGAAATACCGATCACATTTCTCCAATTCTGCAACGTTGTTTCACGTACTGTTGTGTCCCATCATTTTGCTTTGGGAACGTGCCCATTATGGATGGCATTCCATTTAGTAATTCTTCGAGCACATTCATTTTGGTATTTCAAATCAAACAGGCCTCATGACATAGTTTCATCGTTAGAATGTCGACCACACAACTAGAAACAATTCGATCGAAAAGAATAAACCATTCAGCCCTGTGGATCGTTGAAATTGCAAGGACCTAATCTTAGGATGAAGGTATTCGAAGGAGATTTCTAAATTTTCTTTATCATTATGTAAAGAATGCAGCGCACTTATCGTCACGTTGTTTAAGATTATGTACCATCGAGCTGATTTAAGGTTTAGAAAACGAAAATTATACATTTTATCATTTTTCCCCCCATTTAAAAAAAATTTAATAAAAATATCATTACGACCCGCCACAAACGGCTCGTTTTGTGTGTTGTACAGAATGACGTAATGAAACAATAATTTCCTTGCGAAAACCCGAAAGCAAAATTCAATTTTTAGCAAAACAAAAATTAAAAAAAAAGTATACCGCGCATCCAAGCGCATCAACACAGACCTGGCTTTTATCGAGACAACCTTTCCACCGACAGGCATATTTTCTTTGACGTAAATCGGCCCGTAAACCGTATTGTCCCACACCGGTGGATTATTGGCCCGATCGACGACATCGATCTGCACCTCGACCGTCCGCGACAGCGGCGGATATCCTTTGTCTTGGGCCATTGCTTCGAGCTTGTACGTTTCGCGCTACGAACAAAAGACCGTTGTATCGTAGGTTTGGTGGATTTGGCGATTGGCGGTGGCGTTGATAATTTTTAAGGCGAAATAACAGCGACAGGGGGAACAACAAAAAATGGGATTTTTTGTGTACGTGGGTGGGAAGGTGATGGTGGTGAATTTTTTTTTTGTGTTTTTTTTTCCACCCGAACGTTAGAAAAATTTGTAACAAAAATATCACAACCATTGCACGAGATGGAAATACACAGTAACAAAACACAAATACAAAAATCAAAATGTAACAGCAATACACGCACACACGGACCAGGGAAAAAAATATACATCAAAAATCAAATTTGTCCGTTCCGAAGCAAGAATCAAAAAATTTGGAAACAATTTTGAAACAAATTCAAAATGAACATTGTAAAAAAAATGCAAAATGTTTCACGCAAATGCAATTCATCGAAAATGTGTTAAAGTCGTAAATTATAGCAACAACAAAGAAAAAAAAGGAAACATGTACCACAATGTGCACGTATTATAACGAACCAAAATAACAGCCACATTATTGAAACGTGTGCATGAGAACCGTGTAAATCGATCCACAAAACAAAAAAAAAAAACAGAAATTGAATTTAACAGATTTACAAAACAGGTTACGTGCGTGTGTTACAGGAGCACAAACGCAAAAAAAAGAAACAGATGAACAATAAAATAAACATCAATCGTGTGCGTTTCAATCGTAGCCATAGCCCGACAAACGGCAGGAACGAGCACAAGAACGAAAAACAACAACAAAAAAACGCATAATATACAGCGAGAGTGAAAATGAATTTTGATTTGTCCGCGCGTGTAACGGTGAAGGGTACACAGTTAAACGTCGATCGTGTTGTGCATTTTCCGCGTTTTATTTGAAGAAAATTCGTGGTCCATCGTGTCGCAAAAAATCACGCGTTACGCCCCGGATCGATCGTTATCGTTTGCAAAAAAGAGATAAAAAGAGAAGAGAGAAAAGAGAGAGAAAAAAGAGAGAGAGAGAGAAAGAGCAAAAAACAAATTTCGTGATCAAAAATTAGTTCACTCCATTTTTCGGTGGGCCGTCCGATTGCCCCGTTCTGCGTGTGTGTTTTCCGTTGCATATTGCTGTAGTAGGGGGGGGATGTAGTTTTTTTTTTTTTTTTGTTTCGGAAGGAAGGGATTGTGTGTCCCGCCTCCTGGTTTACTGTTCTGAACGTAACGTGAAAAAATTTTAACTTCGTTTCAAATGATTTGCAAAAATCGATTAATCGCCGGAAAAATGATTGCATACGATACGGTTGCAGGCCGCGACGAAGGAAAAGGGTTTACTTTCTTTAGAATTAAAAAAAAAATCTTTTTTCAGTGGGCAACATTTAAGCATCGACCAATAAAATGCGAGAGTGAGAACGAGAGAAAAGCACCAGTAGTTTATTTAAAAAAAAAAAAAACACAACGACACCGTTAAACAAAAATAACCGAACGCAACGCAGTACAAAAAATTAAAAACAGGTTCAAAAACAAGAACTCGTTTGTTTAACAACATAAAAGTGAGAAACGGTTCCGTTTGAACCATTCCGGAAGGTGATTTGATTCGTTTTAAAGCAAACACACAACATAATATTGCTGTAAATATGCGTCAACAGGTGGTGGAAATGGTCTCGATCCGATCACAACGAGTCGATCTCGCTGGATCCCAGCCCGGAATGTCGATGAGATTGTTGGTTAGGATAATATATGTATATCCCTGCTGCTTCGAATCACTATACACTGTTCATTTAGCATTTAGTTTACATATAGTTCAATATAATAATATTTAATATAAATATTATATAAGGCATATAGCTATGGATAAATATTAAATACATATGTTAGTTGAACCAACGGCACACAGGTGGTTCGTGCAAAATGTTTTCATCAAAAATTCAGGTCAAAAACATGTTCCACGACTTCCATCCCGTTGCACATGATTCGGTTAAATGGAAGTTCAAGCTAGCTTCAGTTCAAACGTTTAGGCTTCATATTTGCTAGAGAGCTACCGGACAATCGTCGATGAAGTCTATTTCCCCTCCAGCAAATATGAGCGCATGCGCACAAACCACATCGAACGCATCGAAGTTGAAATGCTGAAAACGCTTCGACAAGAGGTGTGTGCGCTTGGGTTGCATCGTACTTGGGAATGCGTTTTAGTAGATACATTCGTACGTAGTAAGGGTTTAACACAATTCATTAACAGACAGGGACAGCTTATTACAACAGTGCAGTGCGGCTTACGGAGCTAAGTTACTGGGTGAGTGTGTTAAGTAATCTATGTTCTGGCAGCTTCCGGAACCCAATTTTATACCAACCTTGCTTTCACCGATGTGACTACCGTACCGACAGTGACATTTTCCCTAATGTGAATTGGGCCATATATAGTGCGATCCCAGATCGGCGGCTTATTGTTCCGATCGACCACATCGAGCTCTACGTCCACGTCGGCCGTGGACGGTGGGTCACCTCTATCCGAGGCGTACACCTTCAGCCGGTACCGTTCACGCTGCCGGGAGGGAGGGGCGCCATTTACGCACAGAGTAGACAACACAAGATGCAGACCGTGTTGCATCCGTGGAAAATGAATATTCGAATTTTTAGATCATTTCAGTTTTGCCACACAACGCGTCAGTCAGTTTTTTGTACAGGTTTTTTTTTTTCGTTTGGTTTTGTTTCGCATAGGGAACCGGGTGTAAGCGGGCGTTCGAAACGTTCGTTGGTGTTCACAAATTATAACGTTTTGTACAACCAACCGAAAGCGTACGGAACCGCGAACCGCGCAACGACAAATACCGCCGACAGCATACGACCAGAAAACCAAAGCAAACGGAATATGAAAATAAACAGAAAGAAAGAAAATAACGAAAGAAAAAATGAAACAGGTGGATTAATACAAGGTTTGAAACATTTTTTATTCTTCTAATAATAGCATTACCAAACACGAAACAATAAGTTAACACAATTGAATAATTATAAAACATAAATGAACGGGAATTACATGGGACAAATAAAGCAGATGAATAAGTAGCGCACGGAAAATGGGATGTTCGACAAGGAGTTACGAAAACTAACGAAAAATGGAAAGGAAAATTTTACCATGTAACGCTATCGATATGTGTCTTGACTATGTCGTTACAAACCAAAGGAATGAGCGTTATGCGTTATTGTGACTGTGAGCGCCACCTATAGGTGACTAGCGGAGTGACAATGTGTGTGCTATTTGTTTTATTTTCGGGAAAAAATAATAATTCGCTATGTAAAGAAAATTATAACTAAATATTAAACAAAACTGTACCCAAATCATTCCGAGTACAAACGTTTAAGTTAATAAAACATGTTACATCTTTAAAACGCAGACTAAAAGGAACTTTTAGTCTAGCAATTACGCAACTTTCTAACAATTACGCATCTCTACCGTTTACTCAACACTAAACTGTTTGGAACTGTGTGTCATGGGAAATTCTTCTGCATGATCATACTAAAGCAATCATTGCTCAAACGTTTTGGCTACCACAGATCATGAAAATCCGAAACATATGTATTACGATATGGTTTAAATTGTGCGAGAAAATATGTAGTTTTGGCTTCATAATTTTTGAAACATTTTGTGCCTAGGTGAATTGTTTAGTTACCGAACGGGGTGTGCCCACAGCACGCGCTACAACATACATGGATCAAATTATGCCGGATTGAAACATCGAATTATTAGAACGGATATAGCGATACAAGCTCTCAGTGCTATCAACATGGTGGACATGGACACGGAGGAGCGGCTACTTACGGAGTAGCAGCCCTGCACACGATTGTATTTCGCAGACCGAGTTTGCACACAATCGTCAAGTATGAATTCGATTGTATGCGAAGAAACGGATATCCAGAAGAAGAAAATCAAGAGCAACGGAAAAAGAGAAAAGAAAAGTACATACATTCAATAAGAACTTATCGAAACAAATACCACGTAACAGTGCAGTTGGAACGTAAAATTTTAAGTTAATCTAACTGAAAAGGGTAAAGAAAAATATCAGAGGTTTGTTTAACTTGAAACGATACAACACACCTCACTGGAGTTACCTCACTACCGTTTGTATTGAACAAAAAATAATGTTGAATAAACATTCCCGGAAGCAATGTGGAGAAAGATGGAGAAAATCGCTATGTTCGAGTTGCTCCATCTTTCCTCGTGATTTGCTGACTGCAGTAGTGATCTTGCTTTACAGTTTTGGAAGCAGTACAGATAAATAACCTAAAACAGGGTACTGTCATGCATGGAACGCGTGTAGGTTTAGGATGAACGAATCTTAAGCATTCCAAAAGGCAACCAAAACTGGGGTGAATTGAATTAAGAAAAAAAAAAAATGTACACAAAATTCATAAATAACCAAAAACACCGGTATAAGGCCGTTCTTGAACATATCGGTAAACAATAAAACACATTTTTATATTGCAATTTCTACAAAAAGAAAAAAGAAACCTAAAGTCAAGGTGATGAGTATTGTCTATGCTGTTAATTTTTGTAAGTGTACCGAGTACCTTTGTACCCGAATGAGCGAATGATAAATAAAACCGCGCCGTTAAAAATCTCACTCCTTTCACATACCTTGAAAGGTTGGTTACTAGTCTGACCACAACTAAAAGCCAAAAACAAAACAACAAACAAGGGAAGAAAAATCCAATTTACTCATACAAAAAACTGAGACTGAGTAGATCGTTACCGGAAAAATTGGCGAACACGAAAAGTTTGGCGAATGATCAAAAAATAGGTTCTTGTAAAAAGGTTCTTGAGCTCGGTTTGCGACAGTCTACTGACTTTTTTTTTCGCTCTCTCTCTTTCTCTCTCTCTCTCTCTCTCTCTCTCTCTTTCTTCCCATTTCAGCACGCTGTGAAAATGTCACTTACAATCGTGTTTTTTTTTTTGTTGCTTTTGTACGGGTAGTTAAAAGGTTCTTTTTTTTCTAGCAAAGTTGGGAAATAAAATCAAAATCTCAAAAATGCATTCCACAATACTGCTAGTAGTGTAGTAAAACCCTCCTAAACGAATGAATCGTTACCGCCGTTGATCCCCTACATCTCGAGAGCCTTTAAAAGATAGAGAGCTCCACAGGTGGGATGGAATTTATGCTTGAAGAAACATCCTTCGTGTGATCCTCAGTCTACGGTGTTTGCGTGGCTAAAATTGTCCAAAAATTACTCCACCCGGCTTTTTCCGCAATGTAACACTACAAACGACGAAAAGCGTACCCAAAACATCAAAAATGTTTTTAAATTTTACTTTGGATGATCGTCTGAGTGGAAAAATATTGCTCCAAAACGAGGAATTTGCAAAGGGTACAGCAAACAAGCGACCAAATGTACAGGTACCGTTCAAAATTTCTCGTTAGTAGAACATTTACATCGAACGTATCAAAACGCGTTTCTTTTGTAATAAACCAGTTGTAAAACGTAAATCAAGATGGACTGTGATACGGAACGGAAAGTGCTGCAGAGAATACGGTGCCGTAGAGGTTATCATCATCATCATCATCATCATCATCATCCATCGCACAGTGCTGAGTGCTACCAAAAACACACTAAATAGTGCAAATATAATGTTACAGAGAGATATGGTTCATATAGTTTGGTGCATCTAAAGAAAGAAAATAACTAGGGCAAGTAGTGTTGGCACACTAACAGAAAAGCTAATACAAGTGTTACTCGGTGCAGTGGAAACCATACATATTACATATATACTGGTGCAGAACGAGAGGTGTACTTCTCCTCACTACGGATTGTACGCGGTGCAGTTGACTGAAATGAACAGAATATGCACATTTGGCATGTACGAAACAATCGCTAAAGAATACAAACTATAAAATCAATATGTGCTGCGAAGAGAGATCGAGCCATCTTCATCCATTCGGGCGTATTTGTGCCCACCGATGGCCTGGCTGATGATTAGCAGAACAACACCCCCGCGGGGGCGCAGATCGGCCGGCTTAACAAGAAGATGTCTAAATCTCGTACAACTGGCAACTGAAAATGTAACTGGTGCTGTAAATAGTAGAACAAGCTTCTATTGGCATGGTGAAGCTTGCTGGTGCCGATGGACGACCACAAACCACAATCATAGAGATGCAGGATAAGCGAATGGTAGTTTCGAACCGAGATTTAACTTTTTTATTTAAATTTTATACATCTTTTTTTAATTTAACTTCAATGTTTTTCAAACAAGCTTTAAAAAGGCATAGATGCAAGTTAAATCTTGATAAGTTAATTAAAAATTAAATCTTTCGGCTAAGCCACCATACCTTTATCCATCTGGTTTTTCAATCAGTGTAATATATTCACAGTATTATAATCACTCGTTATCTCGAACGAAGAACCAACAAAAACAAAATAAAAAATAACATCACTTAATAATACGGTGCAGTATTATGATAACCAAATCATTCAAACCAAATTCCATACCAAAAAACGCAAAACGAAACAGAAAACAATAGACCATTAACATCGCTCAGATCCGAGAGAAATCATAACGACTTTTGGCAGAATCTAATTATTTTCTCTCTTTCTCTCTCTCTCTACCTAGATGAAACATCTATACTTTACGACTCATTCATTTCAAGAACAATCACGGTCGTATTACTGTTTTTCCAAGAGTATGTAAAAGGATGATCCTTGTACACCTATCGTATATCCTATTTTCGTACTATATCTGCGGCAGCCATGTTTAGGAGAAAAAAAAACTCTAGCGAAGAAACCACGCGCCTTGACTTGACATCATTCGCAAAAGGATAGTCTTGCAAACGCTAATTAGCTGCTAAGACTGTCGCTACTGCTCGATGCAATCTCTTTCCGGAACACAAATGCACTGAGTAGTAGTGGTAGTAGGTATTGCAAACAATTTTCAAACAAATGTTTCGAAATGTTCTAGACTTCATTAGAGGACAGTGAACAGGAGAGAGACAGGGGTGGACGTTGTGGGTGGTATTCGAATCGATTGATGTAAGCCGGAGATAATCGAATCAAAGAATACTTACGTCTAGCGGCTTCTTCAGTACGATCCAGCCGGATTCCGGCTGAATTTCGAAATACTCTAAATCGTTCGGACTATGCGGAGCGCTCAGCGTGTACACGATGGCACCATTATTATCTGCATCCTCATCGGAAGCGGACACACGCAGGATGTTTGTTCCGATGCTTGCATCTTGTTTCACATTTTCGACATATTTCTAAAAAAAGACACAAAAAATAGAACGTTGGTACATTGAAAATTCATTCTCCGATAATTTGAACACTCCCTCCGGGTCGGTCTGAGCTATATTACCTGTCGATCAAACAGTGGTGGGTTGTCGTTCACGTCTGTAATTTCCACCGTAAATGAACAAACACCTTCTAGGCTGGGTTCACCCTGATCGGTTGCTTTCACCGTGACAGACACAAATTTGCCATCGTCACCTTCACGATCAAACACCTTGTTTGTGGAAACTTCGCCCGTTTCCTCGTCTACGGTGAATTTGGTACCTTTCTGATTTGGCTGCTGTACGATCGAGTACTTCACCTGTAAAATGTAACACCACCACCACCGACGATTATTTTTTGCAACGGAAATACGATTCACTCCCTGCTTACCTGTCCATTGACACCCTTATCCTCGTCGGTGGCCTGCACCTTAATGACGGGGCTACCGTTCGGTGCACCTTCCTCCACCTTCGGATAGTAGGTGCCGCAATCCTTAAACACCGGCTTGTTGTCGTTCACATCGGTGATGAACACAACGACAACAGCTGTAGATGTATGGATCGTCGCGTCTCCATTGACGCAGCACGACCCATCATCCATAGCTGTTACATTCAATTCATACTTGTCCCGATCGAGCGAAATCGCCTTGCTGTGCAGCCGGATGACACCAGTGATTTCTTCGATCACAAACTGTCCACTGCTCGTACCGCCGCCCACGAACCCGAACCGCACATTATCGCCATCCTTGTCCGAAGCGACAACCGTCGTCACGAGCGTGTTTGGGCCCGCGTTTTCATCCACATTCGGTGTGTAGACCTGCTGGCTGAACTTGGGTTCCTCGTCGTTCTTGTTTTTCGTGTACACGCGCACGGTAGCAGTGCCAGTCTTGGCCGGTTCTCCCTTGTCCTTGGCAGTTACGACAAATTCATAGTACGCATTGTTATTATCCGCATCCAACTGCTTGTTATTCACGATGATACCGTTCGAATCTACGGCAAAGTGGTCATCGGACACGAGATACTCGATCTCCGCATTTGCACCGGAATCAGCATCCATTGCTTTCACCTTCAAGATGCTCGTTCCGAGCGGAATGTCTTCATCCACATTATGTGCTTGATAATCAGGCAATTCAAACTTTGGTGCGTTATCGTTTACGTCCGTTACGCGGATGGTAAGCTGTGGAAGGAAGAAGGGCACATCATTAGAAATTGCGCACTTCGCACACTCATCGTGACTATTAACATACCTCTACTGATGTGGAGAAGCCACCCGAATCTTCCGTAGCTGTAACGACCAGCGAATAAACGTGTGGCTGTCGTAAATCCTCAAAATCCAGCTCCTTAGCCAACTTCACGATACCGGAGGTGGGCCCAATATTGAACGTTCCCGCACCCTGGCCCTGAGCTTTCAGCGTGTAACGAATCTCCCGATCGGCGAACGACTTTGCCTTCACGGAAATGATGCTGCAAAAGAAGGTCAAAATGGCCGTTAAGAATGTGCAAATTTCCAAGAACATTCCAAGTCGCCTTCAGCGTTTCATTTCCCCTACTTACTCGGAGTCCTTTTTCTGGTTTTCCGGAATTTCTGCTTCATAGCTCGGCATGTAGAATTGAGGCGCACGTTTACCACCGACAATCGATAACCGTTCTTCCGGAGTGCTCTGGAACCGCCGATCATCCACCTTACCGTTCTGATCCTCCGCCTTCACGTACAGCACATACTCCATGTCCAGCTGGAACAGATCCGTACCGCGCGTCCGGACAACACCCGACCGTTCGTCCACCTCGAAACGACCGCCCGTACGGTCACGTACGATGAAGTAATGTATGTTGTGATCGGTGTCCGGATCGCGTGCCTGCAGCGTGAACACGGGAGTGTTTGGCGGAGCATTCAGCTGCACCACCGCCTGCATTGGCAATGGACGGTTGATAAAGTACGGCGGCTCATCGTTCACGTCCTTCACGTGGATTATAACACGCTGATTGTCGGTATCTAACGGGGTGCGGAGTAGAGAAGGAAAAGTAATTAGTTTGGTTTCCTGTAAAACCACCCTTTTGGTGATGTTTGTACTTACATTTTAGGCCAGCTGCCAACGGTAAAGATGAGTGGGATGATCCGTCAAAGGCAAGGACATGAAAATGGAAAATGGAAATCCACAAATTAATACCGACGGAAATTGGATATTGGTCAAAAACAAACTTTTTCCCTCATCACATGGTTCTCCAAGTCAATTTTCTGGAAACGGCAAAGACATTTGGGACTTAACAAACTGGTTCAGGATTTAGTCGTTAAAAACCATTATAATTTATTTGATTTTCATAAAGGATTGCTTATATTGATTAATGCAAAACACTAAAATGCATTATTGCTCTGTAACTAATGAGCTGTTATGCAAATATGACTCCATCACCTAGCTGTAGCTTTAATATAAGTTTAAGTTTCTATCCATTCTCCATTCACCACCCGTTTCACTGGTATCATACCTTTCCGAGAAATGTAAATCAAATGAAATTCCTTCCATTAGTTCACCAATCCTCACTTCAAGCGTAAGATTTCCGCAATACCATCCCAACCGTCCATCAACTTGTGTCAAGTGGCTCTGATAGCAATCACTGGTAAGCCGGGTTATGCAAGAGTACTCTATCCACAGATCTTAGCAATGCACCAAAGAAATGCATTAGATATGCGGAGAAAATCTATCGTTCCAGATACGAAACACCTGCAAATGAAGCTTCTCGGTACTTCTCCGGAATTTATATTCCAACTTCGCAAGACATCGACCCATCGTCGACCAAGCAGTGGAAAGTGTGCTCAAGAACGACAGTCAAAGTTGGCGCACAAAGTATGCTCAAGTGATGAGATTTACTTTCTGATAATTATCATCTAAATTGGGAAAAGGCAGAGAAGACGATGCTTGATAGTCACAACGCTTCGGCCGTTCCCACAGGAACACGCTACCTGGCCCATTGGTTTCACGAAAATTCGGACGGAGAAAGTGAAGATTATCCGGAAATCGGTCGACCAAAAACTACCTCCGAAACTAACCTCCCCAACAAAAGGTGCCAAAGCGTGGGTTAAATAAATTTCCTCACAATGTTTATACACAGTGCTGGAGAAGAGTCACGCTGTAAATTAATTCAATCAAGTCCCTCTTGTGTTTTGTTTTACACCTGACCGAACACAACGGTCCGGTGAGTGGATCAAACTACTAACATCATTGTTGTTTATATGTTTCATGTACCTATCTACCAGCGGTTGTGAAGGGATTATTCTGGTTTTTTTTCGGCATGTTTTCCTCATTCTCATGCACGCGTTTGCTTCCTAGAAAACGCTCATTTTCCCAAAACCTAGTTATTTTCAACCCGCCCGGAACGCACCCCGGTACGCGGTAAAGCGAACTGCTCAACTGGGACACGATCATTTCACGGATAAGTGCCGTCCAGTGCCATCTAATGTGGCGGCTATCTTCGGTGATAGATCTAATTTTGACCCGATGTTGCCACCTCTTTTTACCACCTTCTTGAGGGAGCAGTCAACCGGCCGAAACTATTACTAGTTGACCATTGACTTTTCACGGCAATTTCCCACCACCGCTCGTTGGCACATTTACACACTGGACACACTGGTCTCCGTCTGGCAATTGTCACACGCCCCTTTTTGGCGGTCATACCTGCTTGTAGCTGTAGCTGGTAACGACGGAGGCGACAACGTGCTTCTGGTGGCTTTATTTTTATCGTGTATTGTAGCGATAATTTTATTTCCACTGATAAAATCTAATACCTTTTCCCACGCTAACTACCGGCGGTTACAAGTGCTCCGGGTACTGAGTTTGCTCCATAAAATACCTTTCAAACATCAGAGAGCTGCCTGTCATCATGACACACGGGGGAGAGCAAATTTCTTTTTTTTGTTTTGGGACGCTGGCAATTTTGCGAATAAAAAGGGGAACAGGTGTCTGGTCACGAAGATGAAGTGCCGTGCTCCCAAATGCGAAATGTCTTCCGGCCTTTTACATCAATGTTTATGGACCGTATTAAATTATTGAGCCACGAATGACACATTAACGAGATGGCAAGGTATAAGTCGAGTTGCTAGTTATCTACACAGGTCCATATTAGATCCGTTAAAGCAATACTTCAAATTTTAGGATACATCCATTTGAGTGCACAGTAAAGAACTATATTGAACAGGAAATCAAATTTAATACAACAACATTTACCTAAATGAACAAATAACACCTTCCAAATCAATCCAAGTCGATCCTTCCGCCTATCCAGAACTATTTGTGCTTATCGATCTTATCCGGCAAATGAACATCATTTCCGAAGGGACGATTTGTCCCTTGCCGGACTCTACGGAAACTCCATCATCAATAGTTTAAACAGAAACACAATGCACCTCCAATCTATTATTTATGCTAAGCAAACTAACCTCCCACATAGCAGGTGTAGCGTGACGGGAAGTCCTTCGCTAGCCGTAGCCTGATAACAACATCAATATCATCCTGTTATAAATTCATGAACTGGATGAGACTTCATTTTAGATTACTGCGTATCGCTTTTACCCCAAATCATGCATACAACCGAACATACGTCGGAACCAGCATCCTGCTGACCAACAGGCTGTCGAGAGTTACGCTGTGAAGAATTTTCCCTGCATTCAGTGTGCAGAGGTTCACATCGAGCGTAGGAAGTATGCCGTCATGCCAAGAACAGCAAAACCCTCTTCGCTGCAAACTCCCATCGGAATTTACCATAATCCTACGTAAGAACGTAAGGAGTAAGGTAAAAGTCATCTCAATTTGATGCCGTTTGATGAACATTCTTGCCAGGAATGTTAAAAAAGAAGTTCACTTAGCTAAGAACTAGGATCTGTTTTCCGTTTTCTTTGCACAATTTTCGTCGAGTATTGCTCAGTAAAATGATAAAATATTGAACTTATAGGGAATGCAAGATATTCAACAGTAAAAGATTGTTGAGTGGGTGCAGAAAAAACAGACTTTAATAACATCGTCGGTTTATGTTTTCAGTGAGCTGGAGGCTTGATGTCATTTTGACTCTCAAAATGGTATGAGTATCTTGCGATTTAAGGGAGTATAAATTTAAGTTTTTGCAGGCATTCTCGAGAACATTTTCAAAACATTAGAGAATATCTCCAAGTAACAAATACATTTCCCATAAATTTTAAATTTATATCATAATAGCTCAAACGTTTAAATTTTCACTAAGGAAACCAATATGTCAATAACTTATAACATAACGCCCTGACGAAGTTCTCTAGTTTCTTAAGGCTCTTCTTTTAAACAAGTACACCCACAATCTGCTCCAAGCGTTACCTCCTTCAGAGCACAAATACCGTACACCAAAGTAATTGAGCAAAAAAAAAAGGAAAATTTTGTCCCGCCTTCTCAGCCTAACTACCAACAAGTCACGGAAAATGTAGGTATGATCAGAACGTCATCGGAGCGCTTAAGATAGCTCTCTTTCTCTATGTAGGTGGTCTTGGGATGGATAGACTAGCAGCAGCAAAGGAAAAAAAAATCTCCTCCCGTCTACCAGAACCTGACATAAGTGGGTTAGAATTCAGTTAAAATTGATTGGATCCGTTCCAGTGTTCCACTAGCGGTAGAAATTAGCGTGAAAAAGCGCACAAAATGAAATTGTGTTCCCCAATGGAATTATTTTCCACTTCCCCGAAGCGAGATTAACGTTGACTGTGGGGGGAAACACTGCATTCCCTGTTCATTCTTCTTTTGTGTTGTATTTTGTAGACAAAAAAAAAAAATACATAAATAACAAAATTTTCCTAACACTATACTCAAAAACTGTACCAAAGCGAAAACATACCCAGCACCTAATGGCGTAGGACATTCGCTCACAGAATAACATGTTTACGAGCCAGTGGTCGCTGCGGATTTCACACTGTCGGTTGATGCATCCAACAAAAACGGAAGGGTATGCGACAGTGGTGGAAACATAACCCTAACAACCACACAAAATAGTCCGCTTAATTAAATATTAGTCCTTTTCGCTGATGGTTTTACCGTTTGCTAAGTGCCTATGCGGGTGGTTTTCGGGTCACCACAAAATCAACTCATCAAACACCCAGCGGGCGAACGGGACAAGCGTAAAACGCTCCCTTAGAAACAGTGGACACAATAGAACGCCCGGACTGCAATTTCTGATCGTTCGCCAAAATAAACTTGAGTAGTTATTAAACACAAAACGATGAGAGCCACATCGTTTAATAAAGCCTAACGTTTAACGCTGCATTCCGAGGTTATGCCCGTAACTGGTAAATTGAGCCTCTGAATATCTCCCAAACGATGTGCAAGCACTTTAAGAATGTCTATAAATTTTTCCACCCCACAAAACGCACTGTTATACTTAATGAAATTGCAATTCTACCCCAGCAGCGCACCGAAGATATATTGCCACTCTCGCCAGGATGATATTAATTTAATTTACTTCTTTCACACATGCGTGCACACGCGGGGCAGATCGCTCGAAGGCTTGTCTCGAAGGAATAAGGTACACATTTGCTAGCTGATTTAGTCCTGACTCGTCCAGAGACGTTCTCCGCCTCGAATCGTATATATTTCTTCATTTGTGTTGCATCCGCACCATTGCTGAGTTGAATCGTACTCACAAACGTACATCAATACCGTACAAACAGGATCGAAACATTCAAAACAATTGCACATAAAAAGGGATTAAAACCCCTTTGCGGGAAAGCATGGTGCGAAGGCAGGTGACGGCAAATTCAATTCGCTCTTCAAGCAAGAATACATAAATTCTTCCCTCTCGTTCTTCCAATCCAACGTCGAAATGGCAATGATTCTTATATAGTACATTCATCCATCCAATCGAACATTGTACACGAGACTTGAACACAATCGACCAAGATAAGCCGTCAACACAGGGAAACAGGGAAAAAGCAGTTCGTCATCCCGCTTTAGGAGAGAGAGAGCGAAAAAAAGGAAAACCCTAGACAAAAGGCTGCTTCCGGCAACAAACTACAGCCAAACCGTCTCTGAATACCAAGAAATAAAGGAAAAACTTTCTTCCAATAATACACTTTTTCACTCCTTTTTTTTATACATCTCAGTCTCACCATCGATTGTCTCGAGCTCTAATCGGAAGTTCGGTACGAGCGGCGTCCGGCGAATGGCAAAATGAATGCTTGTCTTTATCACGAAAGCCCATCGTTGCAAAAAAAAAAAAAAATGATTCACCCCGAAAGGGACTTTTGAAACATAGCCACACCAGAGTATTCGAAAGGGATTATTTGTAGAAAATCGAAAACGGCAACGCCACCGCACAGAATTGTCTGGAATCGATTTTTCCAAACCATTCCACTCCCAGCGTCCATTGAAGGGAAAGACTTCTGACTCGATAGACCCGCACCCCGCTCGGAGCAGGGTTTGCCACCCCTCAGAACGGTTTAGGTAAGTGCAAATATATCTCTAGTGACGATGCCGGCTGTTTGGGCCGTTTCCGTTCAATGTCTCGGGGTGGAGTAAGTTTTTGCTAACCCCCGGGAAAGTCTCCGGTCGGCTGACCAACAAACATGGCGCGCGACTTGACAGACACCATTTCCCGGTGGATTATTCTCACTCTTCCCCCGGGTGCCTGGGGAGCGTGCCTTCATTTCCCCGCAAAAATTCACCCGCCAGACATTATCGTCGAATAGGAAAATAATTAATTTTTACCCTTGGTTGGAATTTTCCTGGAAAACACATACCTCGAACGCACAAGGAATACTTAATCCTGCTGCAGCTGGCTTTAAGTCGATTGATGGGAGGTATTCGAAAGGAATTACTAATTGTAAAAGAAAAAAAACGGACGCCGGGTGCGATGGGATATACTTTTCTTAAATAATTTAGTGCTGACTTTGTGCAGTAAAATATTGTACAAAGAAAAGGATTGTGAATGAGTTTCGTACTTCCTTACAACAACTAAGACTAAAACCTTATTTGGTGCGTTGCCAATTCTAAACACCATCATTAAGTTCAATGCAAAGTTTCCGTACACTAAAACAAAGAGCGTGAACTAAACTTTCCGAGCCCATCCCCAACAAGGCGTGTGTGTTCGTTTATTTGCAACTCTCGCAAATTGTGCTCTGCCAAACATCCAGCAAAGCAAACTGAAACATGTCTGGTATTATTGCATGTGTCATTCTATCTCGGAATCGGAATGCAAGACGAACTCCTGCAGCATGCTCGTGCGACTGCAAAGCTGGGACTCGATAAGTGAAACCGGAAACCGCCCCAAGGATTGAAGCTGATGACAACAAAGCGGTTCGTTTAGTAACCGCTCCAGTCCACAACGGTGCTGGCGATACGGCACATCAGCAACGGGTTCGTCTTCACCATTGCAAGTAGTTAGTGTTTGTGTGAGCTGGAGCTGGATATTCTTGCAGCGAGCAGGCACCGCTTCACGAAAAGGCACTGTGCTCAGTATTTTATTTCAACCTAACGCATGTGGCTCGTTCCGTTCTCCTTATCTTATCCACTTTCTTGAAGTGAAACTTTTCCCCCAAAATGGCATTTGCTTAGCACGGCACACATTTTGCAACGATTGTTGTGCTGCGAAGTGAATCTAATACGCTATTGTTTAAATGTTAGCACCCTTTAGCACCGTGCCAAGCTGGGGAGGAAAGATGATACATCAATGTCTTGGCAGCAGCAGCACCAGCAGCAGCAGGGCGCTGCTGATCTACTAACGGCTTCAGCGTGTGTTGCAACCGATATCGGGTTTACAGTGCTTGAAATGGGAAACGGCTTTACCCAGGGAACATTTCGCTATCAACCACTCCCCAAAACGTCTGTTCAATTTTCTATTAAATTACTTCTTCGCATGTACTCTCTCTGATGCGATTCTTCAATAGCACAATACTTTTATTTTCGCACGAAGATAAAATAAAACTTCCATATTCGCCTTTCTCCTTTCCGAATCTATAAATAATTGGGAGAAATATGTGCACTTGCGCACTTGCTCAGTGGTAAATCTATTATTCAAACTATGGCAATACCTTATTTTATTAGATTTTATGATTTATTTCCGGAACGTGAGGTCGATGATTTAGGTGAGCGTGTGCCCCGATTGCATGCTGCTTCCGAAGCGAACACGCGCGGGAGGACAAACCTTAATGGCCGCATGACCGTCCCCCACCCGACAAAGCGGATCTAAGCGTACCTAGAGTATGCGGATAAGTATGCAAATTGGATCTAATTTCATTTCGGTGCGCTCATTTTTCTACCCCACGAGAGAATGGCGCCCGGTTTCCTCCCCACGAATCCAGCAGGTTCGACAAAACCGTTGACTTGGCGAGCATGCTTTGGGCGGTATCGTAGCCGGCCAGAAGTTGACGATAAAATCGTTTGCGGTTGACTGTTTTAATTTTTCGCAAGCAAAACCTTCACCTAACTGTGTTAGGAGCAAATATAAATGCCTCGAGATCTGTGTGTCGAGAGATTTGTGTTTTCTTAAGTGGAGGGAGAAAAACCCTGTTAATAAAACAATATTAAACTTTGAAAAATACGTTTACAACATGGCTCGAGTTTAGTGCTTGCTTTGCAGCAGTTTTAAGCATTTATCGCACAAGTACCCACAAACAGCTAACTTCAAATATGGAAAACAAAAATCACTACTAACTGTGCCGCAACGTGGAGGAATTGGGGGAAAAAAAACTGCGCAAAGTTTATACTGTATCTAGCTTTTGCTATTCTCAAACCAAACAAAACATTTCGCTTCCAGCATTCGAACCATCGTTTGGGACCGGATTTGCCTTCTGCGAATCGAAAGGCGACAAACACACCGGAATCACTTGAACAAGTTCCAATTCAATCCCTGGATGATTTCTACCAAACGGAGTAAAAGGAATATACGTCCGAAAACTTTCCACTGCCACAGACTGACTGTTTGTACATTTTTTCCCTTTCATCTTTTCAGTTTCGCCTGTTTTCCTTCTCATCTTGCCAGGAACACACTGCCAAACGTAAGTGGCCAAAGTTATGGGAGCAAAACAAAAAAAATGTCATTCCTTAAAAGTTTTCCTTCCCCGAACTGTGTAAAGCACACGTTGCCACGATAAGCGCAGGGAAACACAACCACAGATTGTTCTGTGACTTTTGCTCCATTGACCACTGCCTTCTACTCTCACCCGGTACGTGATGTTTGGAACTGTGGGTAGGGGTTTTATTTGTTCACGAAAATTGTTCCAAGAGAGCACACGCGTGTACAACAAACATCGTCCGTAAAATTGCATCGAAAAACCTCGCCTCGTTGGGCGTTAACCAGCACGGAATATGTGCAGGGGTCGTCCCCCTTGCAAGTTCAAACGTAAAGCTATACTAATGTTTGGAAGTTCTTCCTGTATCGATCGCAATTTGTCATGTTGAAATGATCTTTGCTAACATTGTGAGGAAGCTGGCTGCGTTTGAAACATTGCCTGTCCACTAAAAAACTATAACTACGTACGGGGCATCAGTTTCATCCATACTCGGACGTTCATTGCTTCCTTAGGATACTTCAGATGGCGAATCAGCGAACAAACAGGGGAAAGTGTTCTCTCAGTTTCACACTGCACGTCTCGACCGAGGGAAAAGTAAATTTTGCATGAAATAGCATGTAAATTTGCAACATAAACAAAGCACCGTACACCGTAGTTCACCATCTCCAAACGTATCATCGATCTATAGTGTACGGCTTGTCTCGAGCACGGCAACTATTGGCTCCAAACTCCAATAAGCTAATGGAAACCACGCTTCTCTTTCTATCTACCGCCATGCACAAACGTGGTGTATGCTTAATGCAGTACAGGTTGTAAACATAAAACCAACCGTACGGATGCTTCGCAAACAAGGAAGGAACAGCGCCAAGAGCACAGAGTATGTCTCGCTGCTAAACTCGTCGGGGAAGATATAGCATTCGGAGAATTTCACTGAAATGTTTGGTGGGAATTATTTCCACGATTAACTTTGTTTGTATTATTTTATTTTAAATGTATTACAAATCGTATAAAATTTGTCGAAAACAACACTACTCAGACAGTATAATGAAACACAAAATTAAAAACCACAAAAAATGATAATCACAACAGAAAAAGTATACAAAAGAAAATGAGAAAAATCAAAAGTACAATAAACCCTTTTTTTCTATCTCATTTTCCACACCCGAAAAAAAACCCATTCTCCGTGGCAAATCTTTAGCCACGGATTCGAAGGGGAAGAGAAACGAACCGAATTACGTCACACATCTGCAATGCGCAATCATATAACTAGGAATCGACAGGAGAGCAATCAAACAATACGCGTTTGTTTACTTGCGTCCCGGTATTTCTTCGGTTTGTTTATTTATTTTGCCATCCTCCATCGACCATGTGGCTCTCTAGAGCACAGCTTGCGCTACGAAAAGGGAATGACAACAAAAACCCAACAATTTTTAGATAGAACACACCAGGAATTGATCCTCCGCAAAAGGATTCTCCGGCGAGATCCCGGCCAAACGATAGAGGCATTTGAAGTGCATCCCGTTTCCTTTGCCCGTATCGGAGCGTTTGTAGGAACAAAAAGCACCGTCTAAGACGACCGAGCGTAAAGCGTGAAGGCAACAAATTCATCGCAGTTGTTGGCAGTGAGTGGAACAATTGTTTGGTAAGCGAAAGATTAAGATAAACGCGCCGAAATTCGTCCACCAAGAGGTTCATTTCCGCAGTGCCACGACCAATACGACGAGAGCGAGCACAACCCTACCGTGAGTTCACCGTGGCCGGCTTCTACCGAGCGCATTCACCATTTCTAGTGCGCCAAGGCACTGAAAGGCTCAACTCCCCCGGAGAGTAAATTATTAAAAAACCACCAGACCTAAGGATATTGCCGCCTTATGTGTGTGTGTGGAAACCGAGCGCGTGAAAAGCATTCTGAGAGACAAAAATCGAAACACAAACGAAGGCGCCGCCGGCAGTACCACGGTAGCGGCATGCAGTGGGAAAAGCAGCTATCATCAAAAAAGAAACCGCCGACAGCGCAGGCCACACGGTCAACTCTTTCATTTCGCTTATCGCGCATACCCATTCAAACGGATCTGAAGAAGCGGAGCGCCGTGAAATGTGCACCGCGCACCGCTCGTACTCCAGGATGACACAAAAGGACCTGCGACGGCCCTTCCAGCGCTAGCGGTTCAAGCAGCATGAATGCCGGAAATGTTTTCTTGGATATAAATTGAATCCTTGCGGTTCGCTGCTGATGATGATGCTGCTGCTTCATCTTCCGGCCAGCCGGCGGGACAGTTGCTGCTACTGTTGCTCAGGAGTATGTGTGTCCCTGGGCGAAATATACACGGGCAGAATAGGCGAAAGAATGAACTGTGAGTAGTAAGGTATCTTCCCATTTGTGGCGTTGTTTGACTTTCGGTGAGCCAGCAAAGAGGATTTGCTTGCCTTCGGCCCAAAACTACCAAGCTCAGGAGCGTGATGCTTCAAGCACTGTAGCGCGCACTACCAACGAAAAAGGATAAAACATATTTTCTAGCTTTTCAACAAGACGAGCGATATGGGAAGGTATCGCACTATAAATTCTAAGCAGATTTTTCCAAAGGCATGTTAAAAGCATTATTGCTATAATACATTCTTATCGTCGAGGAGAACATACAAGATAAAATGTAGCTCTTGCGGAAAATAGTTTTATCAGGACACTAAAAGCTTTTCCATGTTATGCGCGATACGTAGAATCGTGTAGACAGAGATTGTTTAAAAATATTGAATCAATTTCTACGAAACATAAAACATTGCATGCTGCTTTAGTGCTGTTGCTTTCCAACATATTGCATTTTCCTTCAAAGTACACAACATAAAGATAATTGTCAAACTGTTTCCAGTTGCATCCCTCATTTAAACAAACCACAGTGTACGCTCGCTCCCTCTCTCTACTGGCGTGGCCCGCTGAGTCAATATCAATTAGCTGCGCTGGCCACTGCACACCAACCCAGCAATAAAGCAATCGAATTTGAATGCAGCAGCGAAAAGCACACACGCTACAAAACTACAGCCCGCGTTCAGCATGATCGAACGTTCTCATCCAGATGCACCCCCCAAACAAACCTTTAAGGGACCTACCCTACAAAGTACGGAGCTTCCGAGGCATGAAGCAGGGCATATGAAGGGAGATCCCACTGAACCCCCGGCCCTTAACCGCAACGCTCAGCTGCAGGAAAGGCTTTCCGGTTTGGCATAGGACGTACGCGGCTTCCGTTACCCCAGCGTTACTGGGTTAGTCGGTTTCGATTTTCTGCAACGTTGCGATGACGACATCCACTCCTCCGCTGTTTGGATGCCCTTTTCCGCTATATCTCTGCCCCTTGCTGGATTGGAGCGACTGGTGAGAACCGCAAGCACCAAGAGGAAACGATCTGTCAATCCGTCTCGCTATCTTCGCGCTTCACTTTCAAGAGAATGATCGTCGTTCCGTGCCGATACGCAGCTACGCAGGTCGGGCGTGTTGCTGACAACATTGTGAAGGATATTCGAGAAGGTGGAAGATGTTTTGATTCTCGTCGTATCATACACGAGCCTTTCATCAACCTAAAGAATCGTTTCTTCTTACACTGCTGTTGTTGAGAAATGTAGCTTCACATGAAGGGATTTGTGTTTTACTTTCAACGAAATTGTTCTACCCAACGGAAATGCTTCAATGAGTCGTTTTAAACCATAAAAGCAAAACCTTCCCGACATCGCACACATCAACTTAAGGTCCAAACTGACCGCGATCACACCGCAACAGAGCTCATTTTGCGGAACGGAACTAAAAATAAACCCTCGATTAATCATGTTACTCTCCCCCTGTTTTCAAATCCCAACAAACGCACCCAGCCGAACCCCATAATGCATTTGTGTTTACTTTGCGAATAGCAGGAAACGTGTGCGAATGGGAATCCGTGTTCCGAAGTTAAAATACAACAAATTTTATCCAGAGACAAATGGCAATGAATTAGCAGCAGCAGTTTGTCGCTGTGTGTAGGGATTTTATTTACCTTAATTTCTCCCCCTCCAAAAAAAAAAAACAATCTCCCCAACTTATAATGAAAATTGGTGCGTACTGGAGATTATAAACAAACAATAAAGATTGAGGCACGCATGATTATGGCTCAAGGGATGAGGCAAGCCATTCACCTCAACGACAAACGAGCGACAACATTGTTTGATTTTTCACGACTCATAATTTCAAAACGACTCTCTCTCCCTACCCCCCCCCTCCCCCCCTCCCCCGGGCATTGGTGCGATGAACTGTATCGACATGTGAAGCCCAAATGCAAACAAACGAAACAATGTTCAACAGCGGAGGGTGAAAGATGCCAGCCTCATCTGCAGTCAACCTTGACCATGGAAAGAAGCATTCAGCGGCAAATGTGTGAGCGCTCTCTCTCTCTCTCTCTCTCTCTCTCTCTCTCTCTATCTCTCTCTCTCTCTCTCTCTCTCTCTCGTGGAATCTCGCATGAATTCGCCCGGCCAAAAACGATCGAATTGATTGAGCATTTTTTGTTCCCTTTCAATAGTTTTATGCGATCGTTTTCCGCTCCTTTTTCATTCGTTTCGCGTATTCATAGTGGGCAGAAGGATGAGCGGTCCCCGCAATTATTTAGTTTGTTAATAGTTTCCTGCTGCCAGTAAGGAGGCACCCAATACAGAGCGATCATTGCATCGCTTCGGAACGAGGATCGTTTTTCTGTACAAACAATCGGGACGGAAACAATCGTAAAGACGGAAATAAACATTAGACGAACGATATATTTTACATCACAATGTAAGAAAAAAGATGGAAAGAGAATGTACGATGCATCGTATAAACAATTCAACAAGGGTCACACCAAACACAACAATCAAACATTAATCGAAAGCATAACAGTAGAACAAACGAGCAAGCTTCGATGAATCAAGCCTGCTGTCTGACAAAAGGAAAATTTACGTTTGATCGTAAATTTAAAACAAGCTTTCTCGCACGACAAACCACTCCGATTGTGTGTGCAACGCAGGAATGTGCTGCTAAGGCTTCAACAGCATCGAAAAACGCGATTCGCGTTCTTTGATGTGTATGCTAAATTCGTATGCCGTGTATCTTTCTTTTTGTGTTCGATTCTTATGTGCCCTGCAGGAAAATTCAGCACAGGAAATCACGGCTTAGAAAAAGCATCCACACAAACAAACACACTCGACGCTATCATCAATTGAGTTATCGAAAGGAAAGGGGCCCGCAACAACGCAAGCCCAACGAAGGGCTGAACGTAACATTCATTTTTTTGAAATTATAAATTAAACCTACGTCGAACTCAATCAAGTAACCACGCAATCGTGCCCGATCTGCCTCGGGCAGCCACGCCAAAAAGGCCCGAGACCCTTGTTCTCTTCTTACGCAGATGGATAAGCATAAAAATATACATCAACACAAAAATAGAAGCATAAACGATTCTTTGAACGATCGTACAACAGAGCTGTAGAACATGGCGCAAAATCATAACAATGCTACTTCCTTTGAAACCATACGCACGCGGGTAGTGGTGGTGGAGTTTTCCGAAAAAGGACTCCCATAACGTAAAAAGAAAACGCTGAAAAGGAATAAAAGCATCAAATCTCAAGCACTTCATGCATACAAAAACAAGGAAAAGCCGTCGTCTTCTTCCGACGCCAGCCAGCCACGGACCGGAACACAGGCTGCCGATCTCGTACCGCGGGACGTCCCTTTATGTGGAGGCTGGCGCGCATGAAAATGCTTTGTTTCACACGCGTGCTCTGTCCTGCAGATTCCTTGGAAGGGGTAGCGGGTAATGCCGGTGTGACGTCGTCGTACCTTTTCCGTCAATTTGTTCAACATGCAGCAGGCACAGTTGAGGAATGAGCAGCTTGTGCTGTGCGCCCCTGTTTCATCTCAACTAAAGCCTACACACCATCAGACCCTTGTTCCTTTCTGTGAGTGTGTTTTTCCGCTTTGGAGGGGTTTTTGTTTTGCACTCAGGTTAGGAACACCTTATTCATGAAAAGTGGTATATCCTGTAGTTGGTTTATGCGAAAAAAAAACTCCGAGAAGCAAAAAAAAAATACACCTTTCGTGAATACTCCACACACACCACCGTTACGGAGTAAGCGTGCGCAGTTACAACATCAGGGCAATTTGTAGACCACTTCGACAAACGGAGAAGCACACGGGGAGCAGGAGCAGCGTTCTATGCTTGAAGCGTTCTCGCTTCTGCATGAAAGCCATGTGGCTACCGGAGTTCCCTGCGGAGAAGCCATTATGCTACGTGTTTTTTTGCCAGTTATGCTACGCCGCACGAAGAATAACACTGCACAAGCGTATCGCAAAACTTTCGCAAGATGGTGATCCGAAGACGGGAGAGTGAGAGCGTGTGTTACCTCATCAGCCCATGACGACGGTGCCGAAGGAGGCCTACATGATGCGCTGGGCATGTGCGCGATGTCAAAAATGATTGGATGGATCAGGACCAACGGAAAGGGGGCGCACCAGGACACGAGACTTCAGCAAGAGGGTTTCAAAAAAACAAACAACAACAACAAAAATGGGAACTCGCACATTCATCTTCCTTATGGTAGATGCTTCCGTCAACTTTGCTGCTGCGGAAGATTCTGCAATGAAAACATCCTCGTCTCCGATGATGTTGATGCTTGTTCCTTTTTGACTCAACGGCATTTAGAGAAGGGAATCGTCTCCGGGATGAGAGTCTAACGCTAGGCAGCAAACTTTGCTTTCAGATGGATGAGCCTCTATCTATCGCACTGAACACATTAAAACTTTGCAGTCGATGCAGATACACACGCCCGGTGGATGGGAAATGGTGGACGATTTTTGGGGGTAATCGTAGCGTCATGATGAGGAGCGCACTGGCACCACATGTGCATAACGCGTTTTCTTCTACCACCGTCACGTCTGATGAGCATGACACAATTCGGAGCATCGTGGAAGGGTTGGATCAAGTTTCCGGCAGGTAGCAGTGTGTAGGTATCCGGATATGTATCTCATTTGCAAAAAAAATACATTTATTGGTCAAAATTATCAGCTAAACTTTTCGTTTTAAAATAAATACAAAAAATATTACGAATTTCATAACATCTGTGAACAGTCCTCTTCCGAAATGGATTAGAGTCAACATTTACGAAGATGTCCATTACATATTTTGAAGGAAATGTGAAATGCTACCTTGGTACGATCGTAACTTTGGACAACAACGTGAGCAGCGAAATCCGAAGGCGCAATGTACTGGGGAATGGTGCCTACTACGGACTCCACAAACTCCTGCGAACCAGAAGACTCCATCAACACTAAGATACGTCCGGTAGTCCTCTACGGGTACGAGTCCTGGACTATACTGGCGGAGGACGCCAATGCATTCGCCATTTTCTAACGGCGGGTGCTAAGGACTATCTTTGGCGGTGTGTGCGAGCAGGGCGTGTGGCGAAGGAGAATGAACCACGAGCTAGCTGAGCTGTTTGGTCGTGCAGAATCCTGACGTTAGTTAGGAGGACGTCGGACTCATACCCCACCAAGAAGGTGCTCGTCTGCGACCCGTTCAGCACGAGGCGTAGAGGAGCACAGCTAGCTCGTTGGCTGGATCAAGTGGAGTCTAACCATTCGGAGAGCGGATGCAGGTCAGTGGATGGAGGACTGCAGCCCTAGACCGTGTTTCCTGGAAATGGATTGGCAACCAGGCCATGTCTACGCGACTTGCTCGACCCTGAGCAGGCCAAGAAGAAGACGAAGGAAGAAATTTGTTCTTCTCAACAAAAACATAATGTAAGACATATTCTTCATATGCTTTAAGTTTCTTTTTTAGGTCACGACAAAAAAGGGTAAACATCCCACCACTTCAGTAAGTGCGCATGAAGGCGTAAAAGAAAAGTAGTTAAGATAGGACGCACACACTTCTTCCAAAAAGTTTTAATCGCTAGTAAACATTTTAACGACACGCAAGCCAACGCCTTACACAAAATTGTACCTTTGAGAGACGATGTGTTTCCAGAGCATCTATTAAATTGAAGAGCTCAATCTCAAACCCATAAATCCATATCGCCAACCCCGGCACACGTTTTCCGAGTGGACCCCCAACCCAACCGCTTTGGTGTTGCGTTTCTGGCGACTTTTGTTTTGCGACACTTTCGAGTGGTCCGCTTCAAATGTCACACGGAAAACCGAATCACAACACCGAAAGTACCACACCCGTTTGCCACGCACGCCACACGCAACAGCGCTGATGACGGACTGTACTTTTACTCCGATGTCCACAGCACATCAGCTTTTTTCCACGTCGAAAAATTGCGTGTAAGAGGGAGCGCACCGGACAACACAAACAGACTATTCGGTAGTTTTGATTTATGTTTTTAACCTTTACCTTTGGAGCCGCTCCTCACTGAGCGTGCTGTAGTTACTGCTGTTGGCCTTTTAACAGTCTTAAATGTCCATCCGCGTATCTCCACACACCTTGCCCCAGGTTTTCTAACCCTCGCGAGTAGAAGAAATCTAAAAATGTTACACTTTTCTCTACCGGCTGCCAACACGCACCATCGGAATGCACACGTAACCTTGTCAGCGAGCAATTAAAGGATTATTGGTGGTAGGGATATAATAATCCACAGCAAAAGTTGTTGAAATGCTTGCTGCTCACAGCTAACCGATGGGTGCTCCGGGCGGTGATGCTTTGGTTTAATGTTTAATGCTTATTTTATGTGCCCAACCGGACACACCTCCTCACCGTTGGGACACACACACACACACCAACTCTGTGCGTTTGGTAATAAACTGCGCTTATCACAAACGCGCACAGGGGCACATCCACTTTACAAACAATTAATTTAATCAACACAATCGACCCATTCCGATGCATTGCGTCGATTTTGGTCGCTCATCTTTACGCTTCGTTTGTTGTGATGGCGTGCCAAACAAGTACGAGGACTCTACAGAGCAAAAACGATCCTTTTCGTTTTCGGATATTAAAAGTACTATTCATTTAGAAGTTGGTCACTCTATTTTATGTACAGTAGAGCCCCTAGTGGAATGCTATGTGGAATTTTTTGACTTCTATGAGTAGATATTGAAGCACTCTTCCCTCTTATGGAGTGGTTTTGGAATGATCGTGCTTGGTTCAGTTATTTTTAATGATGGAGCTGCAACGTAGACAATTAATTGTGCACATCCATCCACTTCGAAAATTCAACTTGGTCCAGGAGAAAAATAGGAAAATTCCTTAAAAACGCGTTATCTACTTTCGGATATGTTTTGAAATGGTCTCGGGAACGTCAAAGCGTTACAGGCTAACCTTGGCCTTTCGTATGGGGGATATTGCAAAAAATGCGGTGCAGCATAAGTACCGTCAGAAGAATCGGATTGAGTGCAGTATACCGCTCTTTCCGTGCCTCAAAACAACCAAACAGAACTCTGAAGCATAATTATATCGCCAAACCACGTGCTTCAAATATTGTAATTGTAAAAATAGATTTAAATCAGGATTCTGACCAATAAATTTTATGTTGCCACAGCACGGGGCGATGTTCCCAACAAATATAAGTCCGTTCTCGCTGACGAATTTACCTGCAAACTCATGGTATGACAAGCCATATGCAGCTGTGGGGGCACAAAACAATGGTTTTTATAACAAATCAATCTAAGAACTCGACAGGTTATGAATATCAGTTCCTGGAAAAAAAAATTTGTTTTTCGCTTGTTAATAAAGCTTATAAAGGCCTGATTTGCCAACTGCCCAACACGCATACTATTGGAAAAAAACAGTTACTGAAGCGAATGAACCAGTTGTGCGACCAGAAAATTTCTTAAATGCATCCGTACATAAACAAATATATTTTTCTTGAATTTTGTGATAAAAGAGCACCTAAAAAACTTTTTGTTTGGTGTAGAAATTCTATTTCTACGTTAAAAATGTATCGTTCTACAGCCTGTGATGAGTGGCCGAATTTTAAATGAATGACACTTTATGTGGTAGAATTCACTCCTTTTTTTGTGAATTTGGTGGTTGCTGCTTTGTTCCAAGAAAACAACTAAATTCGAGTGCCAGATGAGAACATCAAAGTTTAACCATCAAACGGTTCGATAAACATAAGGTATCGTTAGTGTCTGTTCAGCAAATTCCACAACATCAACACTGAAAGTATGTTATGTTTCATACAAACGAAGCTTCATAATTCGCTCGCCCTCGAAGCGTACTTGATTTTGTGACTGAATTACCAAACGCATACACTCGAGGTTTGAACATCAACTGTGCCGTGCGGACCGAACAGACGAACGTCTAACAACATTCGAACGCTCGTCCGGACACTACTCGAACGTATCATGCATTTTTTGGGTGGTTTGTCGCTGCACACCCTGATGCAATAGCAAATTTCCGGTGCATGAGTAATTAAAACCGACGCACAAATGCGCACCGCACACTAATGGATGAAATATGGATCATCGCTAAATGCATTCCGACAAAAAAAACCCACCCACCCTTCACCACAACCGTTGTGCATCACTCCTTCGGCAGTGGGTGGTGGCGTATGCATACGAAAAAAAATACAACCAGAATCAGCGGCCGCGAATAAATGCACATTATTGATGCTACCTTGTGGACGGTTTGCATACTCTGCTCGTTCGCTCGTCCCGGTGAAAATCGATTCATAAAACATGATCGCAATCAAACCCGCTGATTCAATTAACGAGCAGGACGTCCGATATGCATCGTTATCGAGATGCCGATCACGATGCATCACCATCCGAGAACCAAAGGTGGGTTGGGATCGGGATCGGGAAGTTGCTGGCGGTGGAGAAGGCTTACCCAATCAAATTTAAAACCCGACAATATTCATCCGTCGATGGGCATGCTTTTGGGTACGCGGGCACGCATCGTTCGTGCAACAAAAGGATCGGTCAGGAATGTTTACATCGCAGGCTGTGTTTTTGTTTTTAACGCGGTAGAAAAATTAATTCTCACGCAAACGGGCAGGAGCGAAACAAGATGAGTTTCATTTTTGTTGGACCCAAAGTAAACAAACGTTTGGCTCCCGGCAGCAGCTGGAAAACATCTCTGCAATGATGGATATTTATATGAAGAATTATTTATTGAACTATTTGAGCTATTTCTAGCGATTTTGAACTGAAATTCTTATATAATTAGTTGTACTGGCTGTTTCTTACTTAAAATGACAACAATTTTCTTCAGAATGCCGCCGTTTAGCGTCGTCGGAGCCTTTCAGTATCGCAAGCAATTGAATTGCACAATGAACAAATCAACTCAAATCGGCTACGCATATTCTGGCGCTAGAGAGATGCGACTCGCCCCACCAACGCACATACAAACACATACCTTGGGAGAAGATACAGCACCGTCATAACATTGATTCGGAAAGAGGAAGAGCATGAGTCAGCTATTTCCCCGCTACAACTGACTAACAATCGAAGCAAGATGTGTGGTTTCGGAACTGGGAAACACCAACCAAACGAAGGAGGGGTTCAAAGTTCACTGACTTGCGTGAACGCACACGTAGTTTGGGCGCCCGAAAAAGATGGGCCGATGGGCATCATTCGGCGGCAATATTCGATAGAAACCCATGGGAAATGAAGCAACAGTAATCGGAACACGATTCTTCCGAGCATTCTTACTGTGGACGAAGAGGTTTGAAGAAAACGATTACTTTGAAGATTATTCCGGCAAAATACCGACCGAGAATGAGAAAACTCTCTAGCGCGTGGAGCAAAAATCAATTTAATCATCTAAATAAAATTAACCACACAAACAGAAGAGCTTGCAGATGCAGATCGCCCAAAAGTATCACAAAAGCTTGAAAGAGTGCAATACATGGGAGCAATGGATAGCAACACCCCGCTGCAACAGGACGGTGCCAAAAATAGAGCATAAAACCTGACATTGATTTGGCCACACATTTCAACAATATCATAAATCTGTCAACGAGCAGTACGATTTTTGTCCGCCCAATCTTGCCCCTAAACCTTTGCCTTTTCTACCCGAAAAATGGATTCAACGGTGTCCTATTGCCGGTGACGTACCGAAACAGCAGCACATAAAGGCACATGTCCTTTTCGGTTTTGTAGCAGTGTTTTCCATTTTGTCCATACTAGAACAAATAACGCAAGCAGCGCGAGCGTGCGCGCTCCCCCAAAAGCCCTCTGAGGGGTCTGAAATCATGCATGTTTGGCTGGCACTTTCGTCATACGAGTGACACTACACTTCGCGCAGCAACAAAGCTCGCATCGCAAGGACAATAAATTCGTCCCGTTTTCGTCCGCAGCCAACCAGCCAGCCGTGGCGTGGAAACTACTTTCGGCGTGTGTGACACTTAAGCAAAGCGTGTGCCATTTCGGTGACAGGGAAACGACAGGGAAATGAGAGTTTCCCCTGGCATTGCTCAAGCTCAACGTTTCAGCGAGACTAAACTTTATGTGTTTTTGCGATCGTTATTTATTTATCGTCCTCTTTTTTCTTTTTGGCTAAGCTTTTCAGCACAAAAACGAAACACTTTCTATGGCTACATCATCGTTCGGCTGCCGCCCGGTTGATGGACAACATTTTTATTTGTAGTAACAGCGGTTGGTTGTTCTCGTTGTACGAGAGAACAGTGTGAGCTAGTGCAAAATTGTGTACAGCCGTGCATCAGCTGACAGTGTCCAATATCGCTCAAGAGTGAAACAATTGCAAGCTTATCGCATCCGAGGCGAGTTGACTGGTCTTTTTTTTTCGTACTCTCGTACTTGTCACTACGTGTCACGACAAAAATATATGACAGCATGTTGTGACGAATGACTAATGAATCCATTAATGGATATGCCTTTATTCCTGCCTGTATTGTTGCGCGATACAAATGCACAAGTCTTCTCTTATAGCCGAAGCTACCATCACTTCTGGCATCTATTACCTATCAGGAAAAAGCTGCACCAGATCGTTTGTTAATAACTTGCCCATTAAATTAACGAATCCCGCTCCTGCAAACATCCCTGGTAGATCTCTTATTTGGGTGTGTGTATGTCTCCACTGAAGCTATCCCATTTTTGCGCATTGACACCATCTGTCACTGCGGGCGAACGCAATTACAAATTATGATTGGCGCAATGCTGCTCAACGATGGGCGAGTTGAGGGGCTCGCGTCCAACTTCTTCGGTATTCATGAGTTTATATTCCCTGCTGTAGCAAAACCCCTGATCGAGCGATGAAATTGCTCTAAACGTCCAGTTCGTTCTATGGCAGTAATATTCTGCTCCACCCTCTTACGAGACACGATTAACATTAATGAGTAAAATAGCAACGTCGACAGTAGAAAGTGTAGCCACCCCTAATGGTTAAGAAAAAAAAGAAAGCAAATGCCAATTAATGCTAGCCGGATAAGCACCAACAGCCCGATGTTGATGGGTCCGAGAGCTTACATCCGCGCTGGTAACTGGAAAAAAAGGGGGAAGCCCAAGACCGTGTTCGAAGAATTGTTCAAAGCTTTGGACATTTTCCAACATTCGCAGAAGGTTGCTGAGCTGGTTAGGATGGTAAAATAATAAATTTTCATTACGGTCAATTTAGATATTTATGCTGCGTGCATGAGAAAAACCCCTTTTCGCCATTCTTTACGAAAAGAATCCTATTACCAGCAATTGAAACCCTGATTGAGAGCATTCCTTAAAGTGTCATAATATGGTGGTCGTCGTCGACTTGACTTAACTTATTACCATTTTCTTTAAATATATAATGCACAAACCTACTTCAAATCAGTTGCAACACAACATCTTTCAAGGGCCAACAGCCCAACGAAACATACCAACCGAAGATCAAATTTATGCACACCCTCTTCGTTTTCTCGAAACGAAACGCATTTTATCACACAATCTTTTGCTTCCGGGCCCGTCCAACCGGCTACCGTATCACCCGGCTTGACCGGGTGAGAAAAATCCATTCCCAAACCTCCTTTATTTAGCGTTTGTTTACATTAAGCCCTTCGCCAATGTACGGCTTCCGGCCAGCATAGAGAGGCCTGCCACTTTCGTACGGCCAGCTTTTTTCTCAAGACAGCATACATATGGTAATCATGTGCTTTTGTTGCGATCCAACAGCTCTAGTCTCGTTTCGCTCGAACGGATCAGTTAAAGCATCGAAACGCTCACCACCGGGCCTCGATCGTGCGCGGGAAGTTGGATTGAAAATAGACACTGAGCGACAGCGCGTCTTGATAGGCAATTAGTCGCCGGAAGAAAACAAAACCGGCTGCCGGCGCTGCGATGGAATAAAACACTGACAAACAGTTCATCAAGATTGTTTGCTGTAGCGTCCACTTTCAACTGTCAAAACTTCAATTGAATCGCCAGCCGCATTGACATCGATATCAGTTTACATAAAAAGAGCCTGCGGGCTCATTAATTTGGAGATTGCTCGGTCAAACGGAGGGACAAACGGATCGATAATAAGTTAATTGATCGATCTGATCGGAGCAGAAGCTAGACGTGTGTCTTAACATAAATTTACATCTGTAAAGGCATTTCTAGCCGATAGTTACATCGCTCTACCTCAAGAGGCTTGCTATGCACATCTATCAATAAATATATTATTATTCTCGGGCCACCAAAGAAGTCGTTTCTCTTCCGATCCCGCTCTAAAAGGCCTGTCACTGTGTCTAATCTGTGAAATAAAAACATAATTCCTACTACAGACAACTACATAATCCCTCGGCATCGTAACGCACGAGAGAAGCAAGAATGAAGACACATAAAAAGCATCAACCAAACCCGAAAAGCTTTTCATAACTTTTTGATATTCAAATGTGTCGGTGCCACTTGGCGTTGCCCTTTAAGATCGCTCTTAAAACTGCTCACGGTGAACGCGACGGTACCACTGTTCGGGTGATAATACCATTGCTAGTGGGTTCATCGGTGTTTGCGAACTGAGGGGAAAAAAATGCTGTCCAATAATAATTCTACCACAACCGGCTCCATAATCCACCGGTTCAAGCAAAATGAAGCTAACCTTCCTCACAAAAGCCTCACTCTACGGACGCAGAGAAGATTAAAGCAAATCCACGATCAATTAATGCACGGGAACAAAGCGAGAAATCTCGCCACCATTGCACCCTCTGCACGGTGTATGTTCGCACCCTTGACTCGACGTTGTTCAAGGAGGTTAGGAGCACGTATGCAAATGTTCTCTTTTTTTCACAACTTCCCCGAAATAAGATAACACTGTACGAGATGAAAATGCTTATCATCGACGTTAATCGAGACCTCGCCGCTTCGCTATTCCCTCCATCCCTGAGAACGCAATTTGGTGGAATTTGACTTTAAGTTTGCCTTTAACTCACCGTTGTGACCCTGATTGGTGATGATCACCCAGAAATCGATCGTTTTCTCCGGTCCGAGCTCCTCGTAGTCCCACTTCTTCTTCACGCGCACCGCACCATTCGTTTCGACCGTAACCCACGGGTTTTCGTCGCGTATCTTGAACGTTTCGCGGTCCGTTTCCTTCTCGAGCTGAAACACGTTCCGCCCCTCGGTGTCGCCGTCCGCTTCGGTAAACTCAATGCGCTTGGTCGGACGGACCGCCCGTGTAACGCGACGCTTGTCACGCCGGTGCGAATGCTGATACTCGTGACCCATATGCTGCACAATCACCGGCAACGGATCGGGCGCAACGAATTCGATCAGCACGCGGGCCGGCGTTTCACTCTTCTGGCTCGGCGTGCGCAGATCGTGCGCTTCCACATCGACGAACAGCTCCGACACGTCCGGTTCGCCGGCGAGCAACAGTTCGCCGGTTTGCGGCACGATCACGACCGTGTTGCTGGGGTTCGTTAGCCGGTAGGCAACCTTGTCTCCGTCGGCATCCTTTGCCTCGACTCGGCCAAGGCTGGTGAACCGTTCCCAGGTAACCGTTTCGTTGCCGGCCGGTGTGGTCGCCTTAACGCCCGTCACCGTAAAACGGTAATCTGGCTTACCGAACACTGGCCGGTTATCGTTCACATCGGTAATGTGCACCGGCAGATGAATTTCCGCTTTGTTGATGCGTTTAGCGTCGGTCGCTTCAATCGCGATCGTGTACTGTTCGCGATGCTCCCGATCCAGCGGTTTGGCCGACACCAGCCAAACACCGTGCTTGCGCGGATCCTCAATACGGATGGTCAATCCGATCGTACCGGTACTGCTATCTTCGAGCGCAAATGAATCGCCCTCGTTGCCTCCGATAATGCTGTAGATGACCGTCTTAGCACCACGTGCCGAATTGGCCTGCAGCAGCGGAATGTCGCGCACACGCGTACCGGCGTCTTTGTTTTCGCTCAGCTGACCCACCACGTCGGTCAGCATGGTCGGGAAGTGTAGCATATCCTTCCGATTCATCACGTACAGCTGCAGCTGATGGGTCGCGGTCGAATTTGGTGTCTCTTCCAGCACCACCAGCTTCACCGGTCGATTGACCAGCGGTGACAGATCCGCCGTCGTCATCACCAACCCATCCTCCAGCACCGTAAAGTACTTCGAGTAATCCGTCTCCAGCAGCCGATAGTTGAGCGGCTTCGACGAGTAGGAGGAGATCGACGAGAAGGGCGAGTTTGGACCGGTGAAGTTAGCGGTGAACTTCTGGATACTGTAACCGGGATATGTGTCGTGGGGCAGCACTAAACTAATAAAGCTGTTCGTTGGATCGAATTTGAACTCCTGCCCACCACCGCCTGCACCACCACCCTGGTGATGATGGTGATGTTTGCCCTCCACTGGGGCCACGTTAAGATTACACACTAACACTAGATATATGGCTAACACAAACACACTGACTTGCTTTGCGGATGCACTACTGTGACGGTTTCTAGTGGCACCGCCGCCTTCACCTCCACCCTCACCACTTTTGGCCATCGTGACCATGCCCACGGGCCGCACTCTGGTAGCGGCTCCGAGGCTGCACATTATTTGCGCCACCACCTACGACGCACGCTTCTATGCACTAGTTTTTCACACACACACTTCGATCTCACTTACACCTTACGCACACGGGAGTTATGACTCCTCCTCGATAGGAAACAGATTCCAACAACACGCACCTAGCTTAAATTACACAAAAAGAAAGAGAAACTTTAGCAACCCATTTTTGCACTCACTGCTAAAACAAACCCAAAAGCTAACACACTGATTCACTGCACTCCACACACCACTCTAACCACATAACCACAAACTGCACATGATTCCTAATGTGGCACTAGATCGTGCCTTTACAAAACACTTTTCATATAACGCGTTTCGCGTTTCGATCGTACGTGTTAACACACGCCTACAGACACGAGTGAAGAAGGTTTCTATCTTTCATTCTATCGATTACGACGCCCTTTCGATGTTTCGAATCCACTCCAGTGCGGCGATCTGTAAGTAAGGAACAAAAAGTGAGAAAAACCCCATTAGTGGTGTTGGTTAAAACAGCAGCTCGTGTGAGGAGTGGCTGCTGAGCTGCATCAGCAGCAGCAGAAGCCCATTAAGCGCAGCAATACAAGCCTCCGGCCCGGCAATTATAAGTGTTCGATCGAATTTCATTCCCCCGACGCGATCGTTACCCAATCGATCGATCACATGTATACGGAGAGTTCTGTACCATCACGGGTACGGGTGCCGAACAAGCGTCCAGTTCCCGAGCTCCGTTAATTATTGTTACCACATTGTGATCTAATGCTGTGGGGGCTTAGTGATCGCGTGAAACGCAACTATTGCAAGTCGTTTGCACCATGCAGGAAATTGAATATGCTTCCTCGAACGCACCGATACGACCGCCGGCAGGATGTACACTGATCTCGGGGTAGATTGGCCTGCTTTACACGAACGGAAGCGTACAACTTAAAGCATAACTACAAACGTATGTTTCTTAACCGTTCACAATCAGAAGGAGGCGGGAGAAGAAAACAAACTTCACCATTTTTTTTTTTTAATGAAAGCGAAAACACACATGGCTGCCAGATGCGGAATAGCGCGCAAAAGTTCGAACGGGAATCTGGAAGCAACAATTTAAGTCGCTTCAAATACGAACAACTTCTAGGAAGCGTTCATATTTATGACATCTTTTACATATCTTCAAGACTCACTCACACCCATCTGCAAATAGAGTTATTCCTGTGTTCCATCGCCCCCATTAAATGGGCAACAATTAGTTTCGGAAAGTCCATTACAGTTTCATGGAAGTGTAGTAAATGTGTAATGCAAATTCTTGCCCAACCGAAATAGAACCATAAATACCTTGATAAAGCCAACGAAGAAAAGAAAGAAGAGGAAAAACTCCCCGACCCGGCAATTACCCACCGAAGTGTAGGGACACAAAAGCAAAAGTAATTATCTCATTTCGAATGAAGATAGTCTCAGACACCGAGGCGACACGGGAAATCCAATTTAGGCCTATTTTTTCCACCCGGCTGCATGGCTGCTAATCAACATTAGCATCAAATCCCCATCCCTTGCAGCGCGTCTACAAAGCGTTTCTTGGACGTTGTACATGGTGTAGCGCGATGCGATTTTTTTTTTCAGATGATTTTTACTCCTAAAAGTGTCAAACGATGATTCGTGGAAAATTAAATAAAATGCGGCGGTGGAACATTTCTTGACAGAACGATACGCGAAACGAAGCGACTGGAAAATAAATAAGCAAAACCTTACAAACGATCCCAGACGCGCAATACGCAAATCGATTTCTGCCATCCAAAAACGAGAGAAAAGCTAGACACACACATCCAGTTGACCTGTGAACCCTTCGCTCCGGGTTGCCGATGCCCGGTGACACCAGTTGGTGAACGATACAAGGTAACACAGCAAAGTTGATTGAATTTCTTGCCTTTTTCACATCCTTAAAACCCTTGCTAAGCATGTAAGAGAACGAATGAAATATGGAAAAAGCTGCACAGCTCTCGGAATTGAAAATTATGAAACGAACAAACAAACCCACGCATTTCATGTTTTTCTGTTCGTATTTTGAAATGATTGAAAAAAAATATTGTGGGTGGCATTTGAACAAAACCGAAATATCACCATGTGTCAGATGTCACCAGGCGTACGAATTTCCGATGAATCGCACCCAAAGCATCATACGTACACGCAGATGACGCGAGACCATATTCTGGCTTATCGGATGCGAACCATACCGGCTGAAAGAGCTGAACCACTTTTCTCGGACTCCGCGTTGGAACGCTGCACATTCTCGAGCGAAAGATTAACAGTAATAAGAGTAGATAATAAAAGTCATCGTTAACTTTCAATATTCATTAAACAACGAACGCAAAGCAAGAAGCACAGCAAGAAGGATGGGCAAAGCGCAACAGACCCTTACGCTTTGGTGTGACCCTGACAGAACCGACCCGACCCGACCCGGTGTGTCTTTGGATAGCTCGATGCAATGAAGGCAATAAAGAATGCAGTAAAGAGGAATCCTACGGCTGTACCGGCATCCACCAGCGACGCGGAAGACTTCAATTGGATGATGTTGCTGGCTGTCTGCTTTGCTCACGCTGGACAAGCTGTCACGCGGATCGAGTTGTTCGAAGCGGGGGGCGAAAGGATGAGATCGAGTGCTCCTTTAACGGATCCCGCCACACGGTCGGATGGTAACAGGCGAAAGGTTAGGTACATGATGACGAAGATGAACCCATCTTGTGAGCGCTCTTCAAACGTCTCTCTCTCTCTTTGCTCCAACGAATGCCGACCGGTTAGGGGGTAATGTGTGCTTAACTCCCAACAGCGAGTGCCAAGAGGGAGTACCAGAAACTGTCGGCAAAACCCGGGGCATGATGGGTCCATTTTAATCATCTACAGTCGAGCAACATAGTGATGCGCTACTCTCAATTCACAAATTGAAGCTTCAATTTCAAACAGACGACGTTAGACGTTGCCGATCCGATTGGAACGATGAAGATATTGAAAAGTACGTCCCTGCGATGTATGCGATTGGTAAAGGACCACTGTTCTGTACGCAGATATATGATACCTCAAAACAGAAAACATTTTAGCACCTCAAAAATTCAGCATAGGAACAAGAGTGTAAACTCTTGTGAGAAAACTGATTGCCTTTTGACTAGTTTTACAATATACCGATAAAGTCCAAGCTGGTGGTTTCTAAACAAACAACCATGCAGAACGAAAATCTATTGAAACCGTAATAGCCGTTTCAATTCCCAGCGGCAAGATTTTCTTCCCGAAAGATGACCACCAGCAAACAAACATCAAACAAAACCCGGTCAGTTAATAGTTTACGAGTGACCTACAAATCAAAACGATGCAGGACATTCCCGAAACAACAGTAACACACCCACACGGACTTCTTTGAACGTCCCTTTGATCTTGGTTCGCTGCTCCCTGCCACATACATGCTTCGATGAAAGACCATTCTGCCGGAAATACGTTGGGCCCGTAACGAAACCGATTGGCTACGAAGCCAATGAAACCACAAGCGTAAGCGTCTCGAAAAGGATCGCCCGTTGGCTAAAGTTTCGAAGCATATTGTTCCAGTATCCCTAAGGTAATCTGACCACAATACAAACCAGCACCAAACCGAGTCCGTCCGGTGTACGTCACTGTCAAAACCAGGTGAAATGTGTGGTGCACGTCAATGCAAACAATTGGTTGACAATTATGAAGCAGTATTTGTTCACGTTGAGAATGCAGTGAATGTAGTCGATGAAGTAGCGCCGCCGGTCTTCATGCGGAAAGATCGGGTATCAAATCCCGTCCAGAGACTTTCTTTCCCGCACGCAGGACTGTCTATCTAGGTACGAGTAAGGTTGAACGAAGTCAATTAAAGCTGGTATCAGCAGCAGGCCCAAGACTTTTTAAGAACTGTGGTAGATCCAAAAGTAAGAAAAAAAAAACCCATCTGAAATCTCATAGCAACTTGCTGACAGTTGATTAACAACCTTATCGTTCAACAAAACTAACCGGTAAAGTTCATGCGCGAACCATGCAAATGCCAGCAAAACCGCACGAGACATTTCGCAGGTTTGATGAATTGTTTATGATTAAACTCACCAATCCGATAGCATCCCGCTGAGACGACGCAGGACATCTACGCGTACCGTGACAGGCACCGAGTTCTATCGCCGGAACGAAACTCAATTTTCACGCCCAATTAGCCAATGATCGTTCGCCGTATCTAGACGGATGACCGCGAGTCTGCAAATGAGGCGTCCCAACGGTATGCGGAATAGCTAATAACCCACCAATCCAATCCTCCGGTGCGTTTCCAATGGAAACAAATCGTGTCAGAATGTCTTCTTACGCGAAGTACACAAAAAAAGAAGCTACCCAGCACATCTTCGCTTCGTCCGAACGTGGAATGAAGTCACGCATATCTCGTGGTCCGAAGGCTAGTCAAGCACGTTCTTCCCTAATTGGAGGAAGATCGTGAATGGTGCCACATCATCATTCATGCATCCGTCAGTACACGCGGCGTCTCATAAATCACAAGTGTAATTGAGGCTCTCACACATCCACAGCCATCCTGGAGCACGGCCGCCCCGTACCGAAGCCACCTCTAATTGATTGACAACAATTAATTCACAAGACAAGCGGAAAATTACCCTTCGGCGTTTCATGTTTGCATTTGTATGCAGCCACGCAACGCACTCTCGCATGCTCTCTTCGTCCGCTTCATCATCCGGTTCGGCGTTACTGGCAAGGAAAAAAAAAAGGGGTATGCTCAGTGTTACTCGCCAAAGCCTGTTCCATCGAGCCTTGCCAAGACGATGAAAGAGTCTACCGCAAACAATGTCAGCGCGTGTGCGGACTTCGCGATTACCGCCCGCCGAGACGCGAAGGAAAACGAAAGCGGAAAAAATGAATTATTTAAAACTGGCAAGATCTTTATCGATCATCGTTTACACCTTTCCTTCTATCGTTGAGGTACGCGCGCGCTACAGTGTTCGCCTCGTTCACGCCGATGTTCTGGTTTGATACCGATACTTCTCAACCATTTATTCTGACATATTCACCTTTGGAGGTTGCTTAGACATCAGCATATTCCTTTATCTGCATGTCACAGACGGGTGTCCATACGGTATGATCTTTCTTATTGATGTGGCGCACAGTGTGGATTGTTATTGTCCAACTCCAAAAAAAGATGATTGATATTCTTTGAAAAAAGTATGAGATTTTTCAAAGCGATAGGTTTGTTTTGTTCATTTTAATGTCGAACGAATGAACGCACAACAAAATTACAAACAAAAATGACACCAACATCCAACCTTTAGGAAACTAACTCTCTTGACCGTAAGGCGGGAAGGGTGTCTGTGACGTAGATGACTTGAAAATCGTTCAAAATTACGACAAACGACATTTTAACGAGCTGCTCGAGGTTTCCACAATGACACCTTTTGCGCCGCTAGTTTCCATTACAGGGTGATCATGGGAACGCTAAATTCTGTAGCTATTGCAACCAAACGCCTGCTTCACAAAACCTCCGCTAACCTTTATCTCTGTTTGATGAATTTATCAGTCTCGTGAACTTTTGTCTCTTGAGCATCGGAGCCATTAGGGCAACCGATTGTGTCGCGTCGTTGAGCGATGATGGATAGCTGGATAAGATTTATTTAATGACCGAACGAAAAACGTGCTTTCTAAACTCCCGAAACAGCAAACGAAGCTTCCATTTACTGGGCAGGAACTGCTCTCCCTGTGTACAGTTTCGTGATGCGAAAAAGCATGTCGCTCACCTGGCAAGTCTCGAAGGGAGCAAATTTGATTCCCCCGCACATGACTGGGGCAGACAGTCTGTCTGTCAATTTATGCTCCCGTAAAACCCTGCAGACTGAATCATCATGTCCCGATTCCATAACAGCTCGCATACTATACTGTTACCTTAGCCAACTTGTCTATCTCCCGTGACGCCAAGCGAACATTCGTCATGCCAGTTATGCACAACCCCCTATTTACCAACGCACATTGCAGACCCTGACATTGGCATCAAACTCAATTTTGATTCCCTTCTTCCGAGTTTGACGCTGAAATCATGACCCAACGTTATCAACCCCTCGGAACAATCCTCCCTCAACGGGCTCACTCACTTCCCCTAAGCCATAGCCAGGCCCTAAAACCGAATGACGTTCACATGCTGGTTCCCTAACGCTGTCGTGCTAGAGTTTTCCAATTTGGTGTTGGCAAAAAAGGTAACACACAGCTGTTATACTTACAAAGCTCCGTAGGGTTGCACATGCTTTTCACTTCCACCGCACAACCAGAGTAGATGTTTGATGTACCATCAAACTCATACTCACCGACGGTTCTGGAGGATTTATCGGAAAATTCCGATTTGATTGCTACCTATTCAGTAAAGCCAATCCCCGAAGGGAGTTCAGAAACACTCGCTATCGATAGACGCCGATGTCAACAGACCGAATCTCCCGCGGGGAGTGTATATAGCGTCCGACACACTGCCGCAGCAGCCGCGACAATCGCTAGACTCTCCCGTACACGCACAGACCGGCACGACACCTATGCGAATCATCGTGATTAATGGCGTTGTGCGTTGCAGCAGCAGACTGAAAATCCATCCTGCGGATTGTACCCATACTCTACCACCATTCGCTGGCCCGGTATATTGAGCTTAAATCGAAAGATTCTGATGCTGCGATAATGATGCACACTTTTACCACACGAGCGCGTTCCTTCCGCAGGACGCACCACCATCGGTTTAACGATGTCCAATGGCAGATGACAAAGAGAATAAAGAGATTTTTCACGCACGATAACCGCACGAGCTTCGCACATACACCACAAAAAAAGGCGACGACAATTCAAGACCGCTCCCTTTACCCGGCTAAATTCCATTCAAAAATTATGACCAAACTAAATTAAACCCACTTCACGATGTCCTTTTACGATCCGGAGGGATTTTCCGAATAGCATTACGATACGAGTGGCTGTGTGCATGTGGATTTTATGGCACACTTCTAGCAACTGAAATAGGCCTAAATGGCTGTCTACATGTGCGGTCGGCAGTCTTGTCTGCAACGGAAGGAAGGTAGAATACCGCGCAGGACATGGTTGCAGTCATCATCTTCTTCCGGCTTCGCTTCGCTATGTGTGAGTGAGTGTCCGTGTGTTAAATCGTACAGAGACAGACAACCTACCGCAACATAGCTGCAATGTATGAATCTCTCAAGCCGGGGCAGCCGGTTTGAGTGCACCAGAAGCATTCACAACTTTCACAGTGCCGTAGTCATGCTACGTTCTATCCAGCGCCTCACTCAATGTATAAACTTCCCCATTAATGGCATACCGTAGTACTTGAGCGGACAGCGGTACCCCTTACCATGTATAATTTCGTTAATGTTGAAGAGATGCAAGGACGACGATAACGAATACAATGCACGTCCAACATTAGGCCTGTCCTTAATACATCATAAGCGAAAACTATCGTGATATCGTCCGTACTGTTGCAATACACAGAATTTTGTTTTCCGTAGCTCAGCGATTTGATACATAAAGTACTGTTCATTTAGAATTTGGTCACTGTATCTTATGTAGACTAGAGCCCCTAGTGCTGCTATGTGGAATTTTTTGACACCTATGAGTAGATATTGAAGCACTCTTCCCTCTTATGGAGTGGTTTTGGCATGATCGTGCTTGGTTCAGTTATTTTTAATGATGGAGCTGCAACGTAGACCATTAATTGTGCACACTCACTTCGAAAACTCAACTTGGTCCAGGAGAAAAATAAGAAAATTCCTTAAAAACGCGTCTTTACGCGTCGGCTTTGACGCGGCGTCAAAGCGTAGCAGCATGGTTCAATAAAATCTTCTTTCAGGAAAAATGTCAGCTGAATTGGAAGGTGTTGGAAGCGTTGAAAAGTGTTGAACCTTGGACTTTCGTATGGGGATATCGCAAAAAATACGGTGTAACATAAGTGCCTTCAGAAGAATCGGATTGAGTGCAGACTACCGCTATTTTCGTGCCTCAAAGCAACCAAACAGAACTCCAAAGCATAATTATATCGCCAAACCACGTGCTTCAAAAATTGTAATTGTAAAAAAATATTTAAAGCAGGATTCTGACCAATAAATTTTATGTTGCCACAGCACAGGGCGATGTTTCCGTTAAATATAAGTCCGTTCTCGCTGACGAATTTGCCTGCAAACTCATGGTATGGCAAGCCATATGCAGTTGTGGGGGCACAAAACAAGGGTTTTTATATCAAATCAATCTATGAACTCGACAGTTTATGAAGATCAGTGCCTGATAAAATGTGTAATTCGCTTTTTAACAAAGTTCATAAAGGCCTCATTCGCAAACTGCCCAATACGCATTCTATTGGAAATATACAGCTACCGAAATGGATAATCCAGTTTTCCGGCCAGAAAGTGGCTTAAATTCATCCGTACATAAACAAATATATTTTTCTTGAATTTTATGATAAAAGAGCTCCTAAAAAACCTTTCGTTTGGTGTAGAAATTCTATTTCTACGTTGAAAATGTCTCGTTTTACAGCCTGTGATGAGTGACCGAATTCTAAATGAATGACACTTCATACTAAACGATTTCCAACAGCTTGTTTGATTTTTGCAAGAGCAATAGATCAAAACACTATGAATAAACTAACAAAAAGACCTTATCATCGTTCTATTTTACACGAAATTCAATTGCCCTGCTTCTGGCGGAAGGTTCAATCGTATTTCTTTAGGATTGTTAGTCATTTATTTCAATATGCTGATCACGCTGCACCCAAAACAAAAATGCATTCTTTCTACCACCGCGTTATACCTGGTACCTAAAACACGTCCCTAAACTCTGTTAGGCTCATGCGACACACAAACAGCGTGCCACCAAAGTACAGTAAACCCGCTGGATGTATTCTACCAAGAGCGAAACATTTCTTTGTACTGCGTGATGCGTCCGTATGCCATGCGATACAATCACCGCCCTAGGAATTCTACCGGAGGGAAAGGTCAAACAATGGAATATTAAATAAATTCAATCAACACATTTCGGTTAACGCTCCTTGTGTGTGCACCAGTCTTCTGTCCGAAAACTTCGAGGCCTTTCAGTTTGGTTGGAACGCATCTCTTGTGTCGGTGCAAACAATCTTCACTTACGAAGCACGTATTTGTTTCGTTGATCACCGGCACATAGTGGCCGCCGGGCGTGTGAGTAAGAAGTGTGGCAACGGTGAGAGCGGTTAAAGAAAGATCTGGCCTTTTTTCCGACAAAGATTGAATTATCTTTGCGTCCACCAAAATTCATCACCCTAGGCAGCAAAGGGCGGCAAGCGATTTGGTTTTTGCGGTCGTGAAATTGGAGGAAGAATGCTAACATTTCACATACCAACAATCGGGCCTATGCTAGCGAGGGACTATAATTTAATTCACAGCCATCACACGGCAATCGACCGGGAAGATGTTGAAAAGAAAAGACAGGCGCTAATCAATCAGAAGCGAACGTCAACTTCTTTCGAACAGTGTCCACGCGCGGAACCGTCTTCCAGGTCGCAGCAATGGCGCGTTGGCCATCTCTAGCAGCACCATACAGTCGGTGGAGAAATACGACACTCAGTTCGATGCGATTGTTTACAGCACTGAACGATTCGAATTCCACGCTTTCAACGCATAAATGTGATCTCCTGGCCCATCGCGCTTTGTTTACGGCCGTGGATAGGGAAAGAAAGATGCCATATGACCGTAACCTTGAGTGAGGGAGACCCACAAGAACGGGCGTGTGTGTTGGTGGTGGTAATCGAAAACGAAACTTCCGTCCATGCGTTACAGCCGCGTTCCGCTTTGCATTACCTTCTCTTTGCGTCGTTCAAAACCCTCGGCGACCGTGCGTAAATTGAACCGAGCAGAAGAAAGCAAGGGCCCCCTTGCGTCTAGGATACGCTAGTGCGTGAGTGTTTTGCTGTGTGGAAGAAAGTAAAAACGGCGACCCTTCCGATCTTGTTTTGGGACAGAAAAACGCAACGGTGCACCACTCTGTTCACCAGCTTCGCTAGCGAGCTTGCTGAGTCAATGAACTCGCACAAACTGCACCCTACAACGCCACCCCTAAATACTGTACCTCGGGGGGAGGTAAATTTTGATCCTGAATCTTGAACGTATCCTTGTCATCTCTTGCGCATTCTGCAACCCCTAAACAGGGGTTGATTTTCTGCTCTGTCCCTCGGGCCAACCAGTTCACCCTAGAGGCGCTTGCAACCGAGACCGTCGCACCCAAACAAGCACACGAACACATTCGTGTCCCATTTGATGTTTGGTGCTGCGAAACACTTCAGCAAATGCTGAACCTTCGCAGGCACTACGATGTACCAGACAAAATGAACCTTTTCTGTCTGCCACATCCTCCGCACAAATGATTCACATCGTCAGAAAATACGAAGGGACAATATTTCGTCCTTTCAGCACGCGACAATTTCGTGCCGCATCCAAGGCAAAATGCTCCTGTCTCGTTTGCTGGCTTAGCACGCTTAGCAGTATTCTGCGATATGCCAGAACCTCAAGCACGTTAACAGCAAGCGTTACATTCTTCCAGGCACAGCACCGGGCTTAGGGCTTTTCCGTTGAAAATGTTTCATAATTTACCTGTTCGCGACAGACTTTGAACTTTTTTCGAGTGTTTTTTAAGCAACGCTCTCGGGGCGTCGCCTAGTCTTTGCTAGCCCTCCAGATTTTCCCGTTCTCTCGGCGTAAGAAATATTTTCGGAACCATAAACAGAAACACTTATAAAGCATACCAGCCGTAAAGCATCACCGTGCAAAGCCGTTTTGCCAATCGGAACCTAAACAATCATGTACAACCGTAGCCAGCAAATCGGCTCCTAACCGTGCACAAGGAAAACGTGACGCATTAATTAAGCACTGCTTCACGGTGAACCAACCATCCAGTGCAAAAATTGTCTTTAAACGCAGCGAACCGTTGTCTGGCAACAGTCCAAACGGAAATTCCCTTTTATCCGCGAGAGCAGGACAATGTAAAATTGATTATCAAGCAGATGAGCATGGGTAGCACGCGGCATAATCACCTGCTGCGAACTGTAGTCTATAGTGAACATCAGGACTTATTTCTAACCCCCTGTGCCTGAACGGTTTCGGTGGCTGTGTGCGGTCTGGTCTGTCCAAAACTAGCAAAAGCTTGCTGCGGAACATGATTACGGTATGCATTCTCGCGCGATAATTAACCCACGATTGTGTTTTCCCAGCACTGGCTCAAATAATGACGAACTACGCGTTTAAACGATGATGGTCCATTGATTAACTCCCAAGCGTGGGGATCCATTCTTCTGGTGGACACAGCATAAAACAAGCATTCGACGAAGCTATACACTTCTGTTGTTGTTCACCATATAAATGTCCTAAACAAAACATCCAATTTCTCTGTTTTACAGCGTACCATAAAATCAGACACACATTATCTCACACCATTCTACAACACCCGGACACAATGGGCAGCGAAGGTGATGCTGCCGATGGACGACGCATAAGGCAAAGCTTTTGTCCAGCTATGGAGCACGATTTCCAGTATCGAACCTGTTTCTAATTTGTTTTTCCACGAAAGCCAACCCGACCGGAGGCGTTGATGAGCCCATCAGTGTTTCTAATATCGTTTACAATCATCGCGCTCTTGATGTGGTTTGCGTCTAACTTTTCCACATTGGCTTACGGCACACCGAAAAGGGACGGGCCATCGCTGGGGATAAGGAACGAAAATTGATGATGTATTCTTTTTGAATAGTTAACAAGAAGACGAAAAAAAAAGGTCCTACTATTTCCGAGTTTGTTACGGACGGAGATCCCTTGCAAACCACACACTTCGATCAATGCCGGATTGTGATGTTTCTCCTCTCTCGTCGCTTTCTATGACATCCTTTTTCATCGCCTTGCACAACAGCAACGGGACGGACGCTTTTGCCTTTGAGGTAAACTGAATCCATGTCACTGGAACTGTATCTTATTTTGACATGTTTTTGGATCAACAAAACTAGATCCCTGACGGACGAGTGTATCGGCTTGCAGCGGCTACTGATTAATGGGCGTTGAAAGGTACGCAACCAGAACTGTCTCGGAAAAGGTATCGAATAATTTGAACCTTTACGTTTAAACCAACAAATAGAATCGAAAGAGGGATTGAAGCTTCAAAAGCAAATGATTATGATTGGAAAAATATGTTTGCTTCAACATTGCTCCGAAAGAGATCCAATCTGTGTAATGATGTTGTGAAAATCAATATTTTATAACGTCAGTAACATCACAGATATTCTATAAAATTCTGATGTTTGATACTCCACTGTTTCATAGCCATCACCCAGCGAAATTGTATGAAATCGATACTTTATCGACTGTTTCACACGAAATACATCCCCCGATCGCTATAATCTACTGTGCGACGGTATCAAACAGTTCAAAACGCTAATTCGCTACATGCAAGTAGTCCAGTTAGTCCAAAACCCCTATTATACCACCTCTGATTCTGTTGAATGATTCATCTGCTCGATAATTATAAAGCAACATCGACATGATTTACCAAATTGGATTCAGCTTAATCTGTTCACCCTTTTGAGCAAGGGGAGAAACTCGCTTTCAGAGATAATTGGTTCCAGTTAAAAACGATACCTACTTTTTACCATCTTTTCAAAAAGGGTACTGTTTAACACCTCGAGTTCCGCCAGGACCACCAGTGCGAAAAAGTAACGAAAAGTAGCCAGTAATATTTCAACACGTCATTCACCAAACCCTATCATTATAATTTCTTGCCACGCCAAAACGATACCCAACCTGCTCAGTGCATAGCTGGAAGGACCTCATTCACGCGAAGCTACCTCCCTTTGTAGTTCATATCGATCGTCGAGCATAATAAGCATCTTTCCACAGAATTCAATTATCCAATATAAAACGCACCAGACAACGTTTGTTATGCTGTAGCTATCGAAGTTTGTAAAAGGCAGTTGCAGAAATCAATCATTCCCAAGGATTCGATCATGTCTCCTGCAGCCAATGGTTGCGTTCTATTAAACAGAATAAATAGATTTATTGATTTTCCAAACAACAATCTTGGGCCTTACGATCTTCCGAATAAAATCCATTCTTGAACATCATACAAATTTTGCAATGTGTAAAGCGTAATTATTACCCCTCCTTGGATGTAAAATTTTTCTCCATACAAACTGTATACGAAAGGACGAAGCCATAGACCAGATTAGATTTTACCCGTACGCCAGGAACGAGCTGTAGCGCGAGGGGCGTACACAAACCATATCCAAGGTGCCCTGTGTCATCGGATTGGAGCGTTTGATCGTCTTCCTGGGCATGTAACGATATATGTATGCGCAGTTATATTTCCTCGATTCGAGTCGAATGTGGAGCAACAATGAAATGATCGACGTGCGGTTCGCGCTTAGCAGCATCCTGGACCGGGTGATTGTGGCTACCCTCCAAAGCATGTTCTACGCATACAATCCACTGGCTGCCATATTCCGGCATGCGTACGAACGTAAAACACTTCACGCAAACTTGCAGTTACGTATCAACGTAGGATTGTCAAGTCTCGATATGCATCGCTATAATCGTTCATATGACGATGAAGTTGGAGGCATATTTGTCAGCAACGAACAAGGACAGTCGCGTGATAGTGTACTCTAGAACCGTAGTACCGGAATTCTCAGCTGTAGTACCGGAATTCTCAGCCGTCTTTACGAATCGCATCAGGTTTAAGATGCAGAAGTCGGATGATATCGTCGTTTGATATCGTTTGTGCGGATGGCTTTGCCTCATCGAAGCAAATGACTCCTCGAGAATATGCCATCTTCAGGCTATGCACATTATGGACTTTGTCGGTCCAGCCGACCAGCAGTTGCAAAATGGAGCACCTGAACAATCCTAAACATTAGAACAAGCAGTAAGGCGTGTTATCCTTGGCACATTGTTTCCTGGCGGAGATAGTTTCATGCGAGCTGTGACCTGCGATTGGTAAGCCTGATCTCTTCATTATAGTGACGTGGCACCCAAAGTGGCCAGAGGTGACCGAGTCTTTATTACCAGGGCTGCAAGCTTCCGAACAACCAGATCTCACTCAACATGTTTTTCGATATAAACTCAAGGCAATGCTGGAGGACCTTTCGGCGGGAGTGCTTGGGCTTCAGATCGCACGCATTCATGTGTTTGAGTATAAAAAAAAAACGTGCTCACTGTTTGCTGATCCTCGCGAAACAGAAAGCAATTGCGGGCTGCATGAGCCATGCATTAAGGCGAATCCATAGGCACCTTTCATGAAGGATGAAGTATGCTCGAAGCGCTTCCCGAAGTGTTAAGATATTCCTTGCAATTTTGTTGCGTAGATTTGTAACCGGGCCAATTGACAAGTCGAAACAAACAATAAGCATACCGCAGCATGTGTAAGATTGCTTCATAAACACACGACTCTTACGATGCCTTTTCGCCAGCTTCACATAAAACAACCTTTTTGAATTTCATCTCTCTTTATGCTTCGCTGATACGCTGTCGCAAACAGTTCGCTTTATGTCGAGTGGTGAACCGGAAGTGCCAAAAGTTCAACGGTTTCAAGTGCTTTAGGTGAAATGCAATTGACCATAACGCTTCTACATGATGATTAAAACCACTCGAAACGACTGTTCTAATCGTCTGCCACTGTCGTTCTGCACCATGCTTCTCAGAAAAGGAAATACCAAGAGATTATACCCTTACGAGCTACTTAAGCTCATGTTGCCTGTAAACAGAAGATGTTCCAAAACTTCACAGATATGACACACCATCTCCTAACGGTAACTTCACAGAATACCGAAGGGACAGCGAACCCAACACGAGGTAGTTATATCCGATCAAACCGGTCGATTGCACGTTCGGAAAGATAATCCTCCTCACTTGAAAAAGGACCATCTCGTGGAAAACAATTAACGAACAGCACAAACCGTGAAAAGTTGTTCATGTTTCACCGTGTACGAAAAATTCACCCGGATCATTTTGAAGCATTTTTCAATCGAAAGAAGGAAATAATTTAATTCGATACACTTAACCATAGAGCGCACGCGGAACACGTTGTAGAACACGATCAAAGTACATCGCATTTCGGGGTACGTGGATGAGGAGGAAGAGGTACACGCTTCCCAGTCAACC